>NC_081413.1:687237548-687593348 GCF_030272615.1 Cryptomeria japonica
TGGTCCATATGGATTTCTCTTGGTTGTCGTACGGCCTCCGTCTTTGGTTATCATACTTGTATCATGGTCGAATGACCTCTCCCTAATTGCATCCTTGTATACCATACGATGCCTCCTGTATGATGTCCGTACGACTTCACTGTATGTCATATGATGCCTCTTGTGTGATATCCGTCATATAGTTTCACCATACACTGTACCCTGTTCTTTATGCATTTTATGTCATACACCATACGGGTCAAATGAATGGACTATGCCATACAGAATGGGTGGATGAGCTATGTTGTACAAGTTGATTGAATGATGTACATTGTATGGGTGAGCTACGTCATACAAAATGGTGCTCTGTCATACGTCATATGGACTCCTCACCTTTCTCTACGCCTGTGTGTTGACCATATAGTGTACAGTATTTTTGCTTCTTCACCTATACCGTACGAATTCGACTTCTCCTATGGTTGGATGGGAATGTTCCTTCCCTCTCTCAATTTTGTCCTATTGTCAAGTTTGCTTCCCCAGCTCTCCCTTGACCGTATGGATCTCTAGCACTCGGCTTCTCTAGTTTGTACGGTGTAGCTAGGGCTCTTAGCTTTGTGTGGTAACCTCATCATGTCGATGCAACCTAGACTCTCAGGAGCCAACTTGCTCTTGTCTTCTCTGAACCATACGGCTGATGTGAACCATTTAGCGTATAGTATTAACTTCTTCAGGGCATCTCCACTAGGCTCTACAACATCCAATTTTAGATCCTCTCCTTGTGAATCTTCTTTGTACACCTTAGATACTTCCCCATTCCCACTCGGCAGCCTCTATTCATATGATACAGGCTCACTTGGGAACTATTCATACAACCCAGACACACCAACACCGGATATGTACAGATGAATATCGTACGACGAACTTTGAACTTCCTCAATTTGGCCAATTTGTGGCATGTTATAGTCGGGGTGGAAGACTTCTTAATCCTCCATTTGCCAGTGAAATAATCCATTAAGAGAACTCATCTCATCCTCAAAGCAGTCTTCTAGTTTGAGCACCCCTTCATCGTTGGGTTTCATGCCTTTCCTTCCTCTGTCCATACCTAACTCTCCACCCTCAAACTCATAGTCCAAGGGTGCCATTTCTTCACTCAACACCTAGTTCCTCAAGTCAATGGCATGCTTCCTCCCATCACTCTCGATTGAGAGTGTGTTTCACTTCCAATTATGATTCGCCATAGCAGTAACCAACCATCCCCTCCCAAGGAGTGCATCGTACGCCTTATTCTGTAACCGGATGATTACAAAGTCCAAGAATTTTTTTTGTGTCTCAATCATTACTTTTTGTGCCATCAATGTTCCCAACGACTGAATGTCATGTTGGTCGGCACCTACCAAGTGGAAGCTTGGCGGCCAAATATTTGGCTTCCCCAAACATTTCCACATGTCTTCTGGTAGTACGTTTACTTCTGAGCCTCCATCGACAATGGTGTTTGTCAACTTCCTCCCCATTATTTCCATCTCAATGACCATCGGCTTCCTCCCGATGCTCACCGTCAACAACATTGGATCGTTGGACTCATTCCCTTTGGGTGATGGTTTTCTCATCAGTTCCTCCTCATGTGGCTTGCATTGTTTCTGGGTAACTATGTCATCACTGACTGTATTGGAAATTTCCATTCTCAGTTGCGATATAGTTTGAAGAAGGTCTACCACCTTGATGGGTATGGTTGTTTGTAGAACCTGTCGGACTATGTTCTTCTCTGACTCTTGCAATGACATACTTGCAGTTCCATTGGAAGTTACTCGTTCCTTCACAAACACTTGTTCTACTTCATCTTGTTCCTTTTTCGTACCAAAGTTTGAATACATCACCTTCTTTGTTTGTGCTCTTGTGATTGCTAAAATTGAAGCCTCTTGTTCCTCCACGCCCAACATATTAATATACTTCTGATTTGAGCAGTTGGTGTCTTCATGGTCACCTGGTCCACACCATTTTCAAAATAATTGTATGTTGTTTTTCTTGTTATGGTAGTCTCTCGCAAAGTGTCCCCATTCACTACATTGTCGATGTTGTATGATAGGACATCCTCTGGAGTCGTACTGTATTTGGTTTTGCCCTCGTTGATTTCCATAACCACTTGGTGATACATTCTGTGATTTTGATGGGTTGGACTCTCTTTGTGTCAAGAGTACTTGTGTACTTCTTATCTTCAAATTGTACGGGCACTCCTTGATTGAATGCCCCAACACTTGACAAATTTCACAAAAAATATTTCTAGGATAATTACCTTTTGTGTGCCCCTCCCTTTTGCACTCAATACACCATAGTTCATTATCTTCATTGTTGGTTCCTTTCTCAGCCTTCAATTATTTCATCATTCTCAACATATCTTATCGAAGGGCTCGCACAGTTTTGGATTCTTCGTCACTACTACCTTCGGTGCTCTCATCATCATCGGTCTTCCTCTTCTCTCAGGAGGAGGTTTTATTTTCATTCTCGATGTCCATTTCTTGATTGTATGCATCGGCGTATGAGGACGGAGGCACTACTTTCATCTTCTTGCACAGTGAGGGTATCAATCCCTCCGTGAACCGCCTCTTCTTCAACCCGTCGACTGGCTGGTTTTCCATCTTGTTCAATAGTTCTTTGAGCCTACGGTTGTAAGTGCATACACTCTCATTTTTCCCTTGCTTAGTATTATAGATTTTGGCTATGATCTTATTATCATCCCTCAAGAGTTTGAATTCCTCCTGGAACGCCCTCTTCAGATCACTCCATCTCATCTTGTGCTGGGCGTCAAGGTCTGTGTACAAGTCAATGGCAATCCCCCAAAGGGTGGTGGGAAATGCCTTCAACCAATAGTCCCTGTCATCTTGGCCATTTTCCTCCCAAATGGTTATGCATTTTTTGCAATGTCGTACCGGGTCCTCCGACCCGTCTCCTGTGAACTTCGATAGTTTCTGCTTCTTCTGGTTGTTCAACATTGTTTTCACTCGGGAGGTACATGTGTATTCCCCTTGTGTGTCAGACCTGGGTGGACTATTTTGACCACTACGTTTTGGTGCTTTCTTTGCACTCTTGGCCACGTAGGCATCCTATACACATCCACCTTCAACGTCCCCAACACTTCGACTACTTCCAGGTGTGTTGGACCTGAGTGAACTATTCTAACCGCTACGTTCTAGTGCTTTCCTTTCACTCTCAAACACGTGCACATCCTCTACATGTCCACCTCCAACATCCCAACACTCAAAGTACTTCCAGGCTTTGACTCGTCTCTATGCTCCCTCTGACTGTGGGTCGACATATCACCTAATAGCTTGGTCTTGACCACCTTGTGACCTCTTCTCACCTTTGATGGGATCTACAAACATGAATCACTGAAGGCTGACCCGATTTCTTTTAAGGCAATGATGCCAAAATATTTGTTGGTACAACCGATAAATTAAATATAGGAAATAATAATGTACATGGCAATGCATACCAGACACGACAGAAAATATATCTTTACATGCACATTCAATTATTAGAGAGAAGAGACCAAAGATGGTCGGTTAAGGATTACACTAGATCTGACAATACCATGCCCCTTCCTTGGCAGTACACGACATATTCAAAGGACTTGATGGTTGCCGAGAGGTACACAACTATCAACCAACTGACACATAACTACCTGAGAATGAAAACCCACTCAATACAATTAATAAATACATTGTCGGGTGACAAATATTATCAAACATAACAACAGGCAATTTATGCCGACAACAATGATACTCTGCATTAGTATGTGTAAATATTACAATGGAGAATGCACATGCATTCAGACACACTACCTAGAGATCACTATTCAAAAACAAGAAGGGCTACAACCTAGAGGAAGGCTCACTACATTACAAAGATTAGACAAAAATCCGGATTACATAAACTGAAAGAACAACATCTCCAAATGCCTGATTACAATTCTGGTTAAGCACATTGTTTGCACAACAACTCTTCTCTTCTCTTCCACACTTCCAAATGATAGATTCACTTATTCGCACATACAATATATACTCTTAGATCACAAACACAACTGCAGACATACAACTAACATGATTACATCACCTATTTATACAAATCATCAAACTTACCCTCAAGGTCAGCTCAACACATAAGACCTAATTACAAAATTACATCACACAATACATAGATGCATAACCTGACCAATACAATATCAACAAAGACATAGCACGGACCCACATCAAATCCCCGAACATGCTACACCACCAAATAATTCACCAAGATCATCTGCAACATGCTACACCACTGGATATGCCGTATAACACAAAAAATAACACCAGACCAATAATGTGCACCGCAATCAACACGGACTGCCAAAATAAATAGAACACGATCAAAGAACATGAACAAGCAACGTGATTTCTGCCACAATCACCGTAACAACTCGGATAACAAGAATCATCGTTAACATCATCATTGGAGCTTAAGAACACCAACTTACAGACTGAAATATATGCTTGCGAAGTTCCAAATCATGAACCATCTGATTAGAGGACACATATGAATGTCCCAAACACTCTCCAAAATCCACAATTCAAGATATTGTTAGGATTCCCAAAGATACTGAGAGGGGGGGTGAATTAGTATCTAACTGGTTATAGAATTTACTTGATTTAAAACATGTAAACCATATCAATACTGTATATCGGTAAACCAAAAATAATGCAGTAAACAAAGATAACAACAACCACATGAAAAACACACCAAACATAGTAGTTTAACGAGGAAACCCGGTGTGGGAAAAACCTCGGTGGGATTTGTGACCCACAATATTCGCTTACTAGCCAATAAGTGAATATTACTCTTACAATAGGGGCCTGCACATGCAGGAAGGCCAAGTGCCTAGAGTTCACTGCTCAAAGACAAAATAAGAAGTCACACTAACTTACAAAATGGATTATACAAATCCAATGTCTTGTACTGCTTCAAAATAGCATCTGCTATGCCAGATCCAGTACCGGTTTTAGCTCTACTGCATACATAAACCCTTAACCTAAAATTCACATATTAGGTCTGCATAATTTCACCTATATCTTTCTTACAAAATGTTCTACAATGATCTCATACATATATGAGTCATATTACAACTTGTCATGTCTGCTTACAATGATTTTACAATTAATTACAAAATATATTATAAACAAGATTCCTGTCGGCCAGGGTGCCAGTATCCTTCCTTTGTCTGTCAGTGTCCTGTGTGCTGGTAGAGTTTGTCGCTGCTAGTGCTGGTATATTGTCTTGCCGGTATCATATGATTGCAAGATTTCCATCAATGACAAAACCTTCAATCATCTACAATTTCTCATTTGACTGTGCAATTGCCAACAATCTCCCGTTTTGGCATTGATGGCAACACTCATGAGAAAAATCCAAAAAGTGTCATCTAAAAATGAGTCTGCCAGAATTGTCTTACCAAAAAATATGAGCTCCCCCTGAGCTGATGAGCCATTTGCTGATCATTTTTCTCATAGCCTCTACTCCCCCTTTGACATCAATGACAAAGGTTGTCATTCCCTGTCAGTGGAGTCCTGCCTGGTTTCTTGTAACTAGTGGGTTACACTCTAAAAAATATCTGTCAAAATTGAATTTATGTGATTGTTGAATGTTTTACTTTCTTTTATAGCCTCATGGGTTCTCTGCACTATACTGGTGAGTATGTGCATTTTCTCTTCCGGTGTCTTTAGTCCGGGAACCAGAGCCTCAGATATTTCTTTTCTCAAAGAAATAAGATACTCTAATCTTGGACCAAGTCGGCATTTTAAGTTGTCCTTTATTCTTTGTTTTTCATTTTCCAGTTTCCCGATTTTCTCTTCTTGCTTTGCAATTTTCTTTTCTAATTCCAAAAATGAATCTGATGTCCCAATCAGATTGTCAGCAATATTTTTAATCTTATCCTGTGTCTTTCTAATTTCTTTGTCAAGATCTTTTGTTAATACATCCATTTTGCACTTATCCCTATATAGTTTCTTGAAGTAAAAAATGATTTCATTAAGTTCCGGTAAAAGAGTGTCCATCTCTCCCTTGTTCTTCTTAACTATATCCTCAAAGAATTTTTCATTTTCCTTTATCAATCTCTCCTTAAATGTATCCTCATTATTTTGTCTAGTGTTATTAGGTTACCAGTTATATACTTAGACAATGTGTCTAATTGGTTCAAAGAATCTTTTTTGTCTATGTTACACTTTGGAGGTATCATCTTCAAAATTGGTATGGTGTCATCAATAGCCTTATATGCTAGTGCATTACAATCTGTTATTTTCTTAATTGAATCTAGCAGTACCTCTATCACATTTGTTGGTCTGAATTCAGACATGGAGGTTCCAGATGTCTGTCCAACTGACTTCACAATTTGTAATTCGTCGGTGGTGATAATAGCATTTCTTTCCTCTTTTACTGGAGGATCAGTTTGTGTCTCCATTTCAGCTACCAAAGGTTTAGGTTTTTCAGTTGTAGCCGGTGGCACTGTCTCTGAATGTACTTGTGAATGAACTTGTTGTTCTTCATGTTTATTTGTGCTCTCTACTGATGGTTTCTCTGATGATTTTTCAGTGGTATCCACTGCCGGTTTTTTTGCTTGTGATTCTATATTTTCTACCAGTTTCTCTGTGCTTGCCCCTGAAATGTTTTCAATCGGTTGCTCAATACCAGTGCTATCGGTTTTTCTTGTATCCGTTGTCTGTTCAGTTTGTTGCTCACTCCCAATTTCAATGTCTCCAACTGTATCTTCAACATTTGTCTCAGCTGTTGTGTCTTCTACCAGTGGCTCAGTTGCCACATCTCTTTTCTCACTTGTTTCCTTATCAACCACAATGTTGACTTCCTGTGTGTCGATATTCATTGTGTACAATACCTCAGAATCAAGATTTGTGTCCTCATGTGTTGTCTTCATACTCTTTGTTTCCGGTTGATTTTCAGTAGTGTCTATCGGTGGAGTATCTAAAGGCGGTGGGGGTAAGTTGTCTGTTATCTTTATACTGGGAGGTCCACCAATCTTGCCTTTTCCTTTGTCCCTATCCTTTTGATATACCTTGAAGGTTTTAGGTTTTTGATACTCTTCCTGTTTTTCTTTTTCTACTAGGAATATATCCCATGCATCTATTTTTTCCTCTATTATCTGATTCACTCTCCCTGCCATTAGTGCTACATGCCGGTGAGCAGTTGAAATACTAACCAGTTAGCGTCAGAGATCAATTGATCTATCTCATCAGGTGAGTTAACATGATGTACAACAAGTAATTTTTCAATCTTTATTTTCTTATCAAGCTCAATAATAGCTACTCTTATAGCTTCTAGTCTATTGTATAGATCTGCCGGTATTTCATCAACAACTTGCATCAAAAATTTCTTGAAAATATCTAAGTGTAATATTACACTGTTGTCTACTTTCTCCTTGTCATCAGCAGATAGTCTGTTATATAGTTTGCTGACTTCAACTTTCCATCCTCAGTAATTTCATCTAGTAATTTATCAATAGGAGCTATAGTTTGTTTTGACTTCTTCTTAGGAGTCAACTTCTTTTTCTTTGGAGTTAATTTCTTTGCTGGGGGCCTTACTACCTGTTGCTTTTGTCTTTTTGGTGTAGAAGAAGGTGTCGGTGAAGGTTTTCTCTTCCTCTCAACTCTCTTGAATACTGTAGGTATGTCACTTTTAGAGGAAGTTCCCATCGGTGAAAGGTGTGTTTCCGGTTGGATTGCTTCTAATTCACTTTCAATTATACTGGTTTGCTTTAGCACATCTTCTTTAATAGCTTTTGCCTACCAGGTTCCTTTTCTAACAGTTGCCTCAACCTTTTAAACTCTTTTCTTTGATTGAATTTGACTTTCTATGGTTTCAGCATTGCCAAATACCTCTTCTTCAGGTTCCTTAGGAGCTTCTAGGAGGGCTTTTGCATAGGTTTCTATTATGTTGTCATCAGTCTCATACCCCATTTTAGTGACCCAGATGGTTCTAGGAACAACTTCCTCCATCCAAATTTCATCTTTCTTTATTACAAAACAAATTTTCTTTTGGTACATGTCCACAATAGCTTGTGATAACCTTACTCTTGTTTTCATTCGAGCTTTCAATGCCTGAAAATACTCATTTAAGTTCTTTTCCCTGTTCTCTCCCATGTTGTTCAGCAATACTGATAGTTGTTTTCCTACTAGTATATCATATCCAAAATCTTTGTTGCCAATACCGGGTACTTGCTTGGTTATATATAGCATCAGACAAACAAGTAGGTTTCCAAATCTGAATGTTCCTTTCTTGTCTTTCTTTATCTTTCCCAAATTATCAATTAGTTCATCTTTAAGCCACTCAGATATGTCTATCCTTGCATTATTATTTACTGTATCATAGGCACTTTTAATGCATAGGCTAGAAACTAAGTTTAACCTATTTGCACGTGTAGTCTTGTAACCTAAGATCATACTGATAAATTTGACACTGATATCCATTACATCATTTACCCTTAGTGATCTCTTGTCAGATGTTACTTCCAACTCTGCAACACAAAACACTAAAAAACCAAACCATCACACCAGATCACATAACTCAATCAAATCACCTTCCAAAGCAATATGGATCAATATGGATCAAATACTACAACTCTGCAACACAAAACACTAAAAAACCAATACCGAGTACTTGTTTGGTTATATATAGCATCAGAAAAACAAGTAGGTTTCCAAATCTGAATGTTCTTTTCTTGTCTTTCTTTATCTTTCCCAAATTATCAATCAATTCATCTTTAATCCATTCACATATGTCTATCCTTGCATTATTATTTACCGTATCATAGGCACTTTTAATGCATAGGCTAGAAACTGAGTTTAACCTATTTGCATGTGTAGTCTTGTAACCTAAGATCATACTAATAAATTTGACATTGATATCCGTTACATCATTTACCCTTAGTTATCTTTTGTCAGATGTTACTTCCAACTTTGCAACACAAAACACTAAAAAACCAAACCATCACACCAGATCACATAACTCAATCAAATCACCTTCCAAAGCAATATGGATCAATATGGATAAAATACTACAACTCTGCAACACAAAACACTAAAAAACCAATACTGGGTACTTGTTTGGTTATATATAGCATCAGACAAACAAGCAGGTTTCCAAATCTGAATGTTCCTTTCTTGTCTTTCTTTATCTTTCCCAAATTATCAATCAGTTCATCTTTAAGCCATTCACATATTTCTATCCTTGCATTATTATTTACCGCATCATAGGCACTTTTAATGTATAGGCTAGAAACTGAGTTTAACCTATTTGCATGTGTAGTCTTGTACCCTAAGATCATACTAATAAATTTGACATTGATATCTGTTACATAATTTACCCTTAGTGATCTCTTGTCAGATGTTACTTCCAACTCTGCAACACAAAACACTAAAAAACCAAACCATCACCAGATCACATAACTCAATCAAATCAATATGGATCAAATACTACAACTCTGCAACACAAAACACTAAAAAACCAACCATCACACCAGATCACATAACTCAATCAAATCACCTTCTATAACATTGAAACTCATACTGAATCAACTAGAGATAGGCATCTCAAAACCCAATAAACTGCATCAGCATATCTGCAACAAATCACCAAAACCAACTTTCTGAAACAACCAATTCTCTACAACACAGAAATATGTTGATATTAATGACAACAACATATCCCAACTCTAATATCCAACAATCTCCCCCTTTGGCATTGATGGAAACATATGAATGTGAAAAGTAATCAATGTAAGGAATTAAATCAACAACCAACAATCTCCCCCTAATATCATAAGGATCAACTCCCCCTTTGACAAACAACTTAAAAAATACTTCAAGATTTTTCACATGTTCTCTCCCCCTTTGACAACAATGCCAAAGACATATACAAACCATTATTATCTCATGCATCTCTCCCTCCAATAAGGACAATATCTCCTCCTTAGGATTAAATCACACATCTAAACAACTGAAACACATACTGACTACTCCCCCAGAGCAACAACACATACTCATCAATCTGGATAACAAGATAAGACAATGAAGTCCACTGGATTGATGCAACACAATGCATCTAGTTCTTAGCAGTAGGGTAAATCACCCCTAACTTCTCTCTCAGATATACAAATGCATCTGTAGGCAAAGGCTTTGTAAAGATATTTGTAATATGTTCCTTAGTAGGTACATACTCCAATCTCACTTCCTTATTAGTAAATTTCTCTCTCAGAAAATGAAACTTGATTGATATATGATTTGTCTTAGAATGCAACACTAGATTCTTAGAAATATTAATAGCACTAGAATTATCACAATAGATAATAGTAGGCTCATTATAAACAACTCTAATATCCTTTAGCATTTGGTTCATCCAAATTCTTTGAGTACAGTTGCTAGCAGCAACAATGTATTCAACTTATGTAGTAGATAAATAAATAGAATCTTGTTTCTTACTTGTCCAAGCAACCAACTTCTTTTCCAAAAATAATACTCCACTGGTAGTGCTCTTCCGGTCATCATCACTTGCCCAATCAACATATATATAAGCATTTAAAGTGAAATCGTCTTCGAATACCACAGGCCATAATCAATTGTTCCCTTCAAGTATCTGAATATCCTCTTCATAGTAGAAACATGACTTTCCTTAGGATCATCCTAAAATTTTGCAACAAGGCATACAACATTCATAATGTCAGGCCTAGTCTGAGTCAAATAAATTAGTCCACCAATCACAGATCTATACAGGGTCTGGTTAGCCTTTAGAGATTCATTGTCTTTTTTCATTTTGCATCGAGTCACCATAGGGGTTCCAACAGGTTTGGAATCATCTAACCCAAACTTCTTTAGCAATTCCTTCACATACTTATATTGAGATATGAAAATGCCTTTATCAGTTTGTGTAATTTGCAATCCCAGAAAGAACTTCATCTCACCTATCATAGACATCTCAAATTATTTTTGCATATCATCAACAAACTTCTTACTCAAATCATCATCTCCTCCAAAAATAATATCATCGACAAAGACTTCAACAATCAAAATATTATCATTATCAATTTTGAAGTACAAATTACTATCAACAGTATCTTTAAAGAATTTTAACTTCATCAAATACATGTCCAATCTAGCATACCAGGCTCTAGGGGCTTGTTTAAGACCATACAATGTTTTTTTCAATCTGCGAACCATGTCTTCTTCATCTGTCAATGAAAATCCATCTGGTTGCTCAATGTAAAATTCCTCTTCCAACTCACCATTCAAAAAGGTTGACTTCACATCCATCTGATACATGTTGAATTTCTTATGAGAAACATATGCAAGAAATAGTCTAACAACTTCAATTCTAGCTACCAGAGCAAAAGTCTCCTCAAAATCAATACCTTCCACTTGTGAATATCCTTTGCATACC
Organism: Cryptomeria japonica; assembly: GCF_030272615.1. Taxonomy (NCBI): domain Eukaryota; kingdom Viridiplantae; phylum Streptophyta; class Pinopsida; order Cupressales; family Cupressaceae; genus Cryptomeria; species Cryptomeria japonica. The sequence goes on from NC_081413.1 coordinate 687,248,994, forward strand.
AGTCTTGCTTTGTTTTTGACAACTTCTCTAGATTCATTTAGCTTATTCTGGAACACCCATTTAGTACCAATTACATTCTTGTCCTAAGGTCTCAAAACAATTTCCCATGTTTTGTTCTTCTCAATATGATCTAACTCTTCTTCCATAGCTTTTATCCAATTTTCATCTTTACAAGCTTCAGCAACATCTTTAGGCTCAATTTTAGAAATCAAACATGTCTCTTCAGTACAAATTCTTCTACTAGTCATCACACCTTTATTTTTATCACCAATAATTGTATTCTCTGAATGATTTAGTCTAACATACCTCGGGGTTTTTTTATTATTTTGATTCATAGTCTTCTCAACTTCTTCACCGACAGGAACACTACATTCACTATCTCTATCTCTACTAGATCACTTTGCTTCATGCTCAGAGTCTGCACTTGCTTAACATCCTTATCATCAGACTCATATCTGCATGCTCTGATTTGCTTCTCATGATTCTCATCAACCTTCACAATCACACTTTCTACTATCTTTCTCAATCTCTTGTAGTAACACTGGTAGGCTTTTCTCTTAGTAGAATATCCCAAAAAGATTCCTTCATCACATCTTGCATCAAATTTTCCTATATCCTCATTTCTTTTGATATAGCATTTGTTTCCAAAGATTCTAAAATATCTGATTGTAGGAACATGACCAAATCGTAGTTCATAAGGGGTCTTACCGAAATCACCTTTTATAAGCACCTGGTTGAATGTGTATGCAATAGTGCTAACAAATTTTCTCCAATAGATATGCGGAACATTCCATTCAAACATCATAGTTCTCGCAACATCCAAAACAATTTTGTTCTTCCTTTCAACAACTCCATTTTGCTGAGGGGTTCTCGGAGCAGATAATTGTCTCCTGATTCCATGCTCTTCACAAAAGGAATTAAACTCACCGGAGGTGAATTCTCCACCTCTGTCAGATCTCAGAAACTTCAGCTTCAATCTTGTCTCTGTCTCTACTTTAGCTTTGAATATTTTGAATTTCTCCACTGCTTCAGATTTATCCCATAGAAAAGTGATCCACATTATCCTATAATAGTCATCAATCAGCAACATAAAGTATATGTCTCCATGCAAACTTCTCACTCTAGAAGGCCCACATAAATCAGTATCCACAAGATCTAACAATCCATTACATGTATACAATTTGCTTTTGAATGAAATTCTTGTTTTCTTTCCCAATTGACATTCTTTACATACCAGATTACTAGGCTTCACAATCTTAGGCATATCTCTAACATCTTGAGTAGAACTAATCTTAATCATACATTCAAAATTATCATGACACATTCTTCTATGCAACAGCCAACTCTCATCAATCTGAGCAATCAAGCAACTTTTCTCACCAACATGTAGATGAAAGATATTACCTTTAGTTTTAGTACCTGATGCAATTTCTATACCAGAGCTATTCAAGATCTTACATTTCCCATTCTTAAATTGAAAATCATATCCCTTATCAACTATTTGTCCAACACTTAGAAGATTATGCTTCAAACCTTCAACATATAAAACATCATTAGTATTATGCTTACCATCAAGAGAAATATAACCTCTACCATGGATTACACAAGCTTTATTATCTCCAAATCTCACTACATTTCCATCATACTTATCCATATTCACAAATTTACCTTTATCTCCTATCATATAATGTGAACAATCATTGTCATTCTAGACAACTCAGATAACCAAAGGACAACTAAGAGGGGGGGTGAATTAGTTGTCAGCAGATTTCATAACTTTAAGCATTCAAATCCTTATTACAAGAACACATAAACCCAATATCAGAATGCATAAACCAAATACCGAAATAACTGATATAGCAATTAAGCATAAACATAAATCAAAGAACAACTACTATCCATCCAGAACAAATGACATCAAGATTTGTATGTGGAAAAACCCGGTAAAGGGAAAAACCATGGTGGGAAGCCTACCCACAGTTAGATAATACTTCTGCAGTAAGTATGTGATTAAAAAATGAGGGGCATGCACATGCAGGAAGGTTAATATCATAGAGCGCATTTCTCATTACAAAAGGAGTCTCAATGACTACAAAATAAATCCAGACTACAATCCGGAAAGAAGAGTGAACTGCAAAGATAACATCTCCTATGCCTGAGTACAATTTTGGTTAAGCTTAGTACCAGAGGTCTTAAATATCTCTTACCAGCCCAATTCAATCACCTATGATCAACCAAAACTCTTGCATATGATTACAACATTATTCACACAGGTAATCACATAACTATCCCATGATCTACAAAGAGATCTTACATCATATTTATACCAACCCAGGACCTAAACAATCAGGTCGGCCACCTAAAAGATAATAAAATAAATTCATAAAATAAACCCGCTATCCAATGATCAACCAAGTTGGTCTGTGATCGAAACAACATAATCCAATCAATGAATCCATCTGGTAACGCATCAGGATCACCCATCAACATGTTACATAAGCCGGTCCATAACCTAATAGAATAAGATAGCATTAGGGCCGGTCCTAAATGCAACACCACCGATCAACACAAACATGAACAAGATAACCAATAGCATCCCAAAATCCATCTAGAAGCCGCACCAACACCACTTATCATGTGCATCAAAATATCTTCAACAAAACTCTACCGATAAAACCCTTACCAGTGACCAAAAGGATTACTATAACAAATGATAGTATTTGAGTCATCAAATCCCAAACCAATTGATCGTGATATGCATCTGAATAGCATGAATGACGGATCCAAATCAATTCCACAAACCAAAGCATACTAGAGCATACCAGATCAATATCATAATCCATCTACTCTATCAGAACCAACCAGAAACTGGTAAACAACCAAAACAATCAGTGTTGCCATCAATGACAAAGCATCAATGAAAAACATAATCAATTCCTCCAAATTGCCAACATGTCAATCACCCATTCATCTTTCTCATCAATCTTAGCAACAAAAGCTTTCTCTTCAACAATACAACTTGTAGAATCAGCAGATACCGAATCATCTTCCTTGATAGCAATGAACACAAATTCATCTTCTGAATTCCCTTTCTTAGTCTCCTCGTCTATTACACCATCATCAACAGCAAAATAAAGTTTCTTCTGGTATCTATACTTATGGTTAGGCTTGAAAGGTTTATCATACTTTGACACTTTTTCTGCTCTTTCAAGACACCCAGAAGCAAAATGACCAATCTTATTGCAAGAAAAAAATTTCAAACGGTAACTTCCCTTCATACTTACCAGCTCCTTTAGGAAATCTTCTAGCAATAAGTGCCTCAAGTTCTTCCAACTGTCTTTCTTGTTCTTCCATCTCTCTTATTTCTCTTTCATATTTGGACACCCTAGTTGAACTTTCTCCTGGATCATACTTTTTCTTCCCAGATATAGTAGCTTTAAATACAGTCTTAGTCTTACCATGTGCACCAAGTTTGCTCAATTCAAAAGCAACAAGCTTATCAATCAACATATCTCTTGTCATAGTTGTCATAGTCTGGATCTCATCAATAGCAACAAATTTATGTTTATAAGAAAGAGGCAAAGATCTCAATACTTTAACCACAATCTCATCTTCTTCAAGGGCTCCATTGGCACACCAGATGTTTAGCACAAGATCATTCACTTTAGCCATAAAGGATGCAATATTCTCATCTTCTCCCATCTTGAACAACTCATAATTTCCTTTCAAGCTCTGCAATTTAGAAACTTTCACATGTTTATCTCCCTCATACAGGGTTTCAAAATTCACCCAAATCTCATGTGCAGTCTGCAATCCCATCACATTAGTCATTGTAGCTAGGAAATTGGAAATCATCAAAGCAATGTTAATTATTAGTCTAGTTCAATCACAAAAACTCAATTGCAATGACAAGAATCCTAAAAACACTCAATAAAGACATGAAAACAAGACATCAATTCAAATGCATACCATTGCAAACTTGAATGTCTCCTTCATGTGGCTCCATTGTCCTTCTTTCTCCTTCAAATAGCTTTGTTTGTGGATCTCACCTACTAGTGCATAAGCATGATGTGAAAGCAAGTAGACAAGATGGTAGCGCAAGAATACTAGAAGCGTGATTGATCTGACCAGGGACCATGATTGAAGAAATTCATCCAATTTATAGACAAATTGGAGAAAAGAGAAGATTAGCATGAATTTGATTCGAATGGAAATTGCAAATCAAGAATGACAAACATGACAAATTATGAAAAATTTGCACTTTCTATGCAAAATTGATTGATTGATAATTTTGACAAAATTATGACAAATTTCTATGTCAAAATTGATTGATTGACAATTATGACAAATTATGACAAATTTGCTATGTCATTCCCATGAAATTAGGAGAAATATAGGAGAAAATTGAAATTAGATGAATTAGAAATTAGGAAATTAGAAAATGAGGAAATTAGGAATTAAGAAATTTAGAAAATGAGGAAATTAGGAATTAAGTGAATTAATTAACAATTTTTCATTTATTAATTAATTCACAAAGAGGGAGGAATTAGTTAGCCAATTAAATAAACATTTAATTGTGACAAGAAGACTTAGGATAAATAAATAAATTATTTAACCTAGAGGGAGAAATGACAAACAAGGTTAAATGAATAAATCATGAAACCCTAGAAGATGAATTAGAAATGCAAGGATGACAATTAGGTCTTGATTGAAGGATCGATTTGATCATGATTCTGACTTGATAAAAGACCAATGCTGATAAATGATTTGATTGATAAAAATGCCAATTGATGAGGAACAATGACTAATTGATCCAAATTGACACGATTGAGAAAGATGACGATCGATGACAAATCGATCGCAAAATGACAAAATTGACAAGAAGACAAGGATCGATGACAAAATAGATTGCAAAACGACAAGATTGAAAATGACCATGATCGATGACAAATCAATCGCAAGATGACAAGATTGACAATGAGAACGATCGATGACAAATCGATTGCATGATGATAAGATTGAAAACGACAACGATCGATGACAAATCGATCGCAAAACGACAAGATTGAAAAGAGGACAATGATCAATGAAAAATCGATCACAAAAAGACAAGATTGATAAGAGGACAAAACCCTAATTAGGATTGACGATGTCCAAAATGATGACAAATGAGCACGCACATTGATGCGATAGGATAAGATCGATCAAAATCATGACTGAAGATTGTTGTCGACAAGACCAAATTCGAGAGCGAGATAAATGAAGAATGTAGAAGGAGGACTCGATGCTTGCAAATGATAAAGACCAAGTGCGTGACATAGAAGAAATGTTAATGCGACGCAAAAACCCTAAAATAAGGCAATGTGCAAATGTTAAAGTATGACTCCGCAAGCGTTGACCATTTTTAGATGTCTACATTTTGCCCCTCTTTGAGACAATGCGATTCTAAGTGTTGTTTCAAAGAACAATAATGAAAATGCCCCAGACACTGACAATGACATATGCATGCCCCCTTGAGGAATTGGCCGGAAACATCCAGAAAAGAGGCCAATTGATTGATAAGAATGACAAAAGATGATAGGATCAAATAGACTGACAATCGGAGATTGGATGCACAAATGACAAGCAAAGGAAGATGCAAAAGACCACAACTAGCATAATATGGAGAGAGTGCACGTCCATCTATACACTGACAAAGATCTATAAATGAGACAAAGAGAGTGAGAATTGCTCATTTACACTAGCCAAAGAAGAGAATTTGTTGCTTTGGAAAAGGACACTTGCAGAGAGATGGCAAACATTCCAATGGCAGATCACCTCGGAGAACATGTACGCACATACAGACAACCAGATGATGCAAGAGCAGCAGTATGTATCTCAAAAACCCATATTGTCAATTTTATGAATTTTGATCGCTTGTGGGACATTGCGGGGCCCATAGGGAATGCAGAAATTGACTTATGCACTTGTGTGAGCACATCCTGCGCTTGTGTAGGGTACACAGGCGCAAGTTGGTGCTACACAGGCGCAGGACATATCACATAGGCGCAGTTGTGCACTGAGATCCCAATTTGATCAAAAACAACATGCGAACAATCCTGAAAAGGGGGAGAAGAATAGGATAGGTCAAAATAGATTAGAAATACCCTGATTTGGACATGAAACAAGGAAATGCAACTCATAGGAGCAAACCCTAAAACTGACAAAATGTGCCCCAATGGTGATGCAGAGTCGACAATATCCATTGATCACGCGGGAGAACCGATCTGACTGCTTCATGTTATGACATAGACTCAGAAGCATGGACAGAGATACATTAGCAGGACTTGGGATATACTATATCACATTCATGCCCAAGATTAGGGCAAACACAGGAATACTCACCGCATTGGCAGAGCGATGGTATTCAGAGACCTCTTCATTCCATCTGGCGACTGGAGAGGCGACTGTGACACTAGAGGATGTATGGCGTATCCTCCGCATTCTGATTCATGGAGAGATGATAGAATATGACCCAGTGACAGGGAGAGACACTTTGTGCAGATTATTTGAGTGCGATGTAGATGATTTGGACATCGTAGAGAGGGAGATTGGCTGGGAGACCATGGCATCAGAGTATGATCGACGATATGTGGTGATAGCAGTGGTGATAGCATGCCTACTAGTAGGGGACAGATGAGGACATGGCTTCCCTATTGGATGGGGAAGAGTGCTAGAGTGGATGGCGACAGAGGGATGGTGTACGCATGGGGACCATGTGTACTAGCTATGCTATATTTTCAGCTGCATCAGATAGCATATCAGGGAGTGCAGACTTTGAGCTGTGGAGTCACATTGCTACAGGTATGGGCATTTGAGCACATAGCCATATGTCAACCGATTGTAGAGAGACAGGTATGACCACACCGACCATATGTGTACTGCTACGGGGGAGCACTGAGACAGGGTCCTTTCGGATACATACTGTATTGGCGATATGAGCTAGACAGATTGAGAGAGTTCACATGGAGGCCATATCTTGATTGCCCTGGATGGTCAAATGATGGTGATGAGCTACCATATTGCAGACAGGAGAGCTACCTGATTGGGTGACCAGTGAATCGCCAGAGAGTGATTGAGATGTACCTGCTGGAGAGAGTCAGACGACAGTTTGGAGAGAGGCAGGATGTACCTAGAAGGCCTGCACACTTTGCCCGATCTCACAGAGAGATGAGTTAGTGGGGGAGGATGATTCAGCCACACATAGCCTATGCCAATTTCACACAGCTATAGCAAAGATAGTGGGATTGGAGATTAGATGTGGTGGATGCTGGGACGACAGAGGAGTATGAGCGATGGTTTGCACGATGATGGCCAGTGCCATTGACAGATCTTGATATTCTGGTACCTAGGAGACAGGAGGACTTCCCACTCACTGGAGAGGAGGGAGATGATGAGGAAGAGGAGGATGAGGGGGATGACAAGGATGGAGATGATGAGGGGGATGACGATTATGAGCCAGAATCAGCCAATCAGGAGTCATTGCAGGATATACCTATAGAGCCAGAGACAGCTAGCCTAGAGGAGATGGAGATGTGCAGGGCTACCATACCGAGTTAGCATGATCACATTGCGACATTAGAGAGACATAATTGCATCTTGAGGATAGAGCAGGATCAGTTCAGAGTAGAGATAGCTAGACTTACATCAGCTCAAGATACAACAATAGCTTAGGCACAGCGAGAAGAACAGAGAGTCACTGAGTATATTGGGTCGATTAGGGATGCCAGTGCATGGGAGATGGCACAGATGTTGGTAGAGACTAGAGAGGAGATATGCCATTGGAGGACACTATATGAGAGTGCAGTTCCACCAGATCAGAGAGCAGCTTCATATCGGGCACGATCGAGGACAGAGAGCAGGGCACGCTCTCGGAGGTCAGTGAGCAGCATGGGGGTGAGTGGACCTATGAGACCACCATAGCCAGGACTTGGGACAGGAGGGACATCATCCTTGAGACATGTCAGGGATTAGGAGGATAGAGGGAGCACCCAGTGACAGAGGCACATGCTCCTTATGACAAAGACAGATGTAGTTTGACATTATGTATTCAGCCTGCAGGCCATACTTAGGACAGACAGTCCAATTTTGTACTTCGATATTATTTTGATATATGATATGATATGCATTGATATGATGGGATGCAATGTGTTATGACTTATGTTATTTTCCATGTATGGATGGCGTATGCACTGTTTATTGTGGAACATGTATGGATACATTTTTATGTGTTTTTTGATGCATTTATAATATGAAAATGGAAAAAATGCTTGATATAATGCAAACGTACTAACCGATGAATGCAAGATGCAATTTACGTGTTTTGGAGATCGGAGCACTAGACCAAACTGAATACCCAAACTAACGGAAGAAATGTTAGTAAGAAAAATGAGATAGAGGACAGTTAGAGGCGAAGAAAAACTTGCTTTCACTAATGCACTTTGTAGGTGAGAACCTTTATTTAATGTAGAAAAATGGATGCGTAGCATCATGGCATTGAAGGCCAGAGCTGAAATTGAACCCTTTTTGCAAAAGACAGACACATCGCAAACAAACAACAATCACAACAAAAAAGAAAGGGACCATGAACCATCCTAGTCACTCTAAATCACTCAGTGACATCATCGAGCAACATAGGAACATGATCGAAGAGAAATCAGTAAATGATAAGACTCGCTAATTCCAACAAGTCAAACAAACATCTTGATCTTCATTGCCAAAAGTTGAAAGTGTTGATAGGACGATCATGCTGTCTAGTTTCAGGGAATGCGGTACCCCATCTAAGATAGCACACAGTCTAGTTTCGAGTATACCACACCCTGTATAAGACCCATGATAGTGTGCCAAGGACGAATGATATTAATGTTGATGTTCGATTGATAAGACAATTTTGATCAGTTTGAATGTCTAGTTTGATTGAAAAAGGTCATTTGTTAATGCATGATTTCATTAAAGTGCAATGTGTGATTGTGTGTCGTTGGAGGGATGCTCAATGATCTGTCTTATGCACAAAGGGGATATTGTTTTGCAAAATGCTTTTCGAGATTTTACAATTTTTTTTGTGTTCATTTTTTCAGGACATTATATGATTTTTAGGGATTTTTTCAGGGCATTATTTAATTTTTTTGGATTATTTCAGGACATTTTTCAATTGTTTTGGATTATTTCAGGACATTTTTCAATTTTTTTGGATTATTTCAGGACATTTTAGATGCAAAAGTTCCAGTGATTGATCAAGACAAGGGGAACGCACCCAATGCACATCTGAAAGACATATTTAGAGGCCCGGACCCAAACATATGCACAAGAAATGGAGTATGCAAGACAATGATGTTGACCAATCACAGGCCTGAAACAGAACATTGGGTCAGGACAAGGATAGACACGATAAATCTTTAGAGAGAAAGCATAGCTAGAGGTCATGATAGATGACAAAGCAATGATCGTTTTTACACATGACGCCTGTTTGCCAGGTTTTCACCAAGGTACTTGCCCAAAGCGCCTGTTTGCCAGGTTTTCACTAGAGGATGAATCATTTTTCTTTACTTTTTTTTGTTCTTTTCCTTTGTTTTTCACTTTTTTTTTTCTTTTTTTTTCGCTTTTTTTTTTTTGTTTGTATTTTTTTTTGCTTTTTTGATTTTTTTGTATTTTTTCAAGATCATACTTGAAGAAGTGTTGATAGAAAATTATGCCCAGTGTCTGATCCTGTAAACAACATGAACCTTTGTTGTTTACAGGATCAGACAAAGGTTCACCTTCTGTGGTGGCAAGCTGATATGCCCCCGAGCCATATGTTGCAGTCACTATGAAAGGCTCAACCTAATTAGGTTCAAACATGCCTTTGATGATGTCAGTAGATTGTGCATTCTTGGGGTTTGCCTTTAAAACCAGATCTCCCACTTCGAAGTGTCTCCCTTTGACCTTCTTATTATAAGAGCGACGGAGACGGTTTTGATATTCTTGCAAATGTGTTAGTGTTGTCTAACGTTTCTCATCTAAAATCTCAAGCTGATGCAACCGAGAGAGACTATGCATCTCATCATCAATCAGATGTTGCAAGGAAACACGCAAAGAAGGAATCTCCACTTCCAAGGGTAAAATGGCTTCCGCACCATACACCAAGGAATAAGGTGTTGTGCCAGTAGGTGTGCAGATAGAAGTGCGATAAGCCCATAGTGTTGGATTCAACTGTACATGCCAATCTTGACCAGCGTCATTGACAACCTTTTTCAGGATCTTGATAATGGTTTTATTTGATGCTTCGGCTTGACCATTACCCTATGGATAGTATGGACTGGAGAAATGGTGTTGGATATGAAATTTTTCACAGAGTTCCTTGACATCTTTATTCTTGAAGGGACGACCATTATCTGTGACTATGGCAAGGGGAACCCCATATCGGCATATGATATAATTCAATAGGAATTTTGAAATTTGCACACCAATGATATAGGTCATGGGGATAGCCTCGATCCATTTTGTAAAATACTCTGTGGCTGTAATGATAAACTTGTGTCCATGTGCAGATGTCGGGTGAACCTTGCCAACAAGATCCAATCCCCATTGAGAAAAAGGCCACGGAGATATGACAGAATGAAGCTCTTGGGCTGGTGCATGAATGTAATTTCCATGGATCTGGCATTTGTAGCACTTCTTAACAAAATCATGAACATCCTTTTCCAGAGTGGGCCAATAATACCCAGCACGAATCAACTTTTTGGCTAAGCTCAGACCATTGAAATGGCCCCCACATATACCATCGTGAACCTTGTGTAAAGCCATTTGTGCTTTGTCAGAATCCAAACACCTGAGGAGGGTATGGTCAAATGAATGACGGTAAAGGGTGTCGGAAATGATGACATATTTGGCCGTCTGTCGGATGAAGGCTCGGCGTTGGTTAGCGGAAAGGTTAGGTGGTAAGGTTTGGGATTTCAAATATTGATATACATCATTGTACCACGGGGAGTTAGGGCCAACAAGAATGCACATCACATCTGTTGTCGGAATGTCAAAAGAAGGGACAAGCAATTGTTCGACCAAAAATTCACATTTGTCCATATTGTGGGGCATATTTAACATGGAAGCAATCGTAGCCATCGCATCGGCCGACTTGTTTTGCATTCTTGGAACTTGACTGAAATGGATAGCCGTGAATTTTGTCTTGAAGAAATCTACCATATGCTTGTAGGGAATAAACTTTTCATCTTTTGTTTCGTAGTCATCATTCACTTGTCGAATGACTAACTGAGAATCTCCATAGACTTGTAAATGTGTGATGTTCCAGTGGACCACTACTCGGAGTCCTGTGACCAGAGCTTCATATTCTGCAATGTTATTGGTACAATGGAAAGTTATTCTATAGGACTTGGGCATAGCATCACCTTGAGGGGTGATAAACAATATTCCTGCTCTGGATCTGAACTTGGTATGAGACCCATCAAAGTATAACTTCCATTCATTAGAAGATGTAAGAGCAAAGACTGATTCATCCGGAAAATCTGTCAACATGGGATGATCATCATAAATAGGAGCCTCTGCAAGTTGATCCGCTATGACTTGTCCTTTTATTGCCTTTTGCTCCATGTACTCAATATCAAATTCACTGAGGATCATAACCCACTTTGCCAGGCGACCCGTCAAAGCTGCTCTGCTAAGCAAGTATTTCAAGGGATCAATTTTTGCAACCAGCAATGTTTGGTGATTTAACATATAGTGTCGGAGTTTCTGTGTTGCAAATACCACTGCTAAGCATGCCCGTTCAATAGTTGAATAATTTAGCTCATAGCCTACTAGTGTCCGGCTGATATAATAAATAGCTCTCTCTTTGTCGTTCTCATCCTGTTGGGCCAAGAGAACTCCTAGTGTCGTTTTAGTTGCAGAAATATACAGTACAAATGGCTTTCCTTCTATAGGAGGCATTAGAATAGGCGGTGACAACAAATAGTCCTTGAGAGCTTGAAAAGCTGATTGACATTGCTCAGTCCATTTAAAAGTGACACCTTTATGCAATAAATGCTGGAAAGGATGACATTTGTCTGCTAATTGGGCTATAAACTGGCGGATTGATTGTAGCTTTCCTTCCAGACTTCTTAGTTGACGGAGATTGGAAGGAGGAGGCATATCCATTATTGCTTTAACCTTGGCTGGGTCGACTTCGATGCCTCGATGAGAAACAATGTACCCTAGTAATTTGCCAGTTGTGACACCAAAGACACACTTCTTTGGATTGAGTCTAAGCTTGTAAGTTTCCATTTGGTCAAAGATTGGGCTCGGGATGGCTAGATGACTATCTCTTGTGATAGATTTGCATAATAAGTCATCAACATAGTCCTCCATCAAAGTATGCATGAAATCATGGAAAATTGTCGTCATCGCTCTTTGATATGTTGCACCTACATTTTTAAGACCAAAGGGCATCACATTCCAGCAATAAGTACCCCAAGCACATGTGAATGCAGTCTTATGTTGATCTTCAGGAGCAATGCGAATTTGGTTATAGCCAGAGAAACCATCCATCAATGAGAGCATCTCATATCCAGCAGTCATGTCAACTATGATGTCTATATTTGGCAATGGAAAGTCATCTTTAGGGCATGCTTTATTGAGATCCCTAAAATCTATATAGATTCTGATGCCCCCAGTTACTTTCCTAATTGGTACCAAATAGTCTACATAGTCAATGGGTCTGATAAAGCCCACATCTAGTAATTTTTTCAGTTCTACCTTGACCAAAAGAGCCACCTGGGGATGCATCTTTCTGAGTTTTTGTTTGACAGGCTTGGCATCTGCTTTTAATGGCAAGTGATGAAGGACTAATTCTAGATCAAGGCCAGGCATATTTGCATAGGACCATGCAAAGTTGATCTTCTTCTCAAGAAAGAAATTGACAAAATCTATCTTTTCCTGTTTTGATAGAGACGCAACAAAATGAATGACCTTAGGGTTGTCAGGTGTACCCAAATTTATCTCTTCAGTTATTTTCACAAGCAATGTTGATTTATCCTGACTTGATAGGGGTATGTCCACTCTTCCACCTTTGGGCACCTCAGAGAGGTTTTCACCTATAGGTACGTCTTTTATTTTTACTTTTTCATGATCAGAGAGTGCCTTACGGTTTTCACTCAAAGACCTATTCTTTTGATTTTTTACTTTTTCTTTTCTTTTTTCATTTTGATGACTAGAAGATGGAGTTGACTCCCCAAAATATGCTGTGGAATCCAGATCAATAGCAAATCCTACCTTATGATCACCTTGTGGTATGCCTTCTCGTAGTCCAAGGAATTCTGCAATTGCTTCATCATTTTGAAAACAATCCAATGTGAGTGGTTCATGTTGGTCATGTTGGATAAGTTGGGGATAGACGAGGGGCATGTCATCATCGGTTTTAAGGAGAGAGAGGACTGAGATGGTAAAAATGTAAGCATCCATGGTATCACTGTCTGAACTACTTGTATCTGATTTGGAGCTTGGGTCCCAGAATGACTCTATCCAAGCATTAGGACATGTTTTGGGAAGAGGAGTTATTTCATGTTTGTCTTCCATAGGCAAATCATCAGGGTCAAGGAAAACATTGTCAAGGGCATAGGAGCTAGAAGAAAAAGAACTCCACTCCCATTCATTGGAATTAGTTTCGGGTTGGGTATCCTCAGGTGTTATTTCATCATCAGAGTCACGCCCCTTTCCACACGTGGTCACTTTGGTAGATGAGGATCCAATTCGCAATGGTACAAAACCTAACCCTAAAGTTGGAGGTCGCATCTTGGGTATAATAGGTTCTAGCCTTCCATTCTTGTCCAGGCCTAAGCCACTACAACCATCATATCATTTCTTTTGCAGCATAGTAAATCCTTTGCCGTACCATTCCACCGGCAACCTGACAAGCGGGGTCTCAGTTGGATCCTTATAAAGCCAATCTATGACATCATCATCTAAAGTTTCTTTGTCAAGTTCACCCCATCTTGTAAATGTAGTGGGAGGCTGATATTGAATAACTACCTTAGGTTCCTTTTGCAACAAATGTGGTTTGCCATATGATTTTGGAGATATTGGTAAATTCCCGATGAGGAATGTTTGATCCATTGAATATTCTCCGCATCCTTGGTCCTGTATCTTCAATTTTCCTTTGACAGCATCTAACAATTCATTAGGATCCACATAACTATGTGAGTGGGCCTCTCTATTGACTGGGACTTGCTGCTGAGGGGAACCCTTTAGAGTAGCACAAAATTGAAATGGATTAGGATCTCCTGAAATTGTTATCTCAGTTCCATTGTAAGGATATTTTAAACATTGATGATAGGTGGATGGAACTGCTTTCATTGCATGGATCCATGGACGGCCAAGAATCATATTATAAGGGAGATCGAGGTCTAAGACTTGCAAGAAAGTGTTTTCTGTCATTGGACTGACTCTAATAGTTAATGTAATTATCCCTTTAGATGGGCACTCAGCATCATCATATGCTTTGATTTTTATTCTTCTGGAAGCATCAATGTCATTTTCTGTATAACCATGGCCAATGACCACTCTCAAGGTACAAATATTAAGACCTTCTCCGCCATCTATCAAGACTCATCGGATTTTGCAATTATGGACAAAGACTTCAAGATGTAAAGGATCATTATGAGGGAGCTTATCAGGTGAGATATCATTATCAGAAAATGCAACATTTTGGGAAACAACTAGATGTCCAATTTGGGCTTGAAACTGGTCAACATCAATGTCTGTCGGGACAGTGGACTCAATTAAAGCTTTATCTAGGACTGCGCGATGCATGGGGGACATTTTCAACAACTCAAGGATTGATATTTGTGTAGGTGTCTTTCCTAGATGATCTAGGAGATTATACTGACTCACAAGAGTTGATTTGGGAGGAACTGCAGGAGATCCTTTCAGGACTATTTTGGATCGACGAGTGGTGACTGCGCAAGAAGAATCTTGTCCCTTTATTCTTAGGGTGGAAACATACTCATTTGACGCTCGAAAAGAATTAATGACATTGTTATAACCACTATTTGCATAATTTGCTATTTGGGTAGAGTTTGAAGAAGATGCTTTACCCTTGTCATGATCAAGAAAAGGAGTTTTGAAAATTGTATGATCAGTGTTAGAGGTCGCATTGGGCGGATCTACCTCAATTACTCCTTGCTCTAACAAGTCTTGAATCATATGTTTCAATTGAAAACATGACACGGTTTTAAGTCCTTTTGACCAATGGTACTCACAATATGCATTATCATTCCACCAATGCGGCTTTACCACTGGTTCTGCCTTGATATCTGGTAACTTGATAAATTTTGCTTGTATTAATTGTTTCATTACTGACTCAATGGGCTCTCCCAATGGCATAAACTATCGAGGAGGTCCATCCCTTGATCAGAAAGGTTTGCGTTACTGGTTTTGTTGCTGGCCTTGTTGTTGATTATATTGTTGAGTTTATTGTTGAGTATGCTGTTGGTATTGCGGCTGTTGAGTAACATTGCTTACTAGTGTTTGATTTTGTTCCATAGTTGACATATTAGGAACACTCAATTTCTTGATTGTGAATGGGGGTTGATTTGCATTCACCGTTCTTGCATCAACAACTCCATCATTAGTGACATTCTTGTTTTTGTACCAAAATCTATTTCTGTCCCCTGAATTGTTTGTGTTGTCACTGTCTTTGTTAAGCTTAATGATTCTCTTGGCTACAAGAGCGGTTTCAATGTTCATCCCTTTCTTAATGAGTTTCTCAATAGTACTGGGACTTTTCAATTTGAGTTCATACATAATTTCTAGGACCAAATTTTGGATAAACAAGTTCACTTGTTGTTCTTCAGGTATATCTAGGGAAGAATGACTATACAAGCTTCGCCATCATTGCAAGAAAGTCACTAATGGTTCACCTTGCTTTTGCTTGGTGTTGCATAAATTTGACATGGTCATGTCATTATCGATGTTGAATGCGAAGTGAGATATAAACTTTTGAGCCAATTTCGACCAAGTCTTTATATTTCCTAGTAGATGCGAATACCAATCCATGACTTGTCCCATGAGACTTCGTGCAAATAAGCGCATTAAATATGTTTCCTCATAACTCACTTCAGTACATGCCACAAAAAATGCTCGAATGTGATCTTTTGGATTCCCATTCCCTTTATATTTCTCAAAATTAGGTGCCTCAAAATGTTTAGGGAATGGAGGCATGTATAAGATCTTGTCAAATGGATTAGGACATAAATCTTGATTTGTGTACAACTTCTTTGTTCCTTTAGTTTCTAATGCGTCAACTTGTCATTGCAACTTCTCAAGCTATTGCGCAATTGTATCAGATTTTGGAGGTCCATCGTTAATCCTGGTGGGTACTCTTTGTCGATACATCATGTTTCCGATCAGTTGTTGATGCTCTAAAATTGCCATCTTTGGTGTCTCCGGCATATAATGTTCTTGGTACACCTCTTGTTGTTGTGGTGGTTGTGCCATGCCTTGATATTGACCTTGTTGATGTGCTTCTTGTGGTGGCATCATCGTTTGTAACCTAGGTTGATATTGCAAGTGAGGGTGTTGTTGATATTGCATAGGCGTCAATTGCGGTTGTGAAGTATGATAGCTTGTTTGTCTTGGCACATATTGAGGCACATGTTGTTGTTGGTGTTAACGAATTAGAATTTGCTGACTTTGTGCCAATTGTTGTTGTCGCGGTGTAAATCCCATCATTTGCAAAAAACTTTGTTTGGGTGGTTTTTGTTGTTTCTCCTTAAGATGGGGTATGGCACTGGCATTGACTTGTTGTGTTGTTTGTCCAATCCATTGTGGTGGTTGCAAGTTTGCATTAACTTGTAATGGGGCAGAAGGCACTGCAACTTGTTGTCGAATGCGGTATTGTTGTTGTTGTACATTGTTTGTTTGCACATTCAGTTGTACCTTTTGTGTATTACTCAATTGTTGCAACATTTGTTGTTGGTGCAAACCACTATCTGTAGCTCTTTGTGTCGCCATTATTGAAGGATCTATCACAATAGTCTGCATAACAGGTACTTGAGTGTTTGGCAAGTATATTTAACTTAGTAGAACATAGGAACTTTGTTGCATTGTGGAATTGTTTTGGACATTGGTGAGATCAGGCATTCCAGTCGTGAAGCTTTCCTGCATCTTAGATTTTGATCCAATTTTATGCATGTGAGGAACCACTTCTTGTTGAGGGACAGTTGTCAATATTTGCATGGTCTTCATTTGATCTTGTGTTACAGGTGTTGTGTTAAATAATGGATTATTTATTTCCTCAAATGGTGACTTTTGAGGAATAGTCACTGTCAATGCCTTTGAAGCACATTTACTCATCAAGGTAGGTTGAGTTTCTTGTTGCACATGTTCTTCATTTGGATGTGGAGAGAAACTTAACAGCTCACCACCTTGTTGTTTTTGCACATTGATTTTCTCACTTGAGGAGGTCACATTACTCATCATGTCAAGATATTTTTGTGGGAACATCTTAAAGACTTTGTTCAAGAATTTATCCATCTTTTTCGTTAACTTTGGATCTTGAAGGAACATGTCAACATCATTAGAAGCATCGGAATCTGATGAAGAATCTGGTTGGACATTTGGATTTGCCTCCTGTTGAATGCCTTGATCTAAACCAAATCCTTGTGAAAGAGTTTGTTCCTCATGTAATGTTTGAATTTCATGTTGCAGGTTTGGTTGATTCCAATCGAAAGGTGCATTTCCTCTTGGTGTTGGTGGAACACTCCCATGTCCTGGTTTCATGGGTACAAATACTGGTTCATATAATGGAGGTGGTCCAAGTTGAACCATTCCATATGGTGGTAATGATGTGTTTGGAAAACCTTCCATTTGTATTGTTTGACTATTTTGAAATTGTGAATTTGATATGTTGTCAATGGGTTGATACATTGGTTCGCCCATCTTCTTAGATTTTGACCTTGTTTCAACAGGCATGTCACTATGCAAATGCAATATTTTTGGAATTTTTCAAGGATAATGTATGATATGCAACTAAATGCAAACTAAATAAATAAAGATGCAAATCTATGGCAAGAATGCAATCTATGTTTTTGTTGTTTTCAAGATTTTGACAAACTTTTTGGAATGCAAATCTAAAAAGAGACCCTTAGGAAATTGAAATGATGTCTAGACCTCAAAGGACAAAAGGACCAAGTGACAAAAGGACAAAATGACAATGTCTCCCCTATATGCTTGGATACTAAGCTAGGTTTGACCAAATGACAATAATGACAAAAGGAGAAAAGGTTTGATAAGGTCTAGACTTCTTAACAATGACTTAGGGTTTATCAAAGATTTGGATTACTCAAGTATAACAAAACCTAGTTTTTGAGACTATATGCAAAGGGACAATTACTATACAAATGACCCTAATATGATGTGATAATGACCTAAGCTTGATGAAGAGACCTAGGGTATGCAAATGCAAATGTATGACAATGTCAACCTAAGTTTGAATTATGAAATTGTAGAGGACACATGCAAATGGATGACCCTTATTGATATGCAAAGGAGTATGACCTAGGTGAAACTTAACCTTGGTAATTGACAATGAATTTGCAAAATGAAAACCTAAGATGAACCTAAATCTAAGTGACATGAATGTTGAGACAAGATTTTGAAAAATGTTTGACAACCATGTTTGAAGGTGTTTTGAACTTTGTTGGATGAAATACTCTTGTGTTTAACCTTGTTTTGAATCAATTTGTCTTGTTTTTGAAATGAGACACAACTCAACTTTTGACGAATAAAGAAGAAAAGATATTTCAACTTAGACTCAAGACAATCATGCTCATTCACACATTTCTTATGGTAGGCAAGGATAGTAGGTACTTGAGAGGTAGACTCGTTATGAGATTCAAGGAGAATACATAGATTCTTGACCCCATGGGCTCCCCTCCATGGCACTCACTTCTCAGGGTAGCCAAGCATCAGTCCCCATGGAAATCTCCCCATGGCGAACTTAGTATCTCTTCCAAGTATCCGAACTTGTCCTTCTTAAGCAACTAGAAGGATTTTTGGCCTCTAAATACAAGTTGTTTAGTCAGGATTTCTGTTAAGCGTTACTCCTTGGTGTCACGCAAGCATGATTGAGACATTAAGCCCACCAAGATACCAAACAAATGTAGTCATGCAAGCACGATTTAGACCTTAAGGCCCTACTTAGATGTTGATATGAGAAAGAGTCCAAGGGTCATCACTTCCCAAGTAACTACAATTCCCACATAACCCTTCCTTCAAAGCTTTCGCCCATCAGGTATTTATTTATAGTGAGTTAGAATGCCAAGGTATTCTAGTTGTACTCACTTTGGGTTGTTCCCTTCTCATTATTGTCACTTGCTTGCAAAAGAAAGCAAATGGTCGGGAAGGCAGGCCCTCTAAAGGTAACAAACAATCTGAACCAAGAGAATGGTATCAATGATCTGGATTTCTGATCACCCTAAGAAGGATGAGAGCATACTCTCCTACTCCAATGTCAAACTCAACAATAAAAGCAAACACATGTTCATTCCATCCTATTTAGCAATCATACTAGGTGCCTAACTATGAATTACAAACACAAAGTTTAGTTGGAGTACAAGGCAACCTGCAAAACCACCAAGTCAAAAGTTTGATTTGTTTGATCTTTGACTAGCGAACCTGCATAAAATTCATTAGTAGTTTCATCTTTGTCTTTACCATGCATAATGCCAAGGTGCTGCACAAAGAATCAGTACCAAAAAACCAAAAAGCAGAAACAGAATGCAAAACAAAACAATTTGCAAATTAAAAAACATTGCTTTTTACCTCTGTTTCTGGCCCTACACAGGTGCAGAATGTCTCACACAGGCACAAAATGTAGTAACATAGGCATAGAATGCAGTAACACAGGTGCAGAAGTCCTTGAAACAGGCGCAGATTGCTTCACACAGGTGCAGAAGTTCTCAAAAAACCCTGCATTACCCTGTTTCTTGGGTTTTTCACCTGCAAATCAACTCAAAAGCATGATTAGGGGGTTAGTTCACATCGGGTTCACCAATTAATGTAGCTAGGAAATTGGAAATCATCAAAGCAATGTTAATTATTAGTCTAGTTCAATCACAAAAACTCAATTGCAATGACAAGAATCCTAAAAACACTCAATAAAGACATGAAAACAAGACATCAATTCAAACGCATACCATTGCAAACTTGAATGTCTCCTTCATGTGGCTCCATTTTCCTTCTTTCTCCTTCAAATAGCTTTGTTTGTGGATCTCACCTACTAGTGCATAAGCATGATGTGAAAGCAAGTAGACAAGATGGTAGCGCAAGAATACTAGAAGTGTGATTGATTTGACCAGGGACCATGATTGAAGAAATTCATCCAATTTATAGACAAATTGGAGAAAAGACAAGATTAGCATGAACTTGATTCGAATTGAAATTGCAAATCAAGAATGACAAACATGACAAATTATGACAAATTTGCACTTTCTATGCAAAATTGATTGATTGATAATTTTGACAAAATTATGACAAATTTCTATGTCAAAATTGATTGATTGACAATTATGAAAAATTATGACAAATTTGCTATGTCATTCCCATGAAATTAGGAGAAATATAGGAGAAAATTGAAATTAGATGAATTAGAAATTAGGAAATTAGGAATTAAGAAATTTAGAAAATGAGGAAATTAGGAATTAAGTGAATTAATTAACAATTTTTCATTTATTAATTAATTCACAAAGAGGGAGGAATTAGTTAGCCAATTAAATAAACATTTAATTGTGACAAGAAGACCTAGGATAAATAAATAAATTATTTAACCTAGAGGGAGAAATGACAAACAAGGTTAAATGAATAAATCATGAAACCCTAGAAGATGAATTAGAAATGCAAGGATGACAATTAGGTCTTGATTGAAGGATCGATTTGATCATGATTCTGACTTGATAAAAGACCAATTCTGATAAATGATTTGATTGATAAAAATGCCAATTGATGAGGAACAATGACTAATTGATCTAAATTGACACGATTGAGAAAGATGACAATCGATGACAAATCGATCGCAAAATGACAAAATAGATTGCAAAACAACAAGATTGAAAATGACAATGATCGATGACAAATCAATCGCAAGATGACAAGATTGACAATGAGAACGATCGATGACAAATCGATCGCATGATGATAAGATTGAAAACGACAACGACTGATGACAAATCGATCGCAAAATGACAAGATTGAAAAGAGGACAATGATCAATGAAAAATAGATCACAAAAAGACAAGATTGATAAGAGGACAAAACCCTAATTAGGATTGACGATGTCCAAAATGATGACAAATGAGCACGCACATTGATGCGACAGGATAAGATCGATCAAAATCATGACTGAAGATTGTTGTTGACAAGACCAAATTCGAGAGCGAGATAAATGAAGAATGCAGAAGGACTTGATGCTCACAAATGATAAAGACCAAGTGCGTGACATAGAAGAAATGTTAATGCAACGCAAAAACCCTAAAATAAGGCAATGCGCAAATGTTAAAGTATGACTCCGCAAGCGTTGACCATTTTTAGATGTCTATAGTCATCTCAGCATTAATCAGGGCACTTAGTAATGCTTCATTATCTCTTATGCCATGTTCAACAACTTTGATCTCATCTACAGTAACGGGACCATTCAGAGGAGCAATGTATGCATTCTTTGTGATCTTCTAATAATTTTCTCTAAGACAATTCAAGTGAACTTCCATATGGTGCTTCCATATAGAGTAATTAGCTCCATCAAATCTCAAACTCTCCTTCTTGAAAATAATAGTTGTCATTTGAGATCACCTCAAGCAGTCCAGCTCCTTCCTGAGAACCTAGCTCTGATACCAATTGTTGATAGTAGTGCAACAACAATGCAAGAAAACTAAGAGCTGGGGTGAATCGGTTTTCACCAAAACTCTAGCAAATTAATCTCAACTTAAGATCTGATCATAAACAACAATAACATAAATAACCACCACATGAACAACACACATAACACATAGATTTTTGACATGGAAAACCCGTTTAAGGGAAAAACCATGATGGAAACCTACCCACAATAAGATGATACTCTGCAATAGTATGTATAAATATTGCAACGGGGAATACACATGCATTTATGCACATTGCCTAGAGCTCATTGCTCAAAAACAAGAAGGGATACAACCTAGAGGAAGGCTCACTACCTTACAAAGATCGGACAATAATCCAGATTACATGAACTGAAAGAATAGCATCTCCAAATGCCTGATTATAGTTTCAATTAAGCACACTGTCTGCACAACAACTCTTCTCTTCTCTTCCACACTTTCGAATGATAGATTTTCTTATTCACACATACAATAATCTCTCAAATCATAAACACAACCACATACATACAAATAACATGATTACATCACCTTTTTATACAAATCATCAACCTTACCCTCAAGGTCGACTCAACACATAAGACCTAATTACAAAATTACATCACACAATACATAGATCCATAACCAAACCAATAAAATGTTGGCAAGGACATAGAATAGACCCAAATTAAATCCTCAAACACACTACACCACCAAATAATTCGCCAAGATCATCTGCAACATGCTACACCACCAAATATGTCACATAACACAAAGAATAACACCAGACCAATAAAGTCTTCAATAACGTGCACCACGATCAACATGAACCACCAAAACACATAGAACATGATTAGAGAACATCAAAAAGCAATGTGAATTACACCGCAATCACAACAACAACTCAGCTAACAAGAATTGTCATTAACACCATCATTGAAGATCAAGAACACCAAATTAAAAACTGAAAGATACGCTTGCAAAGTTCCAAATCATGAATGATCGGATCAGAGTACACACATGAACGATCCAATCAGAGGACACGTGTGAACTTCCCAAACACTCTCCACAATACGCAACTCAAGATATAATCATTCTGGAGCAATATGGATCAAATACTATAACTCTACAACATAAAATACTTAAAAAACAACCATCACACCGGATGACATAACTCAATCAAATACCTTCCAGAACACTGAAACTCATACTGAATCAACTAGAGATAGGCATCTCAAAACCAAATAAATCGCATCAGCATGTCTATAACAAATCACAAAAACCAACTCTCTAAAACAACCAATTCTCTACAACAGATGAATATGTTGACATTAATGACAACAACACATCCCAACAACTCTAATATCTAACATCTTCAACAAATCTTCTTTTCCATTTAACTAGTTATTTTTCTTACCAATTATTTCCTACACGGCTATCTAACATCTCTTAAATTCATCTCCTCTCTAGTATAGTATTTAAGATATGCCACTACCCTTTTACTTGTCCATCTTCTATATTTCCTTCATGATACTCTAATAAATCAAAAATATAAATATCGGTGAAATATATATTTTTGTTGTCAACTCAACTTCATAGGTATTTGATGTCTCGCGCTTCTTCAAAATCTTGTAAGGTCCAATGTTTTTTATTTTAAACTTATTATATGTTCCTAAAGGGAACATTTCCTTCATTCAATGGGCCATAACCCCTCTCCAAATTTGAATTCTTTGAATTTCCTATAATTTACTCTCTTTATATTGATTATTCATTTTAGTGAGATGCTTCCTTACCTCATGTAGATTCTTCTTGTGTTCTACAAAATCTTCTATGTCTACACTTCTCTCCTCCTTATCTATATTCCTTAATACAAAACTATTTCTTGAATTTATCTCACATACCATCTAGAATAGTGATTTTCCTATACTCCTACTTACTGAGATGTCTACTCACTGAGATGTTTTATGTAAATTTAACCTATGACAAAATCAATTCCCATCTCTTTTATTTTTCTCCTACTAAACATCTCAAAAGGTTTTCCACTATCAATTATTTTACCATCATTTTATGGATGACGTTTACAACTAAATTTCACATCTATCTTCAACTTCTTCCACAATGTCTTCAAAAAAATCCAACAAATTTTATATCTCTATCTAAAACTATTCTCTTGAGTAGATTGTGAATTCTAACAAGTTCCTTGAAAAATATCTCTATGATATGAATTATATCATATCTTCTAGAAAGGAATGAAATTCACCATCGTGAAAGATTTATTAAGCACGAGATTTTATAAAACATGTGAGCGTTGGAAAAATGATACTTAGAGCCAAATAACGATGGTTGGCCAAATCTTCATACTTAAAGAATTATTGTTTTTTCACTGGATTGGGAAACCAAACTAGCTTTGTGTGAAAGCTAGATCCACCTCCTTCTTTTCACCATTCTCCCTTCACTGGCCCTTGCTCATTCCCAAATAACATTCTCATTTTCCCTGTTGGGTTTTTCGGGAGACCGATTAAACCCCCATTACCTAAGAAAGCCTAGTCTCAAGAGCATTGGCAAATTTTGAAATCAAAAAATTGGATTTTGAACTCTAACGAGGTGCCTTCTGTTAAATTTCAGAGTAACCCAATAAAAGACCCTCCCTCTATCTCTGCAGTGCTCAGATAATAGGTATCCTCGTGGATTTGGTCCCTATTTCCCCAACAATATTTCAATTAAATCGACAGAAATTGGCAATAGGAAGCAATCCTTCCCTCGAGGGAACTCAAGAGAAGGATTTCAACCTTGAAATGTTGGAAACAATCAGCACAAGAATTTTTATCCTACTCATGAGCAAGCTTTTTAGCTCAATAGACAACCCTTTTCTTTTAGAAATTATGAAATAGGGAAATCAAAAGTGAATCAAATGGCTCGAGAGCTTTTTCTAGACTTTTCAAATCAAAGGGGAGTAATTCCAGAAACTTGAGAAGAAGGGGAGTGTAGCTTTGAAGATCTGGAGAGAGTTGAGGGAGATAAAGAATTTGAGATTTCTTCCTTACCATCATTATCAGAAGGAGTATCCAAAGAGATAGAAAAGGGAAATGAAAAATAGTGGATTGCTAAAGAAAAGGAGGTAAATGTGACTTTTGCAGAATATTTTCTCTCCTCCCAGATCTCAAAATTTCATCAAAAAGCAATTATATGTAAGTTTTGGAAAAGATATTTAGGGGAAAAGCTTTTATTTAATTAGGTCTCTGAAAATTGGAAGGTTGTCAATGAGGTTATATTGATAGACAATGGAAATGATTTCTTTATTTCTCTGTTTGACACTAAAGAGGATAGAGATAAAGTTTTTAAAATTAAATCTTGGGGTTATAGATCTTTAGGACTATATATGCAAAATTAGGTTCCAAACTTCAACCCATTCTCATCCATAATAAAGTTTGTTCCTTTCTGATTACATTTGCAACATCTACCTCTAGAATACAAAGAAATTAAGATCTTGGAGATTTTAGTGAGAGCTCGTTGGGCATATTTTTGAGCTTAGATCTCAACTTCTTATAAAATCCAAACCTCCCTGTTAGGATGTGCCTCCTCATGGACACCACTAAACAACTCCTAGTATCTCTAAATATAACATTGAAAAATGGATGTTGTATGCAAAAGTTGTTATATGAAGATGCAGACTCAACATGTGCAGAATGCCATCTTTTAGACCATTGCTCCTCTACAGGCCCAGATCTTAGGACTCCCTTGATTTATTCTTCTCCCCCCCTCTTTTTAATGATTATTTTGTCCCTTTTGCTTCCTCCCCCCTCTCGTGTTAAGTCCTCTATTCTTTTCCTAGAGATCACAACTTCTTTGTCTAGGCCAAATCAATTGGCTTGGGAGGACACCTCCGGCCCTAATGTTGGGGAAACCTCAGATCAGGAGTTAGATGTTCTTCTTCACATTTGTATTGTGGATACTCAGGAAAATATCATAGAGGAAATAAAAAATGAAGTAATTGGAAAAACTCCAAAGGGATTGATGGTTGAAAGAGGAGACAAAACGTGTTCTCATTATCATAAGGAGCTAAAAGAATTATATATAAATCATTTCTAAGGAAAAAATCGAATATAATTATGTCACAAGTAGGTGAAGGCCCATAACTTCTATATCAGTAACAACCTTAATGATTCCTTTATTCATTTTTGTCCTTCTCCTTATGCTAATTGGTGGTTTCTTAAAGGTAAAGAAATTATGGAAATCCAAAAGGAATTGAAAATAAAACAAATTTTGGAAACCTCAGCAATACACTTTTCTAAGAGATCAAAAAGAATGGAATTTCAAGAATCACCTTTAGAGATTAGAGAAGAGGTCAAAAAAATTTCAGTATTAAAGGACATTCCCTTGAGGCCAAACCTAACCACTTCAAAAGAAGACTAAGTTCTTTTTTTGTATAATAATAAGGGGAAAGAGATAAGCCAAATTCTTTCATGGTTCTGGTTCTTTATGGTATTTTCCAGGTTTCGTCCCCATGTAAGGATTGAAATGGACAAAGTAATCACTTTTGATTTGGGATCTTACCCCTCCTCACACACTACATAATTAACTTATAGTCAGGTGGATTATGAAGCCTCTATCCCTCCTAAATCCAAGAGAGGAAGACCCATGGGCAATTTAAAAAAACTAAAAAAATCAAGAAAAAAGGAACTTAAGTTATCCCATATGGAGGAATCTAGCTTTAAAATGGCTAAAAGAAGGTCTCAAGGGATAATGGGAAAAAAGAATATGAAGGGGACTTATTCAATTCCCACTAAAAGTACATCATCAAACCTTTCAAGCCCCTTCCTAGATTTAGATCCCCTATTGGATTCATCTCCTTTGGAGTTTCCCCCTTCATCCTTTAACCTAGATTAGGAAGCTTAGGATCTTTCATCTCATCTCACCAGAGAATTGGCAGTAGTCAGTGACTTTCTAGGAATAAATTCACCTAAAAATGAAGAATCTAAAGAATCTTGGTAACAAAAGCAAGATCTAATCAAAAAATTATTAGATAAAGAAGAGCCGGAAGAGATAGATTTTGAGTACTCGCTTTTTCAGACCTTTTGGAGGTTAACTCAGAAGAAATTCAAGGTTGATAAAATTGGATTCATTTGGAATTTCTGATCAACTATCCCTCAAATCAAAACCATAATATGGTCAATCCCTAGAGGGTAGGAGAGGCAGGAAGTCAATGGGAGACTTAAGAGCTTTGAATGGGGATGATTGGAATCAATCAAAAATAATAGACCTCTGGAGCAAAGTTAAAGGGTTAGCCCTTTCTCAGTAGTTATCAAAATAATATCATGGAATGTAAGGGGACTCAATGCCCCTTCTAAATAACACATTGTGATGTGTTGTATAAAAAAGTATAAACCAG
Source organism: Cryptomeria japonica (assembly GCF_030272615.1). NCBI lineage: Eukaryota > Viridiplantae > Streptophyta > Pinopsida > Cupressales > Cupressaceae > Cryptomeria > Cryptomeria japonica. The sequence goes on from NC_081413.1 coordinate 687,276,276, forward strand.
AGTTGGTTTTACTTCAGGAAACAAAGCTAGACAAAGAGCAGATCTTATCATTTACAAAAAAAATGGGGCTTTGGGAAGTTTTTTCAATAGAAGCAATAGGTGTTGTTGGGGGTCTGACAATCTTGTGGGACCAAAGGAAGATTATCTATTTGCATCATTCTTCGAACAAAAACTGGATATTTGGTTCTATTTCAAACTTTTAGGGAATGATCATGATTAATATCTTTAATATCTATGGCTCAATTCAAAATAATTTAAAATTGGCTCTTTAGACAGACTTAGAAATGATAATACACAATAAACTTCAACAAAATATTGTGTTAGGAGACTTTATTGTAGTTATACACCTGTCAGAGAAGTTTGAAGGCTCTCACAAGGAATCCCAATCACTTTTGGATTTCAGAGACAGGGTAGTTAGAAACAATTTTTTGGATTTAGCAACTAAGAATGGAGTTTATATCTAGAACAACAAAAGGAAAGGCTTTAGCTGCATTGCAGAGAAATCGGATAGGTTTTTCTTTAATTGGGACCTCTCAAAAGCTTCATTCACTCTGAAATCTACAATTATTCTAGCTTCAGGGTCAGATCATTATCCGATTCAACTATCTTTGACAGGTGAGAAAAAATCAATCAAGTGTCCCTTCAAATTCAAAAAAATGAGGATGAGAGATGAGTTTTTTGACTCTTTGATGGAAAAGGGGTGGAAAGAAGAGAGGTTTGAAGGATCTAAGCACTTTTGTTTTGTCTCAAAATTGAAAAAGATAAACAAAACCTCCTTGTCTTGAATAGGCAGAAATTTCTAAATATCTTTCAAGAAAAACTTAGAGTGGAAAAATAAATAGAGCTCTTGAACTTAGAGGTCCTAGCTCAAGGAATGGATCAAAATTAATTCTTCAAAGAGTAGGAACTGCTTCTTGCATGTGAATAAATTCTAGCAAAAGAATAAACCTTCTGGAGACAAAAATCTAGGGATGTCTGGCTCATAGAAAGAGATAGAAATTCAAATTTATTTCACAACACTAAATAGAGGAGGGCCACAAATAAAATATTAAGAATCATAAATGATCAAGGCAACACCATAGAAAATTTGGAAGAAATCTAAAATATATCAATCTCTTATTTTTCAAACATCCTTAATAATAGGGAAGGATCACCTCTAGATCCTCCAAAAGATCTTTTGAGAAACATTCCAAAAATAATATCAGATGCAACGAATGCAAATTTGAATTAGAAAATCACATCAGAGGAAGTGGAATTAGCTCTCAATCATCTTCCCCCAGGTAAGTTGCCTGGGCCAGATGGTTTCCCAGTTTATTTTTTTTGAAGATGTTGGTCGATTATAGGTAATGAGCTAACACAGGCTCTAGAAGCAGTAAGAAATTCAGGTAGATTTTTTAAGGAAATCAATAATACCTTTATAGCTTTGATCCCAAAAAAAAGTCAAGACTTTGAAATTCGACGACTTCAGGCCTATTTCATTATGTAACTCTTTGTGCAAGATCTTTTCAAAAATTATAGTAAATAGATTAAAGAAGGTCCTTCCAAAAATCATTTCAAAGGAACAAACTGGTTTTGTTCAAGGCATATCCATATTGGATGGAGTCATTACAACCCAAGAAGTAATCCACTCTTTCCAAATTAACAAACACCCAAGCATGTTGATAAAATTGGACATCAATAAGCCTAATGACAAAGTAGATTGGAGGTTTCTATGTAAATATCTAGAAGCCTTTGGCTTTTCAAAGAAATGGATCAATTTAATATATTATTGCATCTCTTCCCCTAGGTTTTTAGTTTTAGTCAATGGTTCTCCTAATGGCTTCTTTGAATCATCTAGAAGGATTCGACAAGGAGATCCAATCTCCCCTTTCCTTTTAATCATTCTTGTTGAATCACTAGGCAAAACATTTCACAGATTCTAATGGGATGGTAGAATCAAAGGAATTAGGATTTAATTCAGTGGAGGCAGTTACCCAACAACAATTTGCAGATGACGCTATGTTGTTCAGAAAACAAGATAAGAGAGAAGTTAAGTCCTTTAAAAGCATTTTGGGAATTTACGCTCTAGCTTAAGGTCAGCAAATCAACAAATAGAAATCATAAATTTTCTTCTTCAACGTTAAAAAGAATATCAAAGCTCAGATCCTATCTTATCTCAACTTTAAAGAAGGAAAACTCTCATGCATCTACCTTGGCTTACTAATTGACAAAGGTATAAGATCAACAAAAGTCTGGGATCCGTTAGGCCAAAGGATGGATAAGAAAATGGAATCATGGAAATCTAAATGGCTCTCATGGGAAGGTAGAATCATAATGCTTAAGATTGTTGTCTCAACAATTCCTATCTATCTGATGTCTTGCTTATCCCTTTCAATTGGAGCAAATGAAAAACTTGTAAAGAAAATGAGAAATTTCTCTTGGCAAGGAATGATAGAAAAAAGAAAATGGTGATGATAGCATGGGACAAGGTTTGTAGACCCAAATATATTGGTGGAGTAGGTTTGAGGAATCAATTATGGTAGAATAAATCTCTAGGAGAAAAACTGATGCAGAGGTGGGGTTCAAGTTCACAACCAACATTCCACTCTTATCCTCTATAAGTTAAGGTTCCTTCACAATGGCACTATGCTTCAATGACTACAAACACCAATTTTGGTTTAGGACTTCACAAAATTGGACCTAACATTGGAAACATTATAAATCAACCAAATATAACATAAATTAACCATCGAAACCCTCCAAAGCTTCAAGATATCTCAACTTGTATCTTGTCCACACAACTAGGCCTAGAATCTAGTAGCCCTTCAAATAGGAACAATCATTCACAAATTTTGAATAAGACCTGATATACCAACTATAAAAACATATTTGATTACCCATTTGGATTTTTTAAAGCATATCCCAAAATTATGTAGGGTTGTTTTTTACCAAACCTCTCAAATCATGACTGTAATTTTGCAATTAGGTCTAAATAGGTTTGTTTTTTCAATCTAAGACAAGCAAACAGTCATCCATAACTTTTGAAAAAACAATAATAAAAAAAATCTCTCTAGTGAGGTTGTATATAAGATAGTTATAGATTTTCCCTTAAATTTTTATGAAGATCCAACGGTTAAAAAGGGAGTTATGGCATTTTTCCCATGACTAGGAACACTGGGCAGGGTTTTGACAGTTTTTGGAAAAACAAACATATCTTGCCAAATACTCCACAAAAATTCATAATAAAGGATTAATCTGAAATATATTTCATTACTCTATCATTAAAAAAAAAATTCATATCAAAATTACACCAAATGTGAGACTGCATGGCTCTGTGACAGTCACAGATTCCTTAAAACCTTATGACAGTTTGAGGGTTTGATGGATAACCTTTGTCAAATCCCTTCCAAACTGCTCAACCACTCCAATTTAGACCATTAATCAGTTTTATAAAACCATTTGAAACTCCCTCTAACTGTTCTAGCTACCCCTAGGACCAAACTCTTTCCCTTTTGCATCATTTTTGCAATGTTGTAATATTGCAACTTTTGCATTTTTTGCATTTTTAACAAAATAATACCAAACCTTGTAAAATCATTCTTGGACACCTCAAACACCCTAAAATGGACTAAATAAGTCTTTTTGCAACAATTCCAACCCCGTTTTGGACATTTTTCACCCTTTGACCACTTTTGACTTTATCAGGACCTTATAGGTCTCTTTGGACAAAATGGCTCTTTAGCCTTACAAAATGAGTTGTTTTATTCCAATGGTCCTTAGGACCTTACATAACATGGAAAAAATTAAAAAATAAGGACAAATACAAATTAACCTTTATGAGGCATTTCAAAGGCTAGGTGCTCCCGCACCATACAACCGGCCTACAAAATTTTCCAAGTCCCTTGGAAACCTCTATCTTGGACTGCTCCTCTCTCTAAAAATTGTCCTTTTCTTGTCTTGGTGTCATCTTTTGTCTTCAACTCTACTTCACTATTGCCTTTTTCCATCCCTCTTTCTCTTGCCATCAGGTTCACATTCAATAGGACACAAGATTGTCCTTGCAACACCTTCTCATCTACTCCTATGAGCGGAGTACTCTCAAACTAATCTATTCCCCAAATGGCTACAACTCAATTGCATTATCGAATATTCACCTTTCTTGTTGCCTCCCAACACCAATTCAAAAAACCATATATATCACCCAACACTAGTTCCTGGAAGATGCCTCACTCTCTCTTTGCTTGCACCTTCTACCCAACTTAATCTCCATTGGAGGATTGTAATCACATACCTCATCTTGTCTGCCAACACACAACTTCTCAGAAATCTTCCTCTTGCAGCTTAAATGGAACAAGTACCTGCAACCAAATCAATAACTAACAACACAACTCCTAGATCTTTTAGCTCCGATACCACTTTGACGCAGAGGTGGGAGTAACATCGATCAACATACAAGATATACTTAAATAAATTCAAGGTACATTCCAATTACACCACTTGGATACATTGCTTCTTTGGTCTATCTCACACATGTCGTCTAAAATTCAGCAAGGAAATATAATATTGGCCTAATCATGGCCTCTCACTATGGATTTTGATGGCACACAAGTCATCATTACATCAAACAACTCAACAATGTATTATTTTATTAAACCCTTATGACAACATTTACTATGAAAAGACACACAAAAATATCCATATCTTTTCCAAATGATCAAATAACACAAATTCCTTTGTAGGAGGCTTGTGTATCAATGTAAAGAATACTCTCACCAAGTTTGATCCTTTTGGGATGATGCAATGCAAAGATATAGTATACTTGCTGAAAACCCTAGTTTTATCAAATACCTGCTCTCATAAAAAATGTCATAACTCATTCAAAACTTAATGAAATTGGATCATATCAAAAGGAAATGAAACTAGACTCATTTCTCCACCTTTTAATATTGGTTTTAGACTCTTATTAAATCTTACCAATCCATACCATACGTTTCTTTCAGAAATGGCATGTTTCAGACTACAAATTCTGAAAACTTCAGAAAGCAATGTAAGGATGCTACAAAAATAAGTTCCTTCTTTATTCCATCCTTCTCCAACCCTCTCCAATCTCCAAATTCGAGTTTGTGAACAAAATTTATACAATTTGCATCATTTTCAACTACCCAACTAACCTACAAATACCCATAAACAACTTTTAACAAACTTTTAAAAAGTTGTCATCAAGTTGCAAAAGTTGTCATGACAATTTTGACAACTTTTGAGCAACTTTTTACAGTTTTTATTCAAATGACTCAAAACTTGACATAATGATCCAAAATGATCATGAGTGGTCACAAATGACCTTACAAACATTAAACAACACAAAACAAAGAAAAAATATAAACTTTTCCTCTTGTAGGCATATTAGGTCCCAAGGGTGCTCTTGCACTAAGGTGCTCTTGCCCTAGGGTACTCCTGCACCATACTCCCCATGGAAACAAAACTCAAGTCCCTTGAGTGAGTACTTAAAACAAAAATATGATTGATATCCTTCTTATTTGATTTTAAAATGCTCCTCTCATTTGGTATGCCTTTCCAATTCACTAGGTACTGGAAACATACATCATCTCGTGAACTTGCACCATCACTATGCTTCATTTTCACCCTTGGCCTTCCTATCCTCCTTATTGGGTGCTTGGACCTATCAAAGGGAATGTGTGTTAGGTCCCGGAGACAATTGAGAGGGGGGGTGAATCAGTTGTCAAATAAATTTAAACCAAAAACTACTTAACCAACCTTAATGCTAAATAACGGTAAACCAAAGTTTATGTCGGTAGACAATTTATCAGTTAATTGCAGTACCGGTAAAGATTAATGCATGAAATAGAAAGACAATAACATCCACAACACATAACACCAATATTTCTACGTGGAAACCCTTTAAGGGGGAAAACCACGGTGGGAAACCTTACCCACAATCAGATGATACTATTGCAGATAGTATGTGTATACAAATGGGGTCTACACATGTAGAAAGGCCAAACGCCTATAGCTCACTGCTCAAACACAAATAAGAGTCATACTGACTACAATTGGATGGTTAAATCCAATAATGATGTACTGCTCAAAATAGCATCTTCATATGCTGGATTCAGTACCGGTTTAGTTCTGATATGCCTTCACAAAACCTTTCTTCAACCTTCAAATGATGTTTGCATGTATAGCTCTGCTTATATTCACATATACCGAATTACAATCCTTCTCACATTCGCACATTGATCTTACATATATACCAAAACCTAAGACCAATTGAGTAGGTAAGCTCTATAAAAGATATTACAATAAAATCAATTTACAAGTAAAACAATAACCGATGCAATATCCAATTCAAAATGTTAGTTTAATGCATTTATAACAATATTAAATCATCTCCATAGCGTGTTGTGCTGATCTGAAATAGATAAACCTGTCGGTGCTTATCTTGGACCTATTTGTCGGTAACAACAAATATGCAAACTCGAATATACCAATGAATAAATATTCAAAACAAAGTGTCTATATGATGTCTTCTTCGTAACCAAGTGTTTTCCATATCATTCCAAGTGCTGGTGAACAATATATCCTACCGGTGTACCAGATACCGGTGACTGTGCATAAGTAACTTGCTTGCCGGTGAACATTGCCAATTTTCTAAGTGTCACAGTTGATAAGTGTTAATAGGTGTTGACATCAATGACAAAACCATATCAACATATCCAAAATACCAACAATATCCCCCTTTGGCATTGATGGCAACACAAGATGGAAAAACCATCAAAGTGCCAAAATAGAAATGCCAAATAACAAAAACCAACAATCTCCCAAAAACAGATCAAAACTAGAAATCAAAAGTCTGGTACAGAGAGTAATCAATCTCTCCCAAAATAACAATCTCTCTCCCTAGGAGTAACATGATTTTTTTCATATCAATCTCTCCCCCTTTGACATCAAATGCTAAAGCAATACAAAAATCAAGTTCAAATACAAAATACCAACTTATTCAGTATACCAACTAGTCCCCCTGAGAAGTAGCTCACCTCATCAAAAGCCGGAGTAAAATATTTATCTGTTAGTTCTATCAGTTGATGACAAACATCAACTGTCTAAGTCTCTACTAGTGGGGTTATGACCCCAAGTTGATCTCTGAGATATTCAAAAGTCTCCTTAGGCAAAGGCTTAGTGAAAATATCTGCAATCTGCTCTTTAGTATTTACATAAACCAGTTTTACTTCTTTTGCTTCAACATTCTCCTTTAGAAAATTTAGTTTGATAGAGACATGTTTAGTTTTAGAATGTAGTACCAGATTCTTAGATATATCAATTGTTACAATGTTATCACAATAGATAGGTTTAGGTTCCTTGTATTTTACCTTTATGTCCTTCAACATTTTCTTAAGCCATAATACCTGTGTATAGTTAGTTGCTACTGCAACATATTCTGATTTTGCTATTGATAAAGATGTGCAACTTTGTTTCTTACTCAACCAAGAAATTAATCTGCTTCTAAGAAAAAATGTTGCGTTGGTGTTGTTTTTTATGTCATCTACATCTCCTGCCCAATTTTAATCCGTGTATACACATAATTCAAAGTTTTCATCTCTAGGATACCATAAGCCAAGATGTGTAGTGCCTTGTAAGTACCGGAAAATCCTTTTTATTGTTGATTCATGATTTTCTGTAGGATTACTCTGAAATATTGAAACAATACATATTGCATTCATAATATCAGGTCTTGTTTGTGTCGGATACAATAAACCTCCTATCATAGATTTGTACCTAGTCGGATTAACAGGTGTAGATTCATCTCTTAGTGATAATTTTTCATTTGTAGTCATAGGTGTGCTTACCGGTTTAGAGTTTTCCATACCAAATTTATTTACTAATTCCTTCAAGTACTTAGATTGACTCAAGAATATACCTTTATCAGTCTGTGAGATCTGCAATCCTAAAAAGAATTTTATCTCTCCAATCATAGACATTTCAAATTCTTGTTGCATTTCAATAGAAAAGTCTTTACATAATTTATCTTCTCCTCCAAAGATTATAGCATCAACAAAAACTTCTATAACCAAGATGTCATCATTAGTCACTTTATATTATAAATTGTTGTCAGTATTACCTTTAGAAAAACCAATCTTCAAAAGATATTTATCCAATCTAGCATACCAAGCTCTTGGAGCTTGCTTCAACCCATACAAAGCTTTCCTTAACCTGCAAACCATATCTTTGTTATCTGTCAAAGAAAATCCATCAGGTTTCTCAATGTAAACTTCTTCAAGATCTCTATTAAAAAATGCACATTTAATATCCATTTGATATACTTTGTAGTTCTTGTGTGCTACAAAAGTTAAGAATAATCTGACTCCCTCAATTCTAGCTACCAATGCAAAGGTTTCATTATAATCAATTCCTTCTTTATGAGAATATCGCTTACACACTAGTCTTGCTTTATTTCTGATTACCTTACCATTTTTATTAAGTTTGTTTCTGAATACCCATTTTGTTCCAATTACATTTTTGTCTTTAGGTCGGGGAACTAATGTCCATGTGTTATTCTTTTCAATTTGTTCTAATTCTTCTTCCATAGCTTTAATCCAGTGTTTATCTTCACATGCCTCATTAATTGATGTTGGATCAATTTGAGAAATAAGACATACCTCTTCATTTGCCAGTCTTCCTCTTGTCATAGCTCCTTGATATTTGTTCCCAATTATCTAATTTTCAGAGTGGTTCAATCTTACATACCGAGGTGTCTTTGTTTGCTGCAGTTCTTCAGTTACAGTGGAATTTTCAGATGATACTAGTGTAACTGGATCTTCATTCTATACCGGTGGGTTCAATGTAGGTTCATTTGTTAGTATCTTTGTTGCCAGTTCAGAGGCTATATACCTTGAAGTTCCTCTAAACTGTTCATCAATTTTTACATTTGTACTCTCAACAATTTTTTGCAATCTCTTGTTAAAACATCTATATGCCTTTCTCTTAGATGAATAACCAAGAAATATTCCTTCATCACTTCTGGGATCAAATTTGCCAATATACTCATCTCTTCTAATATAGCATTTACTTTCAAATATTCTAAAATATTTAAGAGTAGGAGTAATACAAAACCATAGTTCATGAGGGGTCTTACCAATTTCACCTTTGATGTGAACTTTGTTGAATGTGTAGACTGTTGTGCTTGCTGCCTCTCTCCAATATACATGCGGTAGATTTGCTTCTGATAACATACTTCTAGTTGTATCCAAGATAGTTCTATTTTTCCTTTCTACAACTCCATTCTGTTGTGGTGTCCAGGTTGCTGATAACTGTCTTCTGATTCCATTTACTTCATAGAATGTATTAAATTCCTTAGATGTGAATTCACCTCCTTGATGTGATCTCAGACATTTGATTTTCTTACTGGTTTCATTTTCTACCATCACCTTGAATAACTTGAATTTTCCAAGTGCTTCTGATTTTTCTCTAAGAAAAGTAACGCAACACATTCTAGAATAGTCATCAATGATTAATGTGTCGACTTGAATTTCATCCTCAAAATGCTACCTACAACAAGTTAGTTTCACAAAATACCAATGGAAATGCTATAGGAAATCCAAATTCAACCAATGAGACTACATGAAGGACATATGAAATAAAATACTAATATTACCTTCATGGCTTATGTCCCATTATGTCCTAACTCCACTATTCCTAGTTGCAGATGATGTGCTCTTAGACAATGCATTGATGGCTTCCAAGATGCCATATGAAGAATGGACTGTTAACTTGTAGTTAACTGATACTATGATATGCAATACTACATGATTATACTATGATGCAATATGATAATTGCTATTGCTATTTGCTATTTGCTTCAAAAACTCACGGATGCATATGATTAATTTGAAGACTAACTCTCTCTCAACTGAAGCTCTTTATTTTATAGACCTTGAGAGGATTAGATGATGTGGCTTAGATCAATGGTCCTAATCAGATCTATAGATTTGGATGGCTGTGAGCAAAGGTGAAGGTTGAGAGAAAGGGGGAAGGAGAAGACAAGTGTCACTCATCTCACCTTGACTGGGTTGCTGACTGAGAGAATCTAGGGATGGTTGGAGGAAATTTAGGCATGAGAGGACAAGTGGACTCAAGTCCTTCCTAAGATGTAGGGATGTTGGAGAAAATATAGGAAATGGTTCTGAAATATGTGTACGTACACAATTTTAATTAAATTTGGTGGTTGAATATAAATGATAAATTAATATTTAAGAAATATTAATTTCCTTAGCCACATGTTTGATGAGTTGGCAAAGGGAAGATGAAGTGGAGATGGGGGGTGAGTTGGAAAAGGGATTAAATAATTTTGAGAATTATTTAATATTTGAGACTATAGGATAGTAGAATAACTATTAAATATTAGATATTTAATTGTTTGGAGGAGATAATTAAATATTAGATATTTAATTAACTAGAGGAATAGGATAAATTAATTAATTAATAAAATATTAATTAATAGAAAGAAATAAAAATGAATTAAATAAATTAATCTTTTCAAATTAACTATTTAATAGAAGAATAATTATTAAATAAATATAAAATATTTATTTAATTGCTCATAGCCATTTTTTATGTGTATACATTTTGCCCCTCTTTGAAATGATGTGAAGACAACATTGTTTCAAAGATTAAATCAAGTCTTGATAATGCACCTGATAGAGATTGAAAATCCTGATTGTGTGCCCCCTCAAGCGATTGATCGTGAAATTGTCAAAAATTCTAGTTTGAATGATTAATCTCATGATAATTTGATAAACTTATGGTCAATTAAATTCATTTGTGAAAAAAAATAAAAATAAATTGCATCATTGAAATTAATTATTCTTCAAATAGTAAATATGAAATTAACAAGGGCTAATTTTAATTTCATTGTTATCCTTGTCAGCTTGTGGAGAAAATATTCTTGTTGAGGTGGCGAAATGGTGATTCTCGTGGAGAACCATCAATTTGAGCATGTTCGGCATTATCAGTGACCTGCCGAGTATGGGTATCCAGTATGTATCTTATCTCGAGCTTTATTGTCAACTTTTTGTGCAAATTTTCATGTTTTTAGCACGTTTTTGAATTTTGAAATTTTTTGTGATTTTTTTCGGCATTGATTTAGTGCATATGTTAAGGATGTTAGCGCTTATGCATAGGATAGCACAAATGTTTCATTTGTTAGTGCTTTTGCATGGTTTTGCGCATATGCTTGTAGATTTAGCGCATTTGTTCAAAAGGATAGCGCATATGCACTACTTTATCGCAAATGCCTTTAGATTTAGCGCATTTGCTATAATTTAACGCAAATGCTCAATAGGATAGCGTTTTTGCTCAAATTTGATGTTTTTGATAAGTGCAAAGGCTAAAAATCACTTTGATGATTAGATTTAACGTGTTTAATACGCATTGATGATGAAATAGGGACTTGATTAGGCGCTTTGTTGGATAGATAGATTTGATTAATTGATTGATTGATTGAGTGATTGCGTGATTGGCTTGATTGCTCGATAGATTGCTTGATTAGCTTGATTACTTGATAGATTGCTTGATTAGCTTGATTGCTTGATAGATTGCTTGATTAGATTGATTGCTTCATTGTGTGAGTAGTTCTAAGAAACCAATTTAGTTTCTGATGTAAGAGCTTAGTAGAGTTTTGAGTGAACTCAGTGATTGATAGGTTTTAAAATGATTTGATAGCGTAAGTTGCTTCAATTTGATTTGATAGATAGATAGAATAAATTGCTTCAGTTTGATTTGACAGATAGATGATGATTTGATGATTGATTGATTTCTCTTGATAAATAGGAGAAACTTGATGTTCTCCAGTGTCAGGAGAAATTACCGGCAGTGCATCATTTAGTGCCAAAGTTGACACAGGCAGAGGCTAGACATATAGATGTCTGTGGTTTACACCATTTGTTGTATATGCTTGAGATTACACATAATAGAGGATTGTTGATGGCATTAGCCGAGAGATGGCACAGTGAGTATAACACTTTCCACCTGCCTACGAGTGAGATTAGTGTGACTCTTGAGGATGTCTATAGGATTCTACACATCCCAATGACTAGCGAGCTAGTGCAGTATGATTTTTAGGATCATGTTGGTACAGAGGCTTGTAGAGTTGTGTTTGCTGATGATAGCATTGGTAGAGGAGAGATCCGATGGGTGGATATGGTGATGTATTACGAGGCTCCTCCCATGATTCTTGCTAGTTTGATTGGAGGATTTATTTGTCCTAATAGGCAATCGCGAGGTTTTTCAGTTGGATGTGGTGAGATTCTCCTGAGTATGATGCAACATCGTACTCAATATGCTTGGGGTGTTTGTATGTTGGCACATTTATATCATGATCTTCATCAGGTGGTGTATGATGAGAGTGTGAGTTTGTCTATAGGATGCACTTTATTGTAGATCTGGTGCTGGGAGCACATTGCTATTACTCGGCCTATCCATCACAAAGTTCATAGAGAGAGACAACCATATGTATATTTTTATGTAGGTATCATTACTCAACATAAGCTGGGTAAGATGGAGTATTGGCAGTGGGTGCTTGATTCATTGGATAGCATTACTTGGAGACCATATGTTGATTGTGAGCCATGGATGGATGATGCACAAACATTACCATTTATCAAGCAGAGTAGATATCTCATTGGTCAGACTCCTTACTTTATTGAGTGATAGTTAACTAGTCACATTCTGAGATAGTTTGGTATCATCCAGCCTATGCCTACTGGTGTGACGATATATGCTCGGCGGTATAGAGATAGGCGAGATTGGGGACCTTCATTATCATTTGAGATTTCTTGTGAAGAGTTTGTTGCTAATTTGAGAGTGTCTTATGGTATGAGATTGCACATTCTTGATCCTGGGGTTACTGCAGAGTATGCTCAGTATATACTATCTCATCCATTTCCTCGTATTACTGATCTAGCAAATCCTCCTCCTAGCTCAGGAGATGATGATGATTCATATGATCCAGGTGTGAGGAGACGTAGATGGAGACAAGAGCTTAGAGCTGCTCAGAAGGCTGGGGGAGGTGGAGATGAGGGTGGGGATGGAGGTGGTGGTGGTAGGAGACCTGGACAGAGGGGAGGTCGACTGAGAGTTCATGGAGGACGGTTTGGACCAGTTGGTAGGATTAGGAGACCATGTCCTATGGGTGGGAGAGATGTTGGATGGATTGGGAGGGATCATGGCAGGGTAGGTATGAGATCACCGAGAGGGTTGCCATTGACAGGAGGAGGCAGGGTGACTCAATTGGATGGAGGTTGTGGGAGAGGCATCTATTTTGGATAGATTTAGCTAGATCCTAGGGTTATTGCAGCTCATGGTGGAGGTGATGAGGATCCTGAGGATCATGTTCCCCTCATTAGATGATAAGTTCAGAGAGTTACTCGAACTAAGATTCCAGTAGTTGGATAGGTTGGTGGTGAGGAGGGGATTGGGGTTCATGCACCACAACAGGATTTGCTAGAGCAGGATGCACCAGTTCATGATATGCCAGAGCAGGATGCACTAGACCATGATGTGCCAAGGCAGGAGACCATTGAAAGTCTTAGAACAAAGATTGATTAGCTTCGAGCACAGGTTTAGACTCTTATGACTGAGAGGGATATAGCTTCTAGGAGACAACAAGATACATTGTTGGCATTATGTGAACCGGCATGAGCCTTATGTGAACCGACATGAAGACATAATGATATTGTATGTTATCATTGATGTCAATATGGGACATTGTGTGAACCGGCACATGTGGTAAGTGAAGAGAGAGGAACTGGCATATGTGTGAACCGGTTTATATGCCAAAGTGAAGCAACATATTTGTTCAAGGTGAACTGACATGTAGTTATGGGAACCCATATGAAGTTATGGGAACCAACACATGGAAGCACTGTATGACTACCGGTTGGTAGGCAGCTTCCACTTCGAGGTTTCCGGTTGGAGTACCTCAAGTATGTGTGACTCAATTGGTGATCTTTGTGTGATGAGTTAGCAGTATGATGGAGGACATATCGTGTTGCCACGTAAGCTCTGTGTGCATGAAGGATCTTGCATGAAGATGACTATTCCTATCTACCTCGGGAATGTGTGAAGTCTGTCAAACGGTGATAACGCATGATGGGTTATCAACTGCCATGAAAATAGTGGATAATGGATGATGGAGAATGTCCTGAGATTGATTCAAGATTGTTGCATTTAATGTAGCATTATTTAATGGTCAGGATCGAACCATTTGAATTGCTTAACCTAACAGGTTTAGGGTTTAGGGTTTTTGCTACCGACTTGTATGTCTCCTATAAGGTCGATGTTGGGTTTCTTTCTAAGGTTGTTGGCAAAAGTTGTGAGTGTGTATCCAAGGAAAGTGATACGTGATTCTTGCCAGACCAAAGGAGAGAAGAGATACCTGCAAAGTGAATGTGCAGAAGGAAAAGAGGAGCCTAAATGGATCTACATTAGCATTAAGTGTTGTTAACAGATCATTGTAATACCCATTGATCTCTAACCACTTCAACAGTTGTAAAATCCCCTAACAGGGTAGCCTTAACTAGCTTGATTCAAAATCCCTTAAATCAAGTGGTCTTAACCAGCTTGTTTCAAATCCCTTAACCGAGTAACTCGAGGCTAATGAGTTTTGAGAAGCTAGAGAAGCTTAGGAGATCCTTTCAGCTATTGAGTTCTTGAAATCCTCTAACAAGGTGACCCTACCGGGTTTAACCCTTAACCGGGTATCCGTTAACCGAGTGATCCTTAACAGGATCGGTTCTTACTAGAACCTATTGTAATGTCCTTAACCGGACAAGGCTCCTAACAGAGCGGACTTCTAAAGAGTTCAAAAAGCAGCTTGTGGGTATTCATCCCCACCGTGGTTTTTCCCAATTGGGTTTCCACATGAAAATTATGTGTCATGTGAAATGCTTCTATCTTGTGATGCTTTGTTTTATCTATTCAGCACATGAAGGTTCTATGTTTTATGCCTATCTATAAAACATAGTGAACTCATTGTTGTGAAGATCTGATGGTAAAGTTTATTGGTTTATGCATGAGAATATAATGATACTGTAGTATTGAGTTAAGAGGAAAGCTTATTGAGTGACCGGTTCATGACTGATTGAGCCATATTGGATGTTACTGGTTGCACTCTATTTTACTGGTATTCCTATTTATCAGTCATTTGGGTATTTGCTGTCAAACAAGTTTTTGACAATATTTGTGTTTGTACTGATTCACCTCCCCCTCTCAGTACCGATTTGGTACTAGTGGTTCATCATTGAGTTATCAATTGGTATCAGAGCACTCCAGGTCCTCTGTGTTGAAAGCTTAATCACTTGAGGAAAAGATCCTAGTCTAATGATGAAGAGGGAAGGTCCAAAGTTTAACAGGGAAAATTTTAGTATATGGAAAGACAGGATGAAGATATTCATCAAAAGCATGGGTGTTCAGCACTAGAGTTATGTTGAAAATGTATATGTTGTTCCTACCGGTACTCTCACCAATGACCAAAAGAGAGAGATACAAGAAAATGGGCAAGTCATGGAAGCCCTCATCAGTAGTCTATCTGACATTGAGTTTATTGATGTTCAAGACAAGGCAAATCGCAAAGAGGTATGGGATGCTCTTGAAAATATCTATGGTGGTGATGAGCATGTAAAAGAGGCTAAGGAAGAGAGCTTGAGAGGAAAGTTTGAAGACATGCGAATGGTTGAAGGAGAGACCATTCAGCAGTATGGAATAAGAATCAAAACAGTTGTTGGAGAAATAAAGAGTGCAGGTGGCAAAATAGAAGATTCCACTATGGTAAGTAAAGTCTTGAGATCCCTGTTGCCGGTCTATGTAATAAGGGTTGCTGCTATTCAGGAGCTGAGATTAATAGACAAGTCTAAGGCATCCTTGGACTCCATCATAGACAAGTTGACAACCTATGAGCTGAATAGTTTTGATGGTAGTGTTCAAAAGACAAAATCAGCTTTTAAAGCTTCTGCTATACCATCCAGAAAAGGAAAAGAGGCTAGCACTAGTGGGGAACCTAATCAGAACAGAGAAATGGAGGATGAAGAGTTTCTGATGGAATTTGAAGCTCTTCTTGCCAGGAGATTTCCAAAAGGGACTGGTAAATACAAAGGTAAGCTTCCTTTGAAATGTTTCTCCTGTAACCAGATAGGACATATTTCTATGAACTATCCTAATAGTGACAACAAGGATAAACCGGAAAGGTTCAAGAAATTCAAAGGAGGAAACTGAAGAAATTGTTTTGTGGCAGTTGATGAAGGTGTCACAGATGAGGAATCAGAAGATGAAGAGAATGAAGACATTGTGTTTGTTGCCGTAAAGGAAGATGTGGCAGACAAGAAGGCTCTTGTCTCCCGGTTTGATGATTCCAATGAATGGATCATTGATAGTGGTTGTTCTCACCATATGACTGGTGACCGGAGCAAGTTTCTATCCTTAGAGGAGTATGATGGTGGTGTGGTTCACTTTGGCAATGATGCACCATGCATGGTCAAAGGTAGAGGGTCCATCTCTTTGAATGGAAAGAGTAGTGCTGACAATGTGTATTGGGTTGATGGTCTCAGACACAACCTTCTAAGTGTTGCCCAGCTAAATGACAGTGGTCTCACTTTGCAATTCAAGAATGGAGTTTGCATAATCAAAGGTAAAGATGGTAAATTGGTAGCCACCGACATGCAGACTAAAGGTAACATATTTCATCTGAATGCAAATATAAGTACATGTCTTATGGCTAAGCTTGATGATAGCTGGATATGGCATAGGAGATTCTGCCATGTGATCTTTGATAACATTGTGAAGGCTAGTAAGATCAAGGCAGTTAGAGGGTTGCTGGTGCTGAGAAAATCGGATAATACCTTGTGTAGAGAATGTCAATTGGGGAAAATGTCTTCCTCAAACTTTAAAGGTAAATCTTTCATTGCTGACAACTTGCTTGATCTTGTGCATACTGATTTATGTGGTCCTATAAAAACTAGAAGTGTGCAGGGTGATAGTTACTTCATGATTCTCACTGATGACTGCTCAAGAATGATGTGGGTCACATTCTTGAAAGAGAAGTCTGAAGCTTTTGGGAAATTCAAATCTTTCAGAGCATTAATGGAGAAGGAAAGCGGTAAAAGGATCAAATGTCTCAGAACTGATCAAGGAGGGGAATTCACTTCCAGTGAATTCAACAAGTATTGTGAAGAATTTGGCATCAAGAGACAGCTGTCTACCCCCCGGACTCCATAGCAGAATGGCCTAGTAGAGAGGAATAACCAAACTATGGTTGAAGCAGCTAGAACCATGTTGATCCAAGGAAAGGTTGCACACACCTTTTGGAGAGAAGCGGTGAGCACTGCAGTCTACACTATGAACTAGGTACTCATCAAAAAGGGTAAGGACAAAACTCCTTATGAGTATTGGACTGGTAAGACACCTGTGGTTAACTACGTTAAGGTATTTGGTAGCAAATGTTACATCAAGAGGAGTGAACATCAAGGCAAATTTGAAGCTAAATGTGATGAAGGAATATTTCTAGGATATTCCACCAAGAGTAAAGCTTTCAAGTGCTACAACAATAGGACTTAGAGAATTATGGAAAGCATCAATGTAAGAGTTGATGAATCCTTTGAGAAGACTGAGGAAACTGGTAGTGAGCAAGTTGTAAATGAACCGGTTGCAACCTTCTAGGAACTGGTTGTCAGTCAACCAAGTACCAGTAATAGTGTTCCTGAACCGGCGAATATTGATACTGATGAAGATGAGGATGAAGAAGAAAAGCAAGAAGAACCAGTTAAGACCATTCCTCAGTATGTCAAGTTGAATCATGATCCCAAGCAGATCATAGGTGATAAGGATGCAGGAATCCTTACCAGAAGAAATATTAGAGAAAACTCATGTATGATCTCTGAATTTGAGCCTAAGTCATTCAAAGAGGCTCATAAAGATGAAGACTGGATCAAGGCAATGGAAGAAG
This sequence comes from Cryptomeria japonica, assembly GCF_030272615.1. Classification (NCBI taxonomy): domain Eukaryota; kingdom Viridiplantae; phylum Streptophyta; class Pinopsida; order Cupressales; family Cupressaceae; genus Cryptomeria; species Cryptomeria japonica. The sequence goes on from NC_081413.1 coordinate 687,294,265, forward strand.
AACTTGACTAGATAGAGAAAAATGGTACATGGTCCTTGGTACCCAGACCAGAGCATAAAAATGTCATTGGCACCAAATGGGTGTTCAGAAATAAGTTGAATGAGGATGGCACAGTGATTAGGAATAAAGCCAGACTGGTATGCAAAGGATATGCTCAAGAAGAAGGTGAAGACTATGGGGAAACCTTTGCTCCTATAGCCAGATTGGAAGGAGTTCATATGCTTCTTGCATATGCAGCTTTTAAGAGATTCAAGGTATATCAAATGGATGTAAAATCTGCATTCCTAAGTGGTGTACTTGAAGAGGAGGTGTATATTGAGCAACTAGATGGGTTTACCCTATCTGAAGACAGTGACATGGTTGTAGGCTACATAAAGCATTATATGGTCTAAAGCAAGCACCTAGGGCATGGTATGAGCGCCTACATTCCCATCTTGTGAAGATTGGATTTGAGAGAACAAGTGAAAATAGCAATATCTACTTGAAGTCTGAAGGAGATTAGATTCTGATCTGTGAAGTTTTTGTTGATGACATCATCTTTGGTGGAGATGACAAGATGAGTCATGAGTTTGCTGATGAGATGAAGAAAGAGTTTGAGATGTCACTCATAGGGGAGATTAAGTTCTTCATTGGACTACAGATCCAGTAGATGAAAGATGGAATCTTCATCACTCAGTCCAAATATGTCAAAGAGGTGTTGAAGACTTTTGGCATGGAAGATAGCAAACTGGTTGGTACACCGATGGTGACCGGTTGCAAATTGAGAAAGGAGGATGATTCCGCACTGGTTGATGAGAAGGAATACCGATCAATGATTAGTAAGTTGCATTATGTAGTGCATAGCAGACTGGATATTGCACATGCAATTGGCATCACTGCAAGGTTCCAAAAGAGTCCAAGAGAATCTCACTTGAGTGCAGTCAAGCGGATTCTTAGGTATCTGAAGGGAACAATTGACTATGGATTGTGGTACCCATACAACAATAATTTTAATCTAAAAGTATTCACAGATGTTGATTGGGTCAGTAATGTGGATGACTGGAAGAGCACAACCGATGGTGCATTCTTTCTTGATGATAGACTGGTTTCATGGATGAGTAAAAAGCAGAGTTGCATCTCTCAGTCTACAGCGGAAGCGGAGTATGTTGCAGCTTTCATGAACTACACTCAGACAATCTGAATGAAGCATGTACTGGAAGGCTTCAAGATCCCTGTATCTGAACCGGTAAGTATATTATGTGATAACACAAGTGCTATCAATATATCAAAGAATCCGGTTTTACATTCTAGAACCAAGCATTTTGAGCTTAAGTATCATTTCTTGAGGGAAAAGGTTCAAAATAAAGAGATTGCTCTTGAGCATATGTCCAGTAAGGAGCAGTTAGTAGACATATTCACCAAGCCTCTCCCAAAAACAACATTTGTGCATTTGAGAGGTGAATTAGGGGTATTGCCCCTTCAGGAGGTGAACTAAAAGTGATTGTTCCACATTAGTCAGGTACTGGAAAGACAAAGTTTTGGTTGATTGGTGTGTTGAAGGATGCTGCTCCATAGGGGGAGTAACATGATGAAACAGTGATGACTGTACCTCCACTTTGGCATTGTTGTCAAAGGGGGAGGAGTGAAGTGAAAAGATATCTGCAGCAAATGGGGAGAAGATGTGAAGCAGAGAAGATATCTTTTGTATATTGCCATCAATGCCAAAGGGGGAGATTGTTGGCATTATGTGAACCGGCATGAGCCTTATGTGAAATGGCATGAAGACATAATGATATTGTATGTTGTCATTGATGTCAATATGGGACATTGTGTGAACCGACACATGTGATAAGTGAAGAGAGAGGATCCGGCATATGTGTGAACCAGTTTATATGCCAAAGTGAAGCGACATATTTGTTCAAGGTGAACCGACGTGTAGTTATGGGAACCGGTATGAAGTTATGGGAATCGACACATGGAAGCATTGTATGACTACTAGTTGGTAGGTAGCTTCCACTTTGGGGTTGCCGGTTGGAGTACCTCAAGTCTGTGTGACTCAATCGGTGATCTTTGTGTGATGAGTTAGCAGTATGATGGAGGATAGATCATGTTGCCATGTAAGCTCTGTGTGCGTGAAGGATCTTACATGAAGATGACTATTCCTATCTACCTCGGGAATGTGTGAAGTCTGTCAAACGGTGATAACGCATGATGGGTTATCAACTGCCATGAAAATAGTGGATAATGGATGATGGAGAATGTCCTGAGATTGATTCAAGATTGTTGCATTTAATGTAGCATTATTTAATGGTCAGGATCGAACCATTTGAATTGCTTAACCTAACAGGTTTAGGGTTTAGGGTTTTTGCTACCGACTTGTATGTCTCCTATAAGGTCGATGTTGGGTTTCTTTCTAAGGTTGTTGGCAAAAGTTGTGAGTGTGTATCCAAGGAAAGTGATACGTGATTCTTGCCAGACCAAAGGAGAGAAGAGATACCTGCAAAGTGAATGTGCAGAAGGAAAAGAGGAGCCTAAATGGATCTACATTAGCATTAAGTGTTGTTAACAGATCATTGTAATACCCATTGATCTCTAACCACTTCAACAGTTGTAAAATCCCCTAACAGGGTAGCCTTAACTAGCTTGATTCAAAATCCCTTAAATCGAGTGGTCTTAACCAGCTTGTTTCAAATCCCTTAACCGAGTAACTCGAGGCTAATGAGTTTTGAGAAGCTAGAGAAGCTTAGGAGATCCTTTCAGCTATTGAGTTCTTGAAATCCTCTAACAAGGTGACCCTACCGGGTTTAACCCTTAACCGGGTATCCGTTAACCGGGTGATCCTTAACAGGATCGGTTCTTACCAGAACCTATTGTAATGTCCTTAACCGGACAAGGCTTCTAACAAAGCGGACTTCTAAAGAGTTCAAAAAGCAGCTTGTGGGTATTCATCCCCACCGTGGTTTTTCCCAATTGGGTTTCCATGTGAAAATTATGTGTGTCATGTGAAATGCTTCTGTCTTGTGATGCTTTGTTTTATCTGTTCAGCACATGAAGGTTCTATGTTTTATGCCTGTCTATAAAACATAGTGAGCTCATTGTTGTGAAGATCTGATGGTAAAGTTTACTAGTTTATGCATGAGAATATAATGATACTGTAGTATTGAGTTAAGAGGAAAGCTTGTTGAGTGACTGGTTCATGACTGATTGAGGCATACTAGATGTTACCGGTTGCACTCTGTTTTACCAGTATTCCTGTTTATCAGTCATTTGGGTATTTGTTGTCAAACCGGTTTTTGATGATATTTGTGTTTGTATTGATTCACACCCCCCTCTCAGTACCAGTTTGGTACTAGTGGTTCATCATTGAGTTATCAACTCAGGGCCTTCTTGATCACATTCAGCAGGTTGTATCAGGAACTCTTTTGGCTAACACTATTAGAGCATTAGTTTGGGCCGAGAAGGAGACTTCCCACTGGTGACAACGATATGAGGAGGCAGTTATAGAGAGCCAGAGAGCAGGTAGTTATCATACTACTTTGTTGATGGACACTAGAAGTGGTGGGGTCAATGGGACCTCCTCAAAGGAGTGGTGATCATGGGAGATAGACATCTGGAGGATCTTCTTGCCCATAGCCACAGAGATGGACAGAGTTAGGTGGTAGTGGTACAGGGCAGCCGTGACTTGATTTGAGGCACCTGTATTGTTTATTTGATATCATTATATACTTGGACTTTTTATTGTTTTATATGCAGACATGGACTCTATATGATGATGATCTTTATTATGCATGTTATTCTATTTGATGATCTATATGCCTTGATTATATGGATGCAATGATTCTTTATGCATGTTATTCTATGTGATGATGATATGGATGCAATCATTATATGTTTTTGTTTTGATTTTTGATTTTTATGATCTTGGATGCAAATGAAAATGATTATTATCTTAAATGATGCAAATTTAATGATCTATATGGAATGCAAATGAATGATTGATTTGCTTTTGATGATGATGCAAATGATCTGTATGACTTTTTTTTGTATTTTTATATGTAATGTTTATAATGATTATGAATCTAAGTGCAAAGATGCAACGAAATGATCATTAATAGAGTGATAATGCAAACTATAATGATGATACACTATATGATGAATAAAAATGCACTTAATTGAATGCAAAATAATGCAATGATAAAATGCAACTAAATGAAATGAATGATGATTAAAATGTTTCTAAAAAAAGAATGCACCTATAATGATTAAATGCAAATTGTTTTTGTTTGTCCAAGTATACTCAATCTTTATTTATGACCATTGATCTGTTAATGAAATGATATTCTTATAATGCAACTAACCATGAATGCTTATAATGCAGATGAATAATGAGCTAATGATTTGATCTAACTAAAAATTGTACTGCCATTCTTCATATGCTATCTTGTAACAGTGCTTGATTTCATCATTGAGCTTTAAAATGTTGTAAGAAAATACAAGCAACTTGACTTAATGATTCAAGATGACCTGAGTATTCCTTACATGGATTTTGATATAGCAAGTTAATACAAGCAACTTGATATAATGGATCAAGTTGACCTGAGTATTGCTTGCAGAATAGACAAGGATTATCCCATTTCATGCATGACTTGGAACGTCCTCCTTGATCTTTTGCCAATCATATCCTGAGACAAATTCATATTGTAGTAAGAGATAAACCACAAACAGCAATCAAAGAAAATAATCATGCCCCATCATAGCCTCTCTAGTCATGGACATCCTTGAGTTGCATAGAGTACATGATTAGCAATAAAATCAAGATATAAACATTGAATCTTGTATGTCATTCACATGTTCTTATAGTCATTAATTGATATAATCATCTTGACGAATGATGTTTGATAATCCTTTATTACTAGTTAATTGATTCTTTAGTTTCTGAGTTTCATGATTTAGTTTGTTGATGAAATGTCTTGATTTTTGTTGCTTTGTTGCTCGTTATCTGTTTCAAAATCCTAGGTGTTTTTGGTTTTTCTAAGTTTTTTGAATGTTTTGGATTTTCAACGATTCAAAAGATCACCTTAGCAAAAGGAATTTGGATTTTGCCCCCAGCGGAAACAAAAATTTATTATGGATGTATGAATTGATCAAGATCCAAACCATGGAGGGATACAAATGCAGATATGATTGATGTTGATAAAATCTAGGATAGTGACTACGACAAGTATGTCAAAGATTTATAACTGTTGGTAAGCTGCATATTTTTGGCTAAATGGTTCAGAGCAATGGATGCAAAAGATGGAAAGGATAAGATAAAATATATGGAAGCGATAGATGTGATAGGATGGAGTGGATAGGTGCGCAAAGCGATCTCATAGATGGAGGAACTCACTTTTTAGATAGTGCCTGTTTACCAGGTTTTCACCATCTAAATTTATTGCATTTTTTCCATATTTTGTATATTTTTTTTAGGGATTTTTTTGCTTTTTGAATGTTTACTGATTTCTTTAGGACTTTATTTGCTTTTTGTTGATTTTTTTTTTAGGACTTTATATCTCAAGCATAGAATTTCTTGAGATGGATAGAATTGATAGGTTCATCAAACCAATCACCTTCAGGGGTAGATAACTTGTATGCTCCTGATCCATATGTTGCTACTATGACAAAAGGTCCTAGCCAATTTCGTTTAAATTTTCCCTTCTTTTCTCGGTCTTGCTGATTTCCTAGATTCTCCCTGAGAACTATATCTCCAATCTAGAAAATACGCGGCTTGACTCTGTGGTTATAGCTTCTTGACATTCTTTGTTGGTATACTTTCAAATGTTTTGTTGTATTTTGGCGACGTTCCTAAATCAATTCTAGTTCTTGGAGTCGAGAGACTCGTTGTTCTTCTTCTGGTATAAGACCGTGCGAGGATACTCATAGAGAAGGTATCTCTACTTCTATAGGTAATATGGGTTCTGGTCCATAGACCAAACAATATGGAGTTGCCCTTGTTGGAGTGCAGACACTAGTTCGGTATTCCCAAAGAGAAATATTTAGATGAATGTGCCAATCTTTTCCAGCTTCATTGACTATTTTCTTCAAGATTTTCAAGATAGTTTTGTTTTATGCCTCATCTTGACCATTACCTTATGGATAATATGGAGTAGAGAACCTATGTTGGATATGAAATTGTTCACATAGCTCCTTCACATCTTAATTTTTGAATGGTCTTCCATTATCAGTGATAATGGTCATAAGAACTCCATAGCGATAGATTATATAATTCAAAATGAATGATGACATTTGTTTTCCTTTCACTGTTGTTAAAGGCACTGCTTCAATCCACTTAGTAAAATATTCAGTAGCAATCAAAATAAACTTATGTCCACTAGAAGATGAGGGATTGATCTTTCCTACCAAATCAAGGCCCCATTGTGAAAATGGCCATGATCCTATCATAGGATATAACTCTTGTGTTGGCGCATGAATGAGATTCCCATGGATTTGACATTGTTTACCTTTTCTAGCATATGTGAATGAATCTCTCTCCATTGTAGGCCAAAAGTAACCCATACGAAGAAGTTTCTTAGCCAATGTTAAACCACTTGAGTGTCTCCCACAAACACCCGCATGAATGTCATTAAGAACTCTCTTAGATTCATCCTTTTCAAGACATCTCAACAATGTACCATCTAGACCACACCTATATAGGATATCAGCAATAATAGTATAGTGAGAGGACTGACAAATAAATTTTCTTCTCTGATTACGAGATAATTCAAGAGGAAGGATATGATCTTTTAAATATTGATAAATTTGACTGTATAAGGATTGACTGGTTCCTGATATATGGCAAATTCTATAGGTATGTTGGGATTGGATGGTAGGGGTTAAGATATCTTCCATGAGAAATTTGTAACATTGTTGATTCTCCTTATTTTGTAAGAGAGATGCTATTGTAGCCATTGCATCTACTGCTTTATTCTCATTTCTTGGAATCTGGGTGAATGATATTTCTTTAAAGTGTTCTTTAAATTCCTCCACCAGTTGTTTGTATGGCATAAGCTTATCATCCTTTATTTGATATTCATCATTTATTTAGTTTATGATAAGTTGTGAATCACCATAGACATGTACTTCTTTGACATTCCACTCAATGGCCATTTTAAGCCCTATAGCCAATGCTTCATACTTTGCAGTATTATTGGTGCATGGAAATCGTAGTCTATATGATTTCGGAATTGTGTGTCCTTGAGGTGTGATGCAAAAGATTCCTGCGTCTGATCCATATTGTGTATAAGAACCATCAAAGTACAATTCCCAAAAGTTTGTACTTACTGTTAAGATATCTGCATCGGGAAATTTGATGTTCAAAGGCATGTCATTTTGTAAAGGTGCTTCAGCCAATTGATTAGCAATGGCTTGTCCCTTGATAGCTTTTCGGTCAACATATTCTATGTCAAATTCACTCAGTATCATAACCCATTTGGCTAGTCTCCCTGTCAATGTTGACTTGCTCAACAAATATTTGAGAGGATCTATCTTTGCTATTAGTTTCACAGAATGAATCAACATATAATGTTGTAGCTTCTGAGTTGCAAATACAACTGCTAGACATATCTTTTCAATTGAGGAATAATTTAATTCATAGCCAACAAGTGTTCTACTAATATAATAAACTACTCTTTATTTTCCTTCATCATCATTTTGAGCTAGGGGAGCGCCTAATGATACACTTGTTGCAAAGACATAGAGTAACAATGGTTTCCCTTTGGTTGGTGATATCAGTACTAGAGGACTCATAAGATATTCTTTTCTTTGCAAGAAAGCTTCTTCACATTTTAGATCCCATTTGAATGGAATATTTTTATGTAAAAGATGGGTGAATGGAAGACATCTGTCTGCTAACTGAGAAACAAATCTCCTGATTGATTGCAATCTTCCTTGTAAAGATTGCAATTGACTTATGTTCTTAGGTGACTCCATCTCCATGATAGCTTTGACTTTTTCAGGATCTACTTCAATGCCACGAGCTGATATAATGTACCCAAGGAGCTTTCCAGAGGTTACCCCAAATGCACATTTCTTTGGATTTAATCTCAATTGATATCTTTTCAGCCTGTCAAAAATCTTACTAAAATGTTCAAATGTTCTTGTCTTGTATGAGATTTTGCAAGTATGTCATCGACATAATCTTCCATAAATGTGTGCATCATATCATGGAAAATTGTCCTCATAGCCCTTTAATAAGTCGCTCTTGCATTCTTAAGCCCAAATGGCATAAAATTCCAGCAATATGTTCCCCATGCAAAGGTGAAAGTTGTCTTCTCTTGATCTTCAGGTGCGATTCTTATTTGATTATATCCTAAGAATCCATCCATTAATGAAAACATCTCATGTCCTATTGATAAGTCCACTATGATATCAATGTTTGGTAGCAGAAAATCATCTTTTGCACATGCTTTATTTAGATCTCTAAAATCTATACAGACTCTTATGCTCTTATCTGGCTTTGATACTGGTACAATACTTGAAACCCATTTTGGATAAGCAACTGGTCTTATGAAACCTACTTCTAATAGTTTCTTCAGCTCAATTTTTACAAGAAGAGCAATTTGCGGATGCATCTTTCTTAGCTTCTAGTTAACGGGTTTCGCTTTTAAATCCACACTAAGATGATGCATGATAAGATCTGGATTAAGTCCTGGCATATCTGCATAAGACCAAGCAAAATTCATTTATCTTTGTGTAAATAATTCCATGTATTATTTCCTCTCTTTTTCTAACAAGGAGGCAGCAAAATGAAGTATTTTAGGATCCTTTGATGTACCAATGTTTACTACTTCTATTGGTTCTATCAGGATAACAAATCTGTCTTGAAAATATGCAGGAAGAATGTCAAACCTTCCATCTTCTGGTGCCTCAAGGAGGTTTTCACCATCAGATACATCCTTTGTTTTCTCTTTTGATTGATCTAATGTTGCCATGAAATGTTTTTCAACAATAGGTCTCTTTCCTTGTTTTATTTTGTTTTTGCGAATGGAAAGTTTGGCATTTCCCTGACTATGAGAAACATCACTTGCTTCTGCAATGGAAGATATCTTAGGTGGGATGGGTTCAATAGCATTAAGGTACATGGCTAAGTCATGATCATTGGAAAAGACATTCAATTCAGGGTTGTCTAAATTATCCCAATCAATTAGTTCAGGATGAAGAAGGGGTAAATCATAATCACTGTCATCATTAGGTGTTTCAACGTTCATGACATAATGATCAAAACTTGGCATTGAATAGGTACTATCATAGATTAAATTTTTTTGAGAATTGTCTTTCTCAAGCATCTCCAAATTAGTTCTAACAAAATCAATATTAGCGTGAGATTTTCCCAAGATCAAGGGCACAATGAAAAGTATAAAAATAGAGACAAAAGAATGACAAGAACAAACTGTATTCTCATCAATATGAAAATGATCAACTGGATTTACCAATACAATGAATATAGGCCTTCTTATATAGGCAAGGCCATATGGATGTATGAGCACACAATCATGACATGTGGCCAATGAGAAACAAGGGTAGGTAAGAAATACTAGGGGTAGGTAGGAGAAATAATATAATATTCCACAAGAGGTGGATGACCCACCGAATGTGGAGTGTAACAGCAAAATAAGACCACAAAAGGTGGAATTTCTCCTACAAGCTCTATCCCTATGTGCACACTTCCCTAAGTGTCTCAAATCCAAACTACGAAGAGATGCATTATCCGAAGTTAACTTAAGTAAAGTGTAATAATATCCATAATGAATATTTATTTACACCAACACCCTCCCTTAAGTGCAACTTAGGGGAATGAAGACTTAAGTCAAAAATGCAAGATAGGTCCTGGCTACTAGACCATTATAGGTGCCCATGTACAATATGAAAATGCAAGAAAAACCATGCAATGCAATCTCTCAGAAACAGAGAAAGGGAGAAAACCTAGTGGGAAAAAACTCCCCCCCAAAAGAGAGATGAAAGTACAAAAGACTCTCAAAGAAGAAGGACAAAACCTCAAAGAGGAAAAAGTCCCCCCCATAAGAGAGGAAGGAGAAGTTAGTTGACCCCCCCTAATGATACATCCCGCACCCCCAAGAGAGCTCGCAATTGTTGGAACTTACTCTCAATAAAAGGTTTGGTGAATATGTCTGCAACCTGCTCCGTTGTAGGACAATACTGCAAATCAATGACCTGCTCCTGAATCAGCTCTTGGATATAGTGCATATGAATCTCGATGTGTTTGGTCCGCTGGTGTTGGACTGAGTTGTTCAAGATACCAATAGCACTCTGATTGTCACAATGTAGAACTGTCGGTCGTGGAGTGGTGAACCCAAACTCTGTGAGAATCTGCTGAAGCCAAATAGTCTCAATTGCCGCATTAATAGCGCCTCGATACTCAGCCTCAGTCAAAGAAAGAGCAATAGCATGCTGCTTCTTGCTCTGCCAACAAATGGGGCCTGAACCAAGGTGAAAACTGTAACTAGAAGTAGACTTATGATCATCAAGATCGCCAACCCAATCAGAGTCTGTGTAACCAACCAAGCGAGGTCATGTGCCTGATGCATAGTGAATCCCATAGTGATGTGTACCCTGGATGTAATGAAGGATGCATTTGGTGGCTTTCTAATGAAGCTCATGTGGTTCCTGCATGAAGCAGGAAACCATGCCAACTACAAATGAAATATCAGGGCATGTATGGGTCAAGTAGATGAGACTACCCACAAGCTGATGATACAAAGTGGCATCAACTGGTGGAGAAGAACACTGAGCCTCAAGCTTGACTCCGGAAGAAAGGGAGTCAGTGTAGGCTTACAATCAGCCATATGAAAGTGTGCAAGTAGATCAAGAGCATACTTGGGCTGCGATAGTGTAATCCCAAAAGGTGACTGTGAAATCTCTATCTTGAGAAAGTAGTGCAAAAGACCCAAGTCAGTCATAGCAAATCTATCATGCAAAGCAAATTTGACCCTGCTAATGATGGATGCAGTACTCCCTAAAATGATCAAGTCATCAACATAGAGCACAAGTATCAAGTGAGAGTCATCCTATTGCAAAATGTAGACATTCGGATCAGAATGACACCTGGTGAACCCTGCGGAGAGAAGAAAGGAATCCATCTTGGCATACCAAGCCCTGGGGGCCTGCTTAAGGCCACAGAGAGATTTCCTTAGTCTGCAAACCAAGGAAGTATCCTGGATGAAACCTTGTGGCTGCTCCATATAAATCTCCTCATCAAGATCACCATGAAGAAAAGCACTCTTCACATCCATCTGATGTACAGCCCAACCATGAGTTACAGCAATAGCAAGTGTCAAGTGAATGGAGTTCATCTTGGCTACGGGCGCAAAGGTCTCAGTATAGTCAACACCTACTACCTGGGAGAAACCTTTTGCAACAAGCTGAGCCTTGTACTTATCCACACTACCATCTGCTACATACTTGGTCTGATAGATCCACTTACATTGAACCATCTTTCTCCCCTTAGGGAGATGAACTAAATCCCAGGTGTTGTTCCTCATCAAGGAACTATACTCCTCCTCCATAGCTTGGTCCCACTCAGGAACCCCTGATGCTTCCCTAAATGTTTGTGGATCAGAAGCGATAGCAATGAATACATGTGGAAGATCCTGATGTTGTGATCAAGTTCTTCATGTATCTAAAGGATCCCCAACAAGAGAACCCGTAGACTCAAGTCTCTGTCGAGCCCAATGAGGTCTAGGTGGAGGTGGAGAATGAGGCTCCTCAACTGCAAGTGGACCCTGAGGAGGTGTAACCCTACAAGTCAGAGTTGAAGGAGTCTCATCATCTGAATCACTAGCATCACTATCCACAATGGAGGAAGGTGCAGGAGGTAGAGAGGCTAAGCTAGGAGAGCTTTCCTCAAAGTGAACACTCCTCTCAATGAACAACTCATGTGTCTCAGGATCCATCAATCTATATGCCTTAACACCCTTAGGATATCCAACAAATATGCAAGGCCGACTCTGAGGTTCCAATGCCTTGCGTTTCTATGGAGGTATGCGAGCCCATGCTGGACACCCAAAGACTCTAAAATGTCTCACAATCGGTTTCCTACCAACCCAAGCCTCAAAAGGAGTAATACCTTGCAAAGCTTTGTGAGGAACCCGATTCTGGATGTGTGTGGCACAACTGATAGCCTCGGCCCAAAAAGCGGGATCAAGAGAACATGCATGAATCATACAGCTAGCCATTTCTTGAGAGTTCTATTCTTGCGTTCTGCAACTCTGTTCTGCTGTGGAGTGTATGCTACAAAATGCTGAAGATCAATCCCCTCAATTGTACAAAAACCCTCAAGTCTCTTGTTCACATATTCCCTTCCATTATCTATACAAAGAATCTTCACCACTTTCCTAGATTGCTTCTCCACATGAGTCTTGAAGTCCTAAAATCTGTCAAATACTTCACTCTTATGAATAAGAAAGTAGACCCAAGTGAAGCGAGAGTAGTCATCAATGAAGGTGAGGACATAGTGGGCCTTACTAAATGAAGGTGTTGGAAATGGACCTGCTATATCGCTATGAACAAGTTGAAGAACTTCCAATGCTCTCCAAGCTTTCCCTTTATAAAACTTTTCCTCGAGATGCTTTCCCATGGAACAACCTGAACATACACCCTCTGAAAAACTGATTTGAGGTAGACCTGTGACCATGTCTTTAGTGCTGAGCTGCTGAAGATAGCGGTAGTTGAGGTGACCAAACTGCTCATGCCATAGCTTACTTTCTGAATTTGAATGAGTAAGCAAGGCCCTAGAAGGTGAACTTGGCACAAAGTGGGAGAATGAATAAAGCCTTGAGTTGTCATTGACTTGTCCCATTGCTACCAAGGCATCATCATCAAGTTCCTTTACCACAACTGAATCTGGTGTAAACTCAACCTTTTTCCCATTCCCATAGTGAGTGATTTGGTAGATAGAGAGAAGGTTGGTAGACAAGTTAGGAACATAGAGAACATTCTCAAATGTTTCATCATCCATGTCAACTGAACCTTTCCCTTCAACCTCTACTTGTGTATCATCACCTATGTAAATGTGAGGTACCTTAGATGGCTCCAATGAAGAAAACTGCTCCTTTGTAGAACCCATGTGATATGAGGCACCAGAGTCAAGTATTCACTGCTGTGAAGAACTTGTTGTAGCCACAAATGCTTGCCCTTTTCCCTTAGAGTGTGAGGAAGAGGAAGGAGATGAATCCTTCTTTGTGTAGGTGGATGGCAAGTTGATGTTGTTTTTCTTAAGAAGATTAGTTAACTCATCAACTTGCTTTGTGTGGCATCGATGCTCATCATGACCATACTTCTTGCAATATGCACAAGTTGGCTTATCCTTCTTAGGTTGTGTGCCCTTCTTGGAAGAGGATGAAAAATCGTGTTGTGATGGAGAGGATGATTGTCCTTTTTCCTATTGTGGTTGTGACTTAGATTGCTTCTTCTTCTTGTTGGAATCTTTGCCTTGACTTCCTTGATTCCCTTGATTAGCCACCAAAGCCTTGGACTTTGAAGACTTGAGAAACCCCATGTTCAACAACTTAGATTGTTCCAATATCAACATTTCTGTGAAAGCATCAAATGAAGGCATAACATAGGAACTCCCCACTATCAAATGATGAGTTTGGAAGCTAGACACAAATGCTGCATATTTTGGTGCAAGCTTGTCCAACAAGTTGAATATCAACTGAGCATCCTTTTTGTCAATTCCACAATCCTTAAGCTTTGCTCTTAGCTGATTTGCTCTAGTGACATAATCTTGGATTGTATCAAAACTCTTGGGATCCAAGTTGGTGAGCTCATTGTCAATCTTATAACCTCTGATTTCATCAACTTGACCATACAATTTCTGAAACATATCCCAAGCATCTTTGATTGTAGTACACTTTTCAATATGAAAGATGAGGTCATCTGATACATACGTGCGCAAAGTTCCAAGAGCCATGCAATTCTTAGTGAGCCATTCTAATTGAGAATTAGGATCAGCCTTAGGATCGGGTGGTGCTGCTATTGTTCCACCTATGTAATGCATGAGACCTTTTTCCATTAATTTGCTCCATACTTTAATTTTCCATGATGCATAATTATGTGGAGTTAAAGGTGGAAATTTATGAGGACTCATTGCAACAAAAATGAAAGAGCACAAGGAAAGAGAGGCGCAATCACACAAGACACCCCCCCAAATTCACTCAATCAAAGAACCCCCCCAAAAGTGATGATTTGGCACTTTATACTTAGTGCATGTACAATGGGCCACTTGCAAAAAATGGCAAAGTGGACTTCTGATTTCAATTTTACAACTGCCTCAATAAGGCCAAAAGATACTCAAACTAATAATGCAAGAGATCTAAACTAAGATCCAAGAAATTTACAAGTACCAAATAGGCCAAATAAGACCAATATCTGAAAGTACAATTTCTACTTAAAATCTCTAAAATATGATCATATATTATGAAAGTAGATGAAAAAACATGCACTTTCAAAAAAAACGGCACTTGAAAATGAAGTCGTATGAGCTCAAACGAGGCCTTTGAAGTTGCAGAATTGAGGATTGGACAAGTACAACTGAGAGAATCTGAAAATTCTGAAAAACTTGTGCACCAAAACTAGAAAATAACCACAACACTGCGAAGAGCACAAAAAATTATCCCAAATAAAAAAAAATTGCACCCAAAAATGAGCAAAATTGAGCAAGTTATGGGCCTCCAAAGTTGACCCAAAAATCCAAATTGCTCAACGGAGAGGGGTCTAAAAATTTCTAAAGAAAATGTTGACTGGGCGCTGACTGGATGTTGACTATGTGCTGCTGACTAGGCAGAAGGTACAGATCCCAAAAATAATTTTCAAATTTTCTTTTTTTTTTTTGAAAAAAATCTGAAAATTCTGTACCGTATCGCCCGAATTGGGCAGAAAATTTCCTCCACACCCAAAAATTGATTTTCGCCAAAATAGGTTGAATTTATACTTGATTTTTATGGAAATGGCCTCCCAGATGCAATGGTGAGGTTGAAAACACTCCAAGATGCCTCCAAAAAGCGCAGTTCCTTAGATCCGAAAATAGAAGCCTTCCACGATGTCTCCAAAAACCAATCAATGAAGCTCCAATAGCTCTGATACCATGTGATATTTTTCCAAGATCAAGGGCACAATGAAAAGTATAAAAATAGAGACAAAATAATGACAAGAACAAACTGTATTCTCATCAATATGAAAATGATCAACTAGATTCACCAATACAATGAATATAGGCCTTCTTATATAGGCAAGGCCATATGGATGTACGAGAACACAATCATGACATGTGGCTTAATGAGAAACAAGGGTAGGTAAGAAATACTAGGGGCAGGTAGGAGAAATAATATAATATTCCACAATAGGTGGATGACCCATCGAATGTGGAGTGTAACAGCAAAATAAGACCACAAAAGGTGGAATTTCTCCTACAAGCTCTATCCCTGTGTGCACACTTCCCTAAGTGTCTCAAATCCAAACTACGAAGAGATTCATTATCCTAAGTTAACTTAAGTAAAGTGTAATAATATCCATAATGAATATTTATTTACACCAACAATTAGCATTTTGTAGTTCACACTCAAGTGGTTCTTCAACTGACGTTTGTCCCTTAAATGAATGGATTATATCAACACACACGTCTTTAATACTGCAAATTCCTTCTTGATTGACCTCATTTGAATTTTGGAGTTGACATACTTGTGTACATGATAAAGAGGATTCTTTTGCTAGATTTTCTTTCCTTTCAAACTCAACTTCTTCTGGACTAATAGTCAATCCAATTTGACTATCTCTTAGTTCTTCTAGGGTTCTGCCACATCTGGATACATCTTGTTCCTCTTTTGATGAAAATCTTCTATTTTTAGATGCTTGATATATCCTTATTTGTAATTCTTGTGGTATTACTTCTTTGTCTTTGTCATTTCCTTTCCTTTTTGCATACGCCTCTTTTCTCTAAATTCTGAGTTTTTCTTGCCTTCTTTCTAACTTCATCTTTTGTTCTGCAATAGACAAGTCTTCTTTCGTAATAGTGGCTTGATCTTCATTGTGTTCCTTACTTGATGTAGTAGATAAGACATCTGGATCCCATTCATAGTCATTGGAATCTTTTTCCAAATCCTAATCTAAGATTACTCCACTATACCATACTGAAATGTCGTATGGTGCAAAAAGTTCTCTGATTTTTGTCATCTCTATTTTTGCTGCTTCTGGAATATCTTGTTCAGATTTTGCATTTGTTTGACAAGATTTTTCTTCACCTTTGATGGTAATCTCCTCTTCTTTCTTTTCATGTTCTTCTTGCTTCTTTTGTTTATTGGTTACTGTTTCGGCCGCTTGATGTAGCTTTTCTTGCCAATTTTCTTCTTTAGAAACTGATTTCTTTCTCCACTTTTGTAGTTGATGATTATGTTGCTTTTGATTTAATTTTAGATATCCCAACCCGGATTTATCTTCTAAGGATTGTGAGTGCGGACAAATAGGTTCTGAAATACCTTGATGTTGCTTACCAATTGGTCTTTTTCCTTCATATCCCATCTTTTGCATGATTTCATATCCTTTGCCATATTATTTTATGGGAATATTGACTTCTGCTAGTATTGCTATAGTTTTATCTTCATCCTTGTACAACCAACCAAGAATGTCTTTGTCTTCATTTTCCTCTTAAGAGTTCTAGCACTAACAAAAGTTCCTTTAAACATATGTTTTGATTTTCCTGATGTCTTTGATTGAATATCTATAGGCTTTCCATATGACTTAGGGGAAAGTGGAAAATTTTGCAAAGAATACTTTCCCATTCCTTCATCATTTAATTTGAGCTTTTCTTCAAAAGTTTCCGATAACTTTTCTTGAATTTCTTTGGTAGGATATATTGATTCTCTATTATGTGGAACTCTTGTATCTTGTGTTGGCTTCAAATTATTGTAATATTGACTGGAATCTGCAATTATAGTGATTTATTTTCCTTCATGAGGAAATTTCACACATTGATGATATGTAGAAGGAACTGCTTGCATCTTGTGAATCCATGGTCTCCCTAGAAGAATGTTGTAAGAGAGGTTCAAATCTAAAACTTGACACAATGTATCCCTTTCCATAGGTCCTATCCTTATTGGTAGCACAACAGTTCCTTTAGAAGAATGTTTTGCTTCATCATAAGCCTTGATGGTTATTTTCTTTTTCGAGTCTACTGCATTCTCTGAATATCCCAAAGCTTTTATCAAACTTAATGCACAAATGTTTAAGCCAACTCCTCCATCTATGAGCACATGTTTGACACGAGTTTTATTAATGGAGACTTCAACATGTAAGAGAGCATTGTGAGGATGTTGTAAGGATGCGTCATCATTTTCAAAAAATGATAAGCAATGAGGAGCTATAAGGTGTCCTACCATGTTTTGGAACTGATCTACATCCAAATCTTTTGAAACTATTGTTTCCACTAACACTTTCTCCAAAATTTCCTTATGCATAGGTGAAACCTTGAGAAGTTCCAATATTGATATTTGAGCGGGTATTCTTTGTAATTGCTCTACTAAATTGTATTGTTGTGATGTGGATGTTGAGTCTTTTGCTATACCTAGAAAGGTAACCTTTTCTTTCCTTCTCGTGATAACATTGATTGGTTCTAAAGATGGATTTTTGTTAACAATGATCACATTTACCACATCATCCTATGTATAAGTGTAATTCACTTTGGCTTTTCCTTTGTCATCTTTTAATTGGGACGATTCACCTTTGTCATAATTCAGAAGTGGAGTTTTGAAAGCCAAGTGTGATTCGTTTGTCTTATGGCTATCCACTGTGATGATTCCATTATCGATTAGATCTTGGATAAGGTGTTTCAATCTCTGACAATCATTTGTTAGGTGTCCTTTATTCTGATGATAATTGCAAAAATGATTGTCATTCCACCAATTGTGCTTGACTGGTGGTTCATAACTTCTTGCAGAATCTCCAATGTTTGTGAATTTCCTCCGAGGATTGGAGAAAAAGGACTTGGCTTTATGGTTTTCTGGATTGTTATTGCTTGGGTTTTGATTTG
Organism: Cryptomeria japonica; assembly: GCF_030272615.1. Lineage (NCBI taxonomy): Eukaryota > Viridiplantae > Streptophyta > Pinopsida > Cupressales > Cupressaceae > Cryptomeria > Cryptomeria japonica. Next base: position 687,312,320 of record NC_081413.1, read on the forward strand.
ATAGATTAAAAATTGGTTGTTGTTGTTTTGTAATACTATTATCATCATTCCCTTCATTGCTGACATTCCTATTCTTTGACCAGAACTTGGTTTGTCATTGTTGTTGTTGTTGTATGAATTATTGTAAAGTTTTAGCTCTCCTTTCTTTACCATTGCGTTCTCTATTTTCAGACCATTCTCGATCATTTTGGCAAAGGAGGGAGGACATTGCATCCTTAGTTGATAACTCATTTCACTGATAAGATTATCAATGAATATGTCCATTTTTTCTTGATCAAGTACATCTCGGGGATACCCATTAAACATGTGTTTCCATCATTGTAAGAAAAACATAAAGGATTCACCATTCTTTTGTTTAACATTGTAGAGATCCAGCATTGTTATTTCATTCCTTATATTGTAGGAGTATTGTGAAATAAACCTATTCATAAGTTCTTCAAAGGATTTGATTCCGGATGGTAATCTTAAAAACCACTCCATTGATTGTCCATTTAAACTCCTAGGAAAAAGACGCATAAGGTAAGTTTCATCATGAGAAAATTCCATGCTCATAGTACAAAACTCCCTAATGTGATCTTGAGGATCAGATTTTTCTTCGTATTTGTCATATTTAGGAATCTCGCAATGTTGCAGAAATGGTATCATATTCAGATTTTTATTGAATAGATATGGGCATATATCCTCTAATGAATACTTCTTGGAGCTTGTCCCATTTTGCATGTCTTGTATATGTTGTTGTAGAGTTTGTATTTGTTGAGTAAGGTTCGACAATGGATTATCCACATAGTTTCTCCTTGTTTCTTCGTGAGTTCTCTTATCACTACGCTCTTTTCTTTTGTCATCCCTTTCTTTCCTTGTTTCTTCATTGCTTTCTTTGTTCACATCTTTGTTATTTGGCTCATATGTGTTTTGGGTGTTACTTGCCTCTACATCTTGTTTCAATCTTTCTATGTTAAAGTCTTGTGGTAGTTTAGCTCCATATTTTGCCAACATCAAGAGATATTTTTCTTTTTGTTTTGCCAACAATTTTTCTATTAGCCTATCAAATTTGAAATCTTGCTCAAGGTCTCTAATGGTGCTATTGATTGCTTCTTCATCAACAGCAGTAAATCCAAAAGTTTGGAATACAGGATTATCTTCTTCCTCCATTTGTTGTTGTTTTCTAAGTTGTTTGTGTTGGGCTTTAGTCCAAACTGGCATGTGATTATTTCAAAGTTGTTGAAAGCTCCAAAGGAAAAAGTCAATAGGTGATTATTGGTTTAGGATGATATGCCTTGTTGATATTACCACTATTGTTTATTTGTTGGGATAAAGTGTCTCTTTGTTGAAAAGCACATCTTTGCAAAATTTCACAGTCAAATTTTGTACCGCAGCCATGTAGGTAGTGACGAAAATGATGTAGGAATGTCCTATGTTTCAATAAGATCTTGCAATTGATATACAAGAGCCTTATCCTTTTCTGAGTAGCTTTATAACTGGGTTTTCTTTTCTTAAGGTGATACTTAAAAGTCATATAAGCATTTGGCAATTCACAAGTTTGTTTGATTCCAATGTTGGTGTGATTCTGGTTTTGATATAACCTAGGTTCAAAATAGGAAAGATATATCCAAGATTAGGAACCTAGTATAGATTGATCAAGATTCGTAATAAAGGATTTGATTATCCTAATGAGAAACTTGACAAGGATGTCGATTTTTTTGCACTTTAGATGTTTGAATCAATAACTTGTTGAATGTTGATGTTTATAGAACCTTTTGGGAATAACCTGTTAGATTAGTGACCTAGTTGTTTGAGCTAGTTTGAAAATACATGATGGTTTAGAGACAAATCTACTTCAAGAATTATTTTGATATTGATGTTTTGACACTTTGATCTTGATCTGGTGTTTCAAGTGTTGGAAAGCTTTTTGTATTACCCTTCTGATCACACTTTTTCAGTAATTTCTTGGATTTTTGCTCTCTTGTAGATGATAATTTTCTTCAATTTTTTACCATTTGGAACATGTTACAGACATAGAAGACACAATGTTTAATAAACAAAATGCACAAGCAAGTACAATCCCTATGGCAGGCTGAGACAATAGTTGTTGAATCTCACATGGGGTTTCCCCCGAGACTACGCTATTCAAAGCGGATATTTAGATGCTTGACCCCACTGGCTCCAACCTTGGCACTCAATTTTTTGGGGCAGCCAAGCACCAGTTTCCATGAAAACTCCCCATGGCAAACTTTATATCTCTACTAGGAACCGTATGTATGTAAGCCTCTTTAGAGGTCCGACCTCCTGCGCCAACAACTAGAAGGATTTTGGCAACTAGTACAAGTGGTTTTTAGTAAAGGCTTTCAATCATGTGGCCATACATGCGGCACTTTCAACTCTGTAAATACAGAAGGTTCTCAGCCAATAGAGGTTACACTCCATAGGGTTTATGGGGAAACATAATGTCGGTATGAACTTATCAGCACATGTTGTTTGGGACTTTCGTCACAAACACGATTTATTTATAGTGGATTGGAAGGACTCGGTATTAGCCTGTTTCCACTTTAGGTCATTCCCCTCTCACTGGCCCCCTCAAGGCAGCTCGGGAAGGTAGGCCCTCTAAAGGATTTAATTGCTTGAAAGTAAAGAAAGCGTAAAAGAGTGGGTTTGGATTTTTGGTCACCCAATTAAGGGGAGAGCATATACCTACCACTTTTGAGACACAGAATATAAGTGTTCTTTTTAACCTTTTCAAAGAAATTATTGGCTAAGTCCTATTTGGAGATGTTGCTCCAACAAGCAAAGTGTTTATTTTAGCCCTTTTAAAAGTCTATGTGCAACTATTCTAGAAAAAATACTAAAAATGCAAGTTGCATGTTGTCAATTCATCCTCTTAGTTAAACTAGATGAACAAGATATGATATGTTACTTCCCAAAACAAGGCTTTTAATTAACTAGATGATGAAATGCATAAAATTTGCCTTAAATACCATCCTGCACATGCATGTTAGTAATCTGAAAAATCTGATTTCTTGGACATTCGGACCTGCAAGAAAGTTTTGTCAGTTTATAAATAGAAGCGCTAATCTAACACATGCGCTATCTTTTTGCTCAAAAGTGCTAACCTACAGGTCAAAAGCGCTAATCTAGACTACAAAAGTGTTGCTTTGTGGATACAAAAGCGTGATTTCTTTCACAAATGCGCTAACCTAGGACACAAATGCGCGAACCTATAATGCAAATGCGCAGACTCTAAGAAAAAAGTGCTAACCTAAAATGCTCATGCACTAACCTATGGTGCAAATGTGCTAACCTAAAAGGCAAATGTGGTAACCTAGGATGCAAATGTACTAACCTGTGGAACAAAAGCACTGTTAGAATTCACACATGCATGAATTTGCATTAAAAATGCATTAATTTTATTATTTGTGATATTTTTAAAGGTATATGTGAGGTTTATGAGCCCCATAGTGGGCGCCAAAATGTGTCGACTTGAATTTCATCCTCGGAATGCTACCTATAACAAGTTACTTTCACAAAATACCAATGAAAATGCTACAGAAAATCCAAATTCAACCAATGAAACTACATGAAGTACATATGAAATAAAATACTAATATTACCTTCATGGCTTATGTCCCATTGTGTCCTAACTCCACTGTTCCTGGTTGTAGATGGTGTGCTCTCGGACAATGCACTGATGGCTTCCAAGATGGCATATGAAGAATAGACTGATAACTTGTAGTTAATTGATACTATGATATGCAATACTACATGATTATGCTAAATGATTATACTATGATGCTATATGATAATTGCTATTGCTATTTGCTATTTGCTTCAAAAACTCACAGATGCATATGATTAATTTGAAGACTAACTCTCTCTCAACTGAAGCTCTTGATTTTATAGACCTTGAGAGGATTAAATGATGTGGCTCAGATCAACAGTCCTAATCAGATCTGCAGATTTGGATGGCTATGAGCAAAGGTGAAGGTTGAGAGAAAGGGGGAAGGAGAAGGCAAGTGTCACTCATCTCACCTTGTCTGGGTTGCTGACTGAGAGAATCTAGGGATGGTTGAAGGAAATTTAGGCATGAGAGGACAAGTGGGCTCAAGTCCTTCCTAAGATGTAGGGATGTTGGAGAGAATATAGGAAATGGTTATGAAATATGTGTACGTACACAATTTTCATTAAATTTGGTGGTTGAAGATAAATGATAAATTAATATTTAAGAAATATTAATTTCCTTAGCCACATGTTTGATGAGTTGCAAAAGGGAAGATGAAGTGGAGATGGAGGGTGAGTTGGAAAATGATTAAATAATTTTGAGAATTATTTAATATTTGAGACTATAGGATAGGAGAATAACCATTAAATATTAGATATTTAATTGTTTGGAGGAGATAATTAAATATTAGATATTTAATTAACTAGAGGAATAAGATAAATGAATTAATTAATAAAATATTAATTAATAGAAAGACATGAAAATGAATTAAATAAATTAATCTTTTTAAATTAACTATTTAATAGAAAAATAATTATTAAATAAATATAAAATATTTATTTAATTGCTCATAGCCAATTTTTATGTGTATACAATTAGCATGAAATATATATCTCCTTGTAGGCTTTTAGTTCTAGCTGGACCACATAAATCAGTATGAATTAAGTCAAGAGCATTATTGGATTTTTCTGGAATACTTTTAAGAGATGCTCTAACCTGCTTTCCAAATTGACATTCCTTACATACCGGATTGTGAGGTTTAACAATCTTAGGTAAATCTCTAACTGCTTTAGTTGTACTGATTTTCACAATGCAATCAAAGTTTACATGATAGAGTCTCTTATGCCATTGCCAACTTTCATCAATATGTGCAATCAAGCATGTCTTTTCATTGTTATTCAAATGAAAGATATTACCTCTAGTTTGATTACCGATTAAAATTTCCAAACCAGTTCTGTTCATAATTTTGCATTTCCCATTCTTGAATTGTAACTGAAATCCTTTCTCAACTAATTGACCAACACTCAAAATAATATGCTTTAAACCTTCAACATAGTAAACATTGTCGGTATTATGCTTACCATCAAGAGATATAGTACCTTTTCCTTTGATCAAACAAGTTTTATCATCTCCAAATCTTACTAGACCTCCATTATATTCCTGAAAAGCCAAGAATTTACCTTTATCACCAGTCATATGATGTGAACATCCTGAATCAATGATCCATTCATCCTTAACTTCAACTTTAGCTGCCAGGGCCTGCTCTACCAGTTGAACAGTAGGTGTCAGTTGATCTTCTGTTATAGCAACAAAAACCCATCTATCGTCTGTCAGATCCTCATCAGAATAATTAGTGACTCCTTCATCAACAAGATAATAAGACTTGTCTTTATTCTTCTTAAATTTGTATCTCTGATATTCAGGGTTAGGCTTGTATGTTCTTCTAGCTTCTTCTCTCAATCTTGCATGTCTATCAGGGCATCTTGAAGCCATATGACCAATCTTATTACAGTTAAAACATTTAAAGGGTGTTTTACCTTCATACTCACTTCCAACTGGACCTTTAGGAATTTTCCTTGCAAATAGTGCTTCTAGTTTTTCAAGTTCTTTATTTTCTCTCCTTCTTTCTTCAAGTTCTCTTGCATAAAAGGCTTTCCAATCAGACTTGTCAAATGACAATGTAGATGATGTTGATGCCTTAAAAGCTAAATCTGTCTTTATAGTAGCAACAAAACCAAATTCCTCAATCTCAAAAGCTAAAAGTTTTCCAATCAATGTGTCCCTAGTTACTGATGTATTAGGCATTGTTCTTAACTCATTTATAGCAGTTACTTTCATTTTGTATGCCGGTGCCAATCCTCTTAAAACTTTTGAAATAATTTCATCTTCACTTAAGGTTCCTTCACAACATTTAATACCCAAAACAATTTCATTTACTCTTTCCATAAAAGCAGAAATCCTTTCATCTTCTTCCATTTTCAGATTTTCATACCTGACCCAGAAGCTTTCAAGTTTTGCAATCTTGACTATGGAATCTCCTTCATTCAGTGTTTCCAAATGGTCCCAAATAGCTTTAGTAGTAGATCTATCAAATAATCCCATGATTTGCTGATCTGATAATGCGCTCAAAAGTGCTTCTCTTGCTTTGCAATCATTTTCCTCATCTTTAGCCAAGTTAGGTGGATTAGGTTGACTTTGAGTAGGAGCAGTATAGCCATTATTTGTAACATCCCAGATGTCCTTTCCAATGTAATTTAGATGTGTCTCCATCCCGATCTTCCATATGCCATAGTTGGTTACATCAAGTTTAGGACTGTCCTTCCTGAAATAGTTAGAAGACATTGGATCTCCTCAAGCTATTAAACTTTTGCAAAAAGAGGACTAGGCTCTTATACCAATTGTTAGGTCCCAGAGACAACTGAGAGGGGGGGGTGAATTAGTTCTCAAATAAATTCAAACCAAAAAATACTTAACCAACCTTAATGCTAAATACCGGTAAACCAAACTTTATGTCGGTAGATAGTTTATCAATTAATTGCAGTATCGGTAAAGATTAATGCATGAAACAGAAAGATAATAACATCCACAACACATAACACCAATATTTGTACATGGAAACTATGTAAGGGGAAAAACCACGGTGGTAAACCTTACCCACAATCAGATGATACTACTATAGATAGTATGTGTATACAAATGGGGTTTACACATGCAGAAAGGCCAAGCACCTAGAGCTCACTGCTCAAACACAAATAGGAGTCACACTGACTAAAATTGGATGGTTAAATCCAATAATGATGTACTACTCAAAATAGCATCTTCATATGCTGAATTCAGTATCAGTTTAGTTCTTATATGCCTTCACAAAACCTTCCTTCAACCTTCAAATGATGTCTATACCAAAACCTAAGACCAATTGACTAGGTCGGCTCTACAAAAGATATTACAATAAAATCAATTTACAAGTAAAACAATAACCGATATAATATCCGATTCAAGATGTCGACTTAATGCATTTATAACAATATTAAATCATCTCCATAGTGTGTTGTGCTAATCTGAAATAGATAAACATGTCGATGCTTATCCTGGACCTATTTGTCGGTAACAGAAAATATACAAACTCAAATATACCAATGAATAAATCTTCAAGACAAAGTGTCCAGACGATGTTTTCGTCATAACCAAGTGTTTTCCATATCATTCCAAGTGTCAGTGAACAATATATCCTGTCGGTGTACCAAATACCGATGACTGTGCATAAGTCACTTGCTTGCCGGTGAACATTGCCAATTCTCTAAGTGCCAGAGTTGATAAATGTTAATAGGTGTTGACATCAATGACAAAACCATATCAACATATCCAAAATACCAACAATGTTCTACCCCTTCCAATATGATTTTCTTGATTCTTACCCTAGAATAAACATAATAACAAATTCCTTGACAAAACAAAACTGATTAGTATCAATATTGTTCATGAAATGTTGGTCTTGTCTCTCAAATTGCCTTGTAGAATCGTTCCACTCCTTTAAAACAACACCTTGATTCTCAACCTCATAATCTAGTTCAACACTATCATTCCCCTCTACTATTTCAGCATCAATATTAACCTTATTATAAATATCAACATCCTTATCATCAACCTCAATAGTAGTATACCCTTCAAGTTTTTCAATTTGATTATCAGACTCAAACAATTGAAAATGACATGGTGATTCATCCACATCTACATCTATAGTTTCCTTTTGAACTTCTTCAATACTTGATGATATCAAAACAATGATAGGTGTTATTACCTCTTCATTTTTTACCTATTTTATTTATGTTGTCCTTTTTTGCATTTTCCTCTTTTGAATGATCCTTTTGATGGGCCATGTGATCTTCTTCTTGACTGGTAAGTGCCATTTTTGCATTTTTAGTCTTATTTATTCCAATTCTTACTCCATTTCTCTAATCTTTTGTTCAAACTCCATTTTCATTGCTCTCTCTTTTTCCTCTTTCCTCTTCCTCCTTTCTTCTTTCCTCTTCCTCTCTTCTTGTGTCTTCTGCTATTGTGACTCCCAAACTTGCAAGCATCTCTTAAATGCATCCATCTCTTCAAGTAAGTCCCTTTAACCTTGCTTCCACTTTTCCTTTGCCTCACCTTGGTCTCTTCACTTTTCCTCTACCTAGTCTTTTGGCAACCATCGTTCTCTCTTCAACCTACACAAACACACACACACACACAAGTACCAAACTTTGTTTCCCAGACCTTTTGAGCTTTGATATCACTTTGATGCAGAGGTGGGAGTAACATCGATCAACATACAAGATATACTTAAATAAAGTCAAGGTGCATTCTAATTACACCACTTGGATACATTTCTTCTTTGGTCTATCTCACACATGTCATCTAAACTTCAGCAAGGTAATATAATATTGGCCTGATCATGACATCTCACTATGGATTTTAATGCCACACATCATCATTACATCAAACAACTCAGTAATTTATTATTTTATTAAATCCTCATGACAATATTTACTATGAAAAGACACACAAAAACATCCATATCTTTTCCAAATGATCAAATAACCCAAATTAATTTGTAGGAGCCTTGTGTAGAAATGTAAAGAATACTCTCACCAAGTTTGAGCCTTTTGGGATCATATTATACAAAGATATAGTTTTCTTAGTGCTTGCTAGAAACCCTAGTTTTATCACAGACATGCTCTCATAAAAAATGTCATAACTCATTCAAAACTTAATGAAATTGGATCAGATCAAAAGGAAATGAAACTAGAATAAGTTATCCACCTTTTCCCATTGGTTTCAGACTGTTATTATATATTACCAATCCATACCATATGTTTCATTCAAAAATGGCATATTTCAGACTACAAATTCTGAAAACTTTAGAAAGCAATGTAAGGATGCTACAAAAATAAGTTCCTTCTTTATTCCATCCTTCTCCAACCCTCTCCAACCTCTAAATTAGAGTTTGTGAACAAAATTTATACAATTTGAATCATGTTAAACTACCCAACTAACCTACAACTACCCATAAACAAATTTTAACAAACTTTTAAAAAGTTGTCATCAAGTTGCAAAAGTTGTCATGACAATTTTGACAACTTTTGAGCAACTTTTAATTTTTTTATCCAAATGCTTCAAAAATTGACATAATGATCCAAAATTATCATGAATGGTCACAAATGACCTTACAAATTTTTAAACAATACAAAAAAAGCAAAAATATAAACTTTTCCTCTTGTAGGCATATTAGGTCCTAAGGGTGCTCCTGCACCAAAAACTAATGTGGAGAATTATAGTGATCCAAGTCTGATATGGGTTAGAATTATCAAAGGGAAATATTTAGATGATCTAAGCTTAGAAGGAATATTGAGAATTAATAACCCTCCAAAAGGTTCAAGAGTTTGGAATTTTATTTTAACTTGTAAACAGTTGATTTCAGATAAAATCTCATGGAATGTAGAAGACGGGAGTAAAGCATTGTTTTGGTCAAACTCTTGGGGAGAATATATACCTATAGATTCAGAATTGGGTCATACCTATCTTAAAGGTGTTGCAGAAAATAGATCAAGTTCATTGTTAAAATATTATATAGTTAAGGATGAGGAGAAGGAATCAATTGGGTGGAAATGGAAAGTATTTGAAGAATTACAAGCGGATAGAGATGAAATCTTAGCTCTCAAGAAAATAATGAATCGAAGGTCTTTAACTATCAATGAGGATAAGAATTCAATCATTTGGCTCGATTCTAATTCAAGAATCTACAATTCAAAGGATGGATATAAGGCAATAGTCCAAAACCATAATTTAGATAGAACAGAGATTCCAGCTTCATTATGTTGGGACAAAGATGTCTTCCAAAAGCTAGGTATTTTGCATGGGAAACTCTTCAAGGTGGAATTTTAATAGCATATTGGTTTCGAAGGGCCATCTAAGTGTGTGCTTTGTGTATCAAAAGAATAATCAATCAATCATATTCTCCTTTCTTCTCCTTTTGCTCAGAAGTGTTGGCAATATCTTTGTGCTAAATTAGGTTGGACATCAGCATTGCCCAATGATATTTTAAGTGTCTTTAAGAGTTGGCCTAATCTATATTATTCAAGTCTTTTTCATTCTTTGTGGATTTAATCTCCTTCAATTATAAATTAGGAAATATGGAAGGAAAGAAATAGAAGAATATTTAAAGGTGAAAACTTACTATGGGAGAGTTTCATTAACAGATTGGAAGGTTCAATAGTGGAAATAGTCAATAGTGACATAGTAAAACATTATGGGGGTAAATCTTAGTTTTCTTGTTGGGACAGTAGGATGAGAATTAATTGGTTTGGATTAAGAATCTCTCCCTTTATTTGGAAGGGGGGGGAGAGACTAAAAAACAAAGAAAGGATGCAAAATGGTGTCCTCTGAAAGTAGAGTGGTGTAAAATGAATTTTGATGGAGCCTGAAGAGGAAACCCTGGAAGCTCAGGAGCGGGTTGTATTATTCACTCTTCAAAGGGGAATGTTATAGCTAAACTAGCAAAACCTTTATCAAATGATACTAATAATGTGGTAGAAATCAAAAGCTACGATTGAAGGAATTTCAATTTGCAAAGAAATGGGCATCAAAAATATCCAAATAGAAGGAGATTTAGTGATAATTATCAATTCCCTTGGAATTGGCGCAAGCCCAAATTGGAGACTGAATTCATTTCTAAGCAGAGCTACATACCTCCTTAAAGTCTTTGATGCTTTCACCATCAATCATGTATACAGATAAGCAAATGGAAAAGAGGACTCTTTAGCCAAGAAAGGAGAAGATGGAAAAAAAGAGATTTTTTTATATAAAGATCTCTTAAGTTGAATTAGGTCATTGATGTAATGTAGAAGTAAAGAATATTAATGTATTCAATATTCTGAATTTCAAAGAATTTTGAATTTTGAATATAATGGCAATGAGAAAGGACTCTCGGGTAATAGATGCATTTTCAATTTGGGATGGAGGCTAACAGTATTCAAAATGTTAGATGGGCTTTATTCAAATTAGGCCTTCTTTCTCCAACCTTCAATCTTCAGTGACCACCTACTAGGCGTTGATTTAATTAATCCTAAAAAGGTGGGATTTTTAAATTTGGATGAGCATTTATTTTGTGGTGGGTGGCTTTTCTTTTCATGTGAAAGTTTTTATTCTTTGAATTTGGTCTCACTATTCAGCCATTTTATCTGTCCTTTCACTCCCTCTTGTCAAAGTGGAGATAACTTACTAGCAATTCTCTTCACTAGTAATAATTAGACTGTTTAGAGCGGATTTCTAGTCCTTCTGACAAAAATAGAGGAGTAAATTACTAAGTGGTTGGGTAACATGAGAAGATTTGGTTAAGACGTAATTAGTGACCGATAAAGTTGGCGGAGCTTTCTTTCCAATAATTAGCATTAAATTGACTTGACGGATGGAGCAGAGGGCATCATTTCTCTCGGTTTCATGAAACTTTTGTCTCTAGCAATATTTCTAATATTCATTCTACCACTCTTCTTTCCACTTTTTGTTTTAGCTTGTGGTCGGTTCTCTCTTCTATTTTTTTATTATTGCATGTTCGGCTCGGGTGTTGTGGATATGGATTCTGCTATTTGTTTGAAGTCTTCAAATAGGAAAATGGAATTTCTAAGACAGATTAGTGAAAAAAGGATGCAAGAGGTCCTAATGAATTATCATTTCGTCATCTCCGGGGTGGTTAATTCGGGGCAACCTTTTTATGAGAACTAACCATAAATATAGGGTGAATACTGATATCCCCATGGTCTTTCATGCCACCTTGCTTCATTTTGGCCTTTCAAAGAGGATATTTAAAATATTATGGAGGAAAGTCTTCAAATCCGACCTATTGGGTGGCCTAGATCAAGTCTTGAGGAACATTGATGAAGAATTGACCATTCCTCTACCAATAGATTTTGGGCTGACATTTAAGAATGGGAAAAAAACTGCCAAGGTTCCCTATCTTAGATATTGAGGACATACATACTTACAATTACAATAGGTTCATTGTTGAGAGGAATACCAATTTCCTTTGGGCTCTCTTCAAATGGACTAAGATTAAAAGTGAAGATTGGATAGAAAAATTTCTTGATTTTCATGGGTTTGCAGAGCTTGCTTCAGAGGAGAGAATATGATGGAATGGGCAGAAGAGATTCAAATCATATGGGCAAGAAGTGGATACAAACTAGCCCAAGAGATTGAATACTTCCCCAAGCCGAAGTAGATTGATTGGGGCAGACGCGCTCTTGTCTCCCCAATTGGTTCTATGAATGATCCATCTTTCTCTCTAGGTTCCCCTTCTTCGGTTGGTTAATATCTATTGCAACATTTTCAGTATTCCTTGATGTTTTTTGCTAGCTTGTCTAGTTAGTCTTCTAGTAGTTTTTTCCAGGAATTGAACTTTAGTGTTTCTATCTCTACCCTGTATAATTCTTGGGCATTTTGTAATTATTTTTTGTTCTCATCCTGGGCTTCCAAACTTCAAACTCTTAACTATTATATGTATATCTTGTTTATATTTATATAAATATCTATCAGTTAATGCCCTTTACTAATAAAAAAAAAAGAAAGATCTATTAAGCACCACAAAAATGGAACCATGACCTCTCTATATTCTCGATAAACTAAGTACAAAATCCATACTAAAATCTTCTCATTGTCTTACAAGTAAAAGAAAAAGTTGATACAAACAAATTTTTTTTGACTCTTTCCCTTAGTCAATTGACATACCCTACAATTTTTTATAAATGTTTTTACATCTTGATACAACTGTCACGAATAATAGTTCTCACTTACTAAGGAAACCTTTTTGTCTCTCCCAAAATGTCCTGATAATCCTCCACTATGTTTTTTTTTTTATCAAATTCTCTCATGGCACTTCTTCGAATGTATATTTGGCTTCCTTTAAATAACGTCATTTTTGGATTATATAACCAACCATTATGTTCTATCCATGGTGACAAAATCTAGGCAAGCTCACCATGATTCTATATTTTTTAGGATCTTCTTATTGCAAATGTTTAAATTATTGAGACCCAACAACTTCAATTCTCATATTTACCAACAAATTATACAATTACTCAAGGAACTTACAATTTTATTAGATTTCCCACTTTATGATTCAACACAAATGTATAACTACACAAAAATTCAACCAATTTCAAATGTATTTGTTTTAACTTCACTTGGATATTTATATTGTAAATCATGATTATTAGTGTACAAAACATATTCCTTTGGTAAAATATAATGTCTTCATTTCCTTAACTATTGAAAAATAGCTTAAAATTCCTAATCACAAACAAAATATGTCTTCCTAGCTTCATTGAGTTTTCACTAAAATATGCAACATTGCTTCCTTCTTGACTTAATAATACTCCTATAGCACTACCACTAGCATTGCAATCTACTTGGAATACCTTGTTAAAATCTATAAGTGCCAAATTTGGTTTCTCTATAATTTTTTGTTTCAACAAATCAAAACTATTAGCTTCCCCTATAATTTATTTAAATTATTTTTTATCTCCTCTCATTGTTTTAGTTAAGGGTACACATATGGTGCCAATTGTTTTAATGAATTTTCTATAAAAACTAGTCAATCCATGAAATGATCTTACCTCACTCATACTCCTAGATGTAGCACATTTTATGATAGCCTTTACTTTCTTTGGATCCATATTATTACCTTTAGCTTACATCCCAAATGAACTAACGTTTTCTTCACAAAATTATTTTTCTTTAGATTTATCAATAATTTCTCATATATAAAAGTTTCAAAAACTCTACGAACATGCATAAAATGCTCCTCCATAGTTTCTCTCATAAAATGAATATCATCTAAATAGACAACAAAAAATTTACCCAAAAATCCCTTGAGTACTTCATTTATGAGCCTCATGAAAGTGATTGGTGCATTAGTTGGTTTGAATGATATACCAACCACTCATATAATCCTTTCTTATCTTAAATGTTGTCTTCCATAATCTCTTTCCCTTATCCTAATTTGGTGATGCCCACTCTTCAAATATATCTTTTTGAAGTACCTTTTCTCCATTAAGGAAAAACATTATATCATCCATCCTTGGAAATTGAAGCTTCTACTTTATTGTTATTTTATTGATGGCCTTCAAATTGGTACAAAACATCTATTATCCATACTTATCTATCTAATACTATATATACTATGCATGAACTCAAACTCTCTTTGATTAAACCCTTTTTTCCATATTTCTTGAAATTGTCTAGATTCAACTCTTCATTTTTTAAGATTTATTGTATGAGCTACCTTGTTAGGAAAACTAGCTCTTAGTGTCAAATCCATCTAAAGACTTTTGCTTCTCGCTAGTGTAAAACCTTATGGTACAATTTTTTAAACTATATCTTGGAATTTATCCAACAAATTTGAAATCTCTACAGGTACAACTTATCCTTCTTCTTTGCTAATTTTAGAGGAATAAAGAAAATCACATATATTTGTGATTCATCCCATCCAAAAAATTTCTACAATCTACCAGAATTTTTTTAGCATTGTTACATACATTTTTTTATGCTTCTCTCACAAGTTTCAACTTATATCTCACTCCATATTTTGTCAAATAGTAGGTGTTAGCATGACTGTCATGAACACATCTATCATATGCCACAATCTTTCCAATAACAAGTGGCATATGACCATTATCATAATATCACAGAACACTCTATTATAATAATCCCCATTCTTAAGCTTTACCAAAAATTATTCATTGACCTCCTTTATCTACGATTGGTGAGCAGAGATTTAGTTGTGTTCTGAGATCTATTGCTACTCATCCTCCCAAGGGGAAGTATCATCCTCTTCCTTGTGCCAAGACCTTTGTTGTTGTGGTTTGTGGCCAAGATGTGGAGGAGAATATTGGTTTCTACCAATGTTATGGATTGTGTTGATGTGTTTTTAATGTACTTCATAGACATAATAAAATACCAGGGTATCTTATCCTCTCTTGAAAAAAATCTCCTCAAATGTTGAACTAAGTGATCACTTGAGATGACTCCAAGGTTTCTATTGTCATGTCTTGGCATGTGGATAAGCTCAATGGTTGATGTGATTGTTGGTAATCCAAGGGGACTTACGTAGTTGTTTTTAGAAGATAATCTTTCAAATGCAAGGAATGCTCTATGAGTTTGTTTTATGCTTCTGAATAATATGCAATAAGGCTCTTTGATTACTAATATTAAAGAATGCTTGATAAAAAAAGGTGAAAAAGGATTAAAGGTTTGCGGAATTCTAAACTAGACCTAGGAATGAAAGACAATGGACAATTTAAGTGAAATTCAACTAGACTTTGCTTTGACATGCAAAGAACAACTTCAGATAGCTAGTGTGGTATTCTAAGGTAAGCAAATGATATTCAAATTACTGCCAACAACATAAACACCATCAACATGATGCATATCAAGGGGTGAGTAGCAATCAAAGTTAAGATTATATAAAGGGTTTAGTTGATCATGCAAAGTATTTGACAATCAACAAAATACTAGTATGAACATATGAATTTCACCATAAATCATGCATAATGACTTCCATTTAACTAATATAACAAACAAATTTTAATTTTTTGACCCTAGAAGATAGATAACCATGCAAATACTACAAGAGAGAATATAAAATCATCAAACTTCAATGTCGTATATTAACTAATCTGGCAACAATTCTCCACAATATCTTATTGAGGTAAAAATGAAATGAGCTAACTTATATAGAGCTCTTATTACAAATGAAGGGCCAAGATCGATCTAAAATCATTGGCCAAGATCAAACCACTTAAGCCCTAATTAGGGTTTACAATAGTCATTAAATGCTAGGAAACAAAAGAAGAATATTATCATCATCATCAATGAGGAGTAAGAGCCGATGAGAAAATTAGATGACACTTAATCATCTAACAAATTATCTTCTAGAATCTTGTTTCTCTTATCTCTTTCCCTCGTTCCATATGCAATGAATTTGGTCATGATCAATTCAAGCTCCTCTGTGATGACACTTGGCAAGGCATCAAGCTACAATTCTATCACATCCAACTGATCGGTGCAGACTTTAAAATTCTTCTCCCACTTAGCTTGCCTCTTCTAAAGGTGATCCGTGAACATGAATGAAAGGATATCATTCAACTGGATTTCCTAGATAGACTCCAACCCTTGGAAGTAGATTCTTTCCACTTTCTCTTTCAATTCCTCAAAATTCAAACCATCTTCTTCACTTGTTTAATGTCCTAAAAATTCTTCCAAAGACACAAGGATCTTTGATTGAATCCCCTTGATGGTTTCTTCTATCTTTTCACATTCTACCTTCACTCTATCAAGTGTTGCCTTTGTCATCACTAAGAAGATATAACAATGATGGAAGTCATAGATATTTCCTTCCTCAATTACACCTCATTGTATCAATGTCTGCATAGGAATATCTCTCAACACCCTGAGACGAACAATCGTCATGTCTTGTGCCATTGAAAATGTTCCCATTGGTTTTCCATACTCTGGATTCTTCCTTTGAACAATATCATCTTATCATACATTTGTAACAACCCCTTTAAATAGTCCTTTGCTTGTCGTGAGATTTTCTCTATCCACTTTCTCATTTCTTGATTTGAATTTCTCATGGCCTCAAGTTTTTTGAATGACTCCTATGGAATGGAAGGAGGTGGGACAAATGTTTCATCCTCTTGTCTTATCGGTTTTGTCAACCATTGTATGAATTCCTTCAATCTCATATTTTTTAGTCCAATTTATCTTTCTTTTCTTCTGTTCTGTGCAGTCTCTGTTGGATTGTCATGACGATGTCATTCAATTCTTGGAATTCTTGTTCTTTTGTTATCGGTCCAAGATCAAGTGTTGTAGCCTCATCCATGGAAGTAATCTCCTCTTGTGGTTTATCAACCATGGGCACTGCCACTTCTAACGTGCATGATCTTAAGTTGTTTCTTGAGATGTGAGAGAACTTCTTTTCTTTCTTCTGTTATTTAGCTTTATCAATCCTTGCAAATAAATCATCTATGTCCTTCATGGGTTGGATTTCTAAAACGACCTTCTTACTCATTCTCTCTTTTAGCCAATCAAGAATTGTAGACAACTCCATCCCATCTTCTAATTTATAATTACCATTGATTCCTTTCAAGGCTGAAATGATAACTTCATCTTGCTCTTTATTTGTATTTAGGCTTGAATTTTCCAAATCTTCTATCATAAGTGTTTTTTTCTCCTTCGGGATGATTTTCAATTGGTGATGTCTATTCTTGAGAGAGTTTGTTTCTCTATTCCATGTTCATCTCCCAAGTTGTTCTCTTCTACTATTTTTTGATTCATTTCCAACTCCCTAACTTAAAAAGTACTTGTAACTAATAAGGTAGTGTTTTTTGTCAATGTCTTCCATCGAGAGTCCACACTAGCAACTTCCTTCTCTATATTTCTCCAATCTTGAGGATTCTCAACTATATTATTTATTTTCCTGGAGACTTGAACCTCTCCCTCGCTATTTACTTCTTCATTTCTTTTCATTGCCTCATCTTTCTTAGAGGAATAATATTCTTCATCCATATTTCCATAAGTAAACGATACCTCTTGATCTCTCAATGTGTTGATTTGATGATCAATCTACCACCTTGAATTATCTAGCACGTCCTTCATCAATGTGTTTATGTCTATAAGCTTGGGATGTGACCAAATTGGTACTAATATAGGTTTGTCTTTTTCTTTCTCATATTGGGGTAACACATGTTCTCCATTATCCTTTACTTTATCCAGAACTAAAAAGATATTGCATTTTTTTATGAAGTCAACTAACATCCTGGATGGCATCTTCCTTCTAACTACAAACTCATGTGTGAGGTTTGCCCAATAATCTTCTATGTCAACTCTTTGTTTGTATCTCTTCCCTCTAATGGTATGCATCTTATGATGAGGATCAAAGTGTGATATTTTCTTTGTATATATCGAGTTGGTATAATTACAACTCCATGTTAGTTGTCTCGACAACTTGGGTTGAATAACATGCCTCCACCATCTTGTCGATTGAAATAGGAAATGATACCCTGGCCACATTCTCCTCCTCCTAACTAGAATTAAACTCAGATAGTTGTCTTACTACCTCAAGTATCTTATTTGTTGGGTATCACAGAAGCTTGCATAGGTGATATGAAAACCCTTGAATTCTTATGTATGAGAAAGTGGGAAATTGGATGAACACAACATGTACTTATCCACCAATGCCATATATTTTTTTGACAATCTTTTGTGTGTCCCTCCTTGAAGTAGATGGATGAGATACATTGAAAATGCATCATTGACTCTTTTATGGTGTTGCTTCTCATGCAGTTGTAGTTGGGGACAACAATCATATACCTTGAGTTGTCCTTTCTTAATTCCTACTTCATCCTTACATATTGATCCAATATACTTTATGTGACTATCCAATGCATATACCACATAAGAATTCATGTAGAATCTTCTTTTTCTTTCCAAATCTTTCAATTGTATGTCTAGGTTGTCATGAATTAGCTTAGCCCAATTTAATATCATCTTCAAACCTAGAGAGATCTCTTCCACATACCAAAACATCCATGTTTAAAATATTGCTCCTTGTGCACTTCCCATGATTTTTTTTTGCATGAACACCATATCAATATACTCTTCCTTGAAATAAGTGTAAATGAGCTTCTTGGGTAGCTTAGATTGTGGTCTTTTCGGTCTTCTCATCCAACCAAAGTAATGAGGCCCATACATCTTCTAGATGTCTTCTCAAAAAATATTGATGATTCTTGCGTAGTCATGTTCACCATCCCATCATAATGACGGATGCCAAATGTCTCTATGATTGCCTCCTCCAAAAGGTATGTGTGAATTGTTCCTTTAGGTTCCACTATTGACCTTTCTTGGGGATTGTAATGTCGTGTGCATTCAACCATTAACTCATTGCATTCAACTACTGGTGTAAAAACAACAACTTGATAAATTTCATTCTTGGCCATGTTGTTTCCTAAGGTGGATGACATTTGATCTTGTGTACCAAACATCCTCCTTTTATCTTGATTGGATCCAATTACTCCAAGTTTGTGTCTCCGACTTTCTTCCATCTTGATGACATTTGAGATTCTGAGAAGAAACCTTTAAGTGCAGACCTCATTTTATCTTTCCTTGCACCTCTTCCTAACATGTTCCTATACAAATCTTGAAGTCAAAATATTGATTTGGAAGTGAATAGTACTTAAGAAAATGCTTCTAAGTCATCCATTCCAGAATTGTTTAAATTTTAATTTTTGCTTAATAACTTTGAATTTGACTCCTAAAATCAGAATTTTATGCTTTAAATGGCAATTTTAAAGATAAAATATGGATTAAGACAATATTTGTAAAATTAGAAAAAGCTCTTCACAAATCAGGGATCTCATACTTGACAAAAATTGTGATCCCAATTTAGAATGCCTAAATTATGTCTTTTCAAATTTTGATTTCTCTTCTTCAACAAGAGATGATTTGGCTTTGATCTTACAATCAACCTTCTTCTTTCTATACTTAGACGATTTTCCTTCCATTTTTGCCTTGTCATTTTGACCTTTGAATGCTTGGAAATTTGATTAAGTTCCAATTGATGTGATTGGTTGAGGGATTTATTTTCCTCTTCTTGTACAAATTTATCTTCTAGCTTTGCCTAAATACTCAAGAACCTTGTTCAAATTTTACACTACCTTATGCTAGTTGTGACCTTGAAGTCTTCTTCCCTTTCAAAGCAATTTTGAAATGCTCCTCCTTAGAACGAATTTGAAAAAAAATCTCCTTGTTATGAATTTCCTTAAGCATATTCAAATTTGATTTGTAATGGAGCGCTTCCCTCCTCCATTATATATATCTTCCTTTCAAGGATCACAACCCTCCACCCTTCTTGCTCAGTTGGCTTGTCTTAAAAACTTATTATGTTTGATTTAATTAAAATTTGAAATTTTTTTAGCACTCAACTAGCTTCATCTTGGAACAAACATTTTATTAGTAATTGAATTCACGTCATTTAAATCACCTCAAGTCGACATTACTTGGAATCGCCTTCTTTTGCTCTCTTAATAAATCCATATTCCTTGTTTAGGCGGGTTAATTTTCAAGGCCTTCCATGTTTGTAGAGGTTGAAGCACACCCTTCCTCCACATTTTAGAGGTTTAAACTTTTACTAGGCAATTTTTTTCCTTGAGTGATTTTCTGTCAATTTTTGCCTTCCACGTTTATGGAGGTTTTATTCGTACCTCTCATCTATCCAACTTCATTTGTTTTGTTTTTGCTTTGAGCTTCGAATTCGTTCTTTATCTTGCAAAGTAGGCCTCTTCCTTTTTTTTAATTTAATTCTTGATTTAAGGAGGTTGATTTATTTTTTCCTTCCACGTTTGTGGAGGTCAATGCGCACCCCTTCTTTTAAATTTGATTTTACATAAGATGACTTATTTTCCTTGCATATTTGTGGAGGTTGATGCACACCTCCTTCCATGTTTTATAAGGTTGAAATTGCATAAGCTGATCTTGTTATTTGGAGATTGATTTTCTTTCCTTATTTGCTTAGGTTGTTGCACACCCCTTTCATTGATTTTCAAGGTTGAGATTTATAAAAGCATTTCTCATATATTTTAAATTTAAAACTTACTTCCTTTGTTAGGAAGCTTGATTTGCACCCTCCTCTTCTTCTTTTGAGTGATTAAACTTTAAATAGTTGTGTGAAATGGTGTGCACTAAGTAGGGGTTCCATATTGTTGAGGTTGACAAATTGCTAAGTGTTGTTTTCTCCTTGAAAAATCTTCCATGTTTTAAAGGGTAAATTCGCACCTTTTTGTCTTGATTGTGAAGCTTGACTGAATCTTCTTCCATATCTTTGAAGCTTAAATTTTCCTCCTCTTTGATCTTGAGGGTTGATTGATCACCTACACTTGATCTTTTTGCACTCTTAAAGTTGTTTGACTTCTTTGTTTGGGGAGGTCAATGTAAATCCTTTTCCATTCTTTACAAGTTGATTATCTCCTTCTTCCTTGTTTAGATGCTCAATCAAGGATTTCAATATCCCCATCCACACTTAGATTCTACAAATTGTTCCTTAAAATTGATAATTTTCAAAGCATTCAACAATGATAAATACTTAATTCTTATTCCCAAAAATCGCTCAAGGTTAAAGTACATAAGAAAGATTTAATTTTAAAAGAAAGATTTTATTTCTCTCAAAATTGTCAATATTATGCACCTAAACTTAACTTGACAACCCTAGCAAAACAATCAATAATATTGACAAAATTGTTAATATTATGCGCCTAAACTTACCTTGAAATCTTGAAAACCCTACCTTAGTTGGCTCAACATGCAAACTTCTGAAAGAAAAATGCCTTAGAGATCAAAAGATACTGCCAAACTAACAAAACCCTAGAACAACTAGACACCTAAGCAAGTGAAAAGGGGGTCTCCATTTGCATTGGGATGGTGTGAAAAGAGTCCATAACAGGTTGGTGTGTAGATTTGTTGGGTTCTGGCCTTCCCTCCTGAATCTACACCATTGGGTGAGTGATTCTTGGAAGCCTTTGGATGTTGGTATCATTTAGCTTTACTGTTGTGCTAATGGTTTTTTTATTTCTTCCTCTAATGATCATGGCCTGGTGCTGAGCAAGTTGTGGACTTGGGGAGTTAAGTCTTTCAGTTAAACCCTAGACAACTTCTTTTAACCCTTACTGAACCACTCAATGTGCATATAGTGTGGGTTCATCTTCCCAATATTCCTCTTCATTTTTGGGAGCATTATTGTTATGATGTCATTGGAAACTCTATCAGATGCTTCTTGAAGGTGGGTGATACCACATCCTACATGAAATCATTCTACTTTTGACATTGGCATCTCTATGCCTCTCCCTAAGGATGTGGTTCTTATGGTTGGGGATAGGCCATGGACTCAATTGTTGGATTATGAGGGCCTCCCCTTTCATTGTCGTAGATGCCACTTGGTGGAGAGATGCAAATGAAGATCATTTGACTATCAATGTTTCAGATTCTGATGACTCTTCACATGTTGATGATGACTCCTCCCTATGTAGGGGAAAAAGTGAGACTAAGTATGGAAACCCTAATCGCACTCTCATACACACTCATGGAATACGAAAGAGACTAGGGAGGTAACACACGTCAGCTACTTCTTATGAGAAAGAGAGAGTCATGGATTACCTCTTAGGTTTTCTATTCCTTTGCTGTAAATGAGAGAGAGGAATGATGCAAAATGCAAGTAAGCAAGAAAACCCTAATCTGAGAATGCAGATCAAAGAACAATTGATACACTGTTGAAAATTACAGTTTAGAAGGAAAAATCAGAGGCGCACCTATCTCTGAAATCTAAGAAGAAATGTCTGGGACCAGGGTGTCACACCACTGTCTTGATTCTCTAATTCTGGAGCTGCAACTGATAGGAGGGATTCAGGAGCCTATAAACTGTTGTTGTGCCAAGTCCTGCTGATAGAGGGCATGACCATGGCATCATGCCACTGTCCTAGGTAGAACCAGGGTGCCATGCCCCTATCCTTGGGATTT
Organism: Cryptomeria japonica; assembly: GCF_030272615.1. Taxonomy (NCBI): domain Eukaryota; kingdom Viridiplantae; phylum Streptophyta; class Pinopsida; order Cupressales; family Cupressaceae; genus Cryptomeria; species Cryptomeria japonica. Next base: position 687,334,902 of record NC_081413.1, read on the forward strand.
TTTCCAAGATCTACAACCAAGAATTGTCCCTGTGTTCTCTTCCGGTCCTAGAACTTCCAGCGACGCTCAGATTCGAACTTGTACCTAAAGCTGAAAAAAGAGGGTTTGGGGTGGCTATATAGGGTTTTGCCTTAGTCAAACCCCCATGTTGGTGATTTCCACCTGCACGAATAGCCTATAATGTACTGAAAATGTGTGTGCAAGAACCTTCTGTGTGTGCAAGATCCTAAGAATGAAAGTAAACAACCTAGAGCAACCCTAAAGAGTAAACTCTAATTGCTTATAATTGAAAAAGTAAACTCTCTAAATCCACAATGCAAAGTGATCTAAAGCATGAATGTGAATCAAAATGAATCTTATGCAAAGACATGAAAATAACACAAAACCATACCCAACCCCAAGGGAGAGGTACAAGCCAATCGTTAGTCGATGATCTCCTATTGTTCTTCTACATCTTCAAAAGCCCCCAATTGATAAAATGATGCTTGATGAATGTTTGATGGATGAATGTTGAATGTTGTTGAAGACTTCAAAGATCTCCTCTTTCACTGCAAAGAAGGCTCTAATGCTCCAAAAACCTGTTCTTACATTCTTAGAAGAAGACCTCTTCAAATGAAGAAAGAGAGCTCTTAAGTATGAAACCTTGGATCTTAATTTCATGTTTAGGCTGACCTAGGATTTGAATTTCCCGTTGATATTTTGGGGTTAATATTTACTATATCATAGGATTTTGCTCTCAAAATTTTGGGGAAAAAGTCGCAGACCATGTGCATTCCCGCCACGGTCCGGCCAACTTTTCACCAAATTTTCGAGGTTCTTAGAAATGATGATATTAGAGTGCATCCCAAAGTTATAGCTGATTTCAAGATGTTTTGATATGCAAAATTGGGCCTAAACATTCAAAATAAGATATAATTAGGGTTTATGATTAAATGATTCATTGGAGGAATAAGATGAAAAGGGGCACGCTTAGGGTAAAAGGCCCAACTTTATAACATGTAAAGTAATGAAACATGACCTTAGATTTAATTTAATTAATTAATTAAATGCCTAAAGGGGAATTAAAAATGCAAGATACAAGGCACACTAAGGCGGGTGCTAACCTAAGTTTGAAATTGCACCACCCTAGCAAGGGTGTACAATTTATGACACTACATTTAGCCCCCACTTTACAAGTCATATGAAACTACGTGCATATGCAAGATAAAGTACAAAAAAGTAAACATCATTTGAAAAAAGATATATCCATAAGTTGTTTGACAAAGCCCTCGACGGTATCTGTAGTACACAATTAGGAACCACACCCTACAAAACAATATGTTAGATCACAAAATCACCTAATTCTTACTAAGGAAGGTGATGAAATTCATGAGTAGCTATATGCCCCCCTGTTTCAACTTGCTTATTAGTAAGGTGAAACAGGGTATCATACTTTCCACATCGAATTGTGATAAAGATTTTGATGAAGCAAGTTCACAACAAGGCTTGATTTCTCACCCAAGCATGTTATGGAACTAATGCAGAGCGAGAGGGCAAACTCATGATTCCAATGCCACTGATAGTGCGAGAATTAGAGCTGCAAGATATGATAGATTGAAGAAGAAGTGTAGAAATTAGGGTTTTAATTTAAAAACATAAAGTCAAAAAGTGCATAACACATAAATATGAAAGTGACACCTTCATTTGTCACTTTCTAACTTTTTGGCACTATTCATCGTAGAGGAGCCCATATACAAGTCATCATGCCTCACCACCGATCTGAGCGACCTACAAGGATGGAGATCCTATGTCAGTCTGTACTCATTGGTTGACCACTCGACGAGGTGAATTGACCTTCTGTTGACTGCATTTGAATTTTCATGCTTTCATAGTTTGTAGGAATGATGATGTCATCACCAAGTCCAGGCTCGGGCCCCCTCTTCGAACACCTAGGGGTCCTAGAGCATCCTGGTCCTCCTAGGGCGCCATGGTCCTCCTAGGGTGCCCTGGTCCCATCTAGGAGCCCTGGTCCCACCTGGGCGCCATTGTCCCAGTAGGGCGCCCTAGTCCACTCAGGGCACCCTGGTCCCTGTTTGAGGTGACCTACGATGACATGAGATCAGGCGATGAATGTTAGAATTGATAGAATGATTGCATTGATTAGATGATAGTGATGATTGATCGATTACTGATGATAGATTGTTTTGCATTTTGCAGATGCTGCCATACATTTGCGAGCATATTGTCGGTCTCACCTTTTGGAGCCTTCAGGAGCAGATCCCAAGGCTCACAATGGGGGAGAGGGGGTTTCTACATGCAGTGGGCCTATGGGATGTGATGACTATGTCGACCATCAGATTCCATTATGTGATGTTGATGGCACTGATGGAGAGGTCAGATGCAGACACCTTGACATTCTCGCTACCTGTGGGGGAGATGACAGTCACCCTTGAGGATGTATACTACATTATGCGCCTTCCCATTAGGGGAGAGACTGTGATATCGATTCCACTGAACATAGGAGGATTACAAGAGAGAGTAGGTATATACTATGGGGAGAGTGATACCTAGTGAGACGAGGGGTCGTATCATGGTCAGGTGGCTCCTACACCTTACCAAAGAGGTTCCATTAGTGAGGTGACTCATTATTCTGACCCTTGTAATAGTCATGTACCCTAATGGGCACGACACACATATGCATAGAGGACTCATCTATTTTATCCCAGTGATGGAGAGACATAGGAGGGTATACTATTGGGGTCCGAGCATGCTTGCGCATCTCTATCACAACCTTGGGGAGTATGTGTTTGGACAAGGATGCAGCCTGATGACATGCACGCTACTACAAGTGTATATGTTTGAGCATATTACTAGTACTAGGCATGTTGGAGCCCCCATAGACTAGTCCCAGAGCAGCCTAGGATATTTTCTTATCCTCTTACCTGCGAGTGGTGATTCGGTGATCTCTTGCATTGGAGTTTGAGCTTGGATAGATTAATAGCGGGTAGAGTCATATGGAGACCCTAACTCAGGATGTAGATGTGGGCAGGGATACACAGGCAGATGTTCAGCATGCAAAGGAACCATCTAGAGGGGTGGTACAACCACATAGTCATTTCCTTCTACTTTGATCAAGTTTGGTGGTAGTTCAGGTTCAAGTAGTGTGTTCCTACTGATGTTCCTGTGTACATCTGACACTCACACATGATGCCAAGGCTAGGAGCCATTCCTAGGCCTACCAATGATGAGATCAACATCACAGATTTAGATAGGTTGGATCAGGACATAGCGACCGACTATAGAGATGATTCAGGTGTGCACCGATGGTACATCACATGGTGGGGGAGGAAATACCTTGGAGCCATTTTCCTAGTAGACTTCCCTAGAGGGAACCCTAGACCATGGAGATAGTCAGGCAACGTAGAGGGATCTGATACATCCGAGGAGGGCTCAGATGATTAGGTGGATGACACAAGAGATCAGGAGGCAGGCAGAGACAGAGATGATCCTGACACTAGAGAGGGAGATTAGGATGGAGATGATGAGGAGGATGGAGAGGAGGAGGAGGAGGACGATGATAACGACAATGATGAGGACAAGGATGAGGATGAGGAGGACGAGGACAAGGATGAGGAGGAGATTGAGGAGGAGGATGAGTCAAATGTAGTTCCTCATCACTCTGGAGAGGATACCATAGCCCTAGATCCACCGAGCCTCCCATTACAAGCGGAGAAGGACCCTATCAGGGGTCCTAATCCTAGTCCCCATTGGCCCACACCCACTGTACAGAGACAGTATGAGCGCAGAGAGCCTAGTGGGTCCCAGTATCAAGCGGTTGCTTTTCACAATCCATACTGGTGGGAGGGAGATCTAGGTAAGGTATCCTGTTATTAATTAACTTATGTATCTTACCTGTTTAGATTTGATGATATAGAATGTTACTGATAAAAATTTATGTCTATCTTGTAGCTACTATCCAAGAGTGGCGTTCTCTCATTCAAAATCCAGTGATAGACCTCATTGTGACTATGCACATTCGTAGTTCCTCACAGATCTCAGAGGAGTACAAGATGACATGAGGACCTTTTCTCCCCTATTCGAACGGATATGGAGGTCCTACGAGAGAGATTATGATAGATAGAGCGTGACCTAGCTGTGTCACAGACAGAGGCAGCCACATAATGTGGGATCATGATGGAGAGGGATCATAGGAGCTCCTCACAAAGTCACTCACGGTCCATATCATGATACACCCCCATGGAGCCACCCCCACGACCAGATCAGCAGGGGGCATGCAACCACCATCCTCCAGCTACTAGTCCCAGGGATAGGAGATGATCTCGATGTATTCATGTATATATTATGACACTCATGGATATGTTATTTTAATTCTTTAAACAATATATGCATTTCTTAGATTAGAAGTAATATATTGAGTGATGAACATGTATGTCTGATTTTAATTTCCATGTGATTGATTTCTCAATGCTTCATGATTAAATTGATACATGTGTGATTTAATTAAATAACTAAGTATTTAATCAAATGCTACTTTGATTATTTCAAATAAGAATGTATTAAGCCTAAGAACTATATAACTAATGTGATTTAATTAACTCTAATTAAACACAACATGATATAATTCTACTTAACACATAAGAAATTGTATAATATGCTAGCATATATGAAATGTAAATCTATTCAATTTACATAAAAGAATCCAAGACAAACAATGAAGTAATGAAACATGCTTGTCAAGAATTAAGTAATGCAGATCAAACAATATAACATTATTTAATCCTACCTACTTTGATAAAGACATGCTAACATATGAAGATATAGAGAGAGAACAGAAAGTAGACTAGAAAGAGGGAGAGAGAGATAGAGAGAGAGAGAGAGAGAACTAGGCATAATAGTATATACGAAGGTGCATAGCATTTATGGGTTCCTTGAGAGACGTACCTTCCACATCTACTATCTTGTAAGAACCTGATCCATAGACCTTGACAACAATGTATGGTCCAAGCCAATTAGGGCTAAATTTTCCTTTCTCCTCAGGTAAGGCATTTACGTTATGCTTATTCTCGTAAATGACTAAATCACCTACTGAGAAGGTGTTGGTTCCCAAAATGGGTTTTATGTTGTGAAATCTACCAATACACTCAATCCAATTTCTATGAAGTAGCCAACTTCAATAGTGGAAATTATCATGAGCATTGGACCAACTGCGACAAGGATACAAGATCCTTCTACACTTAGGCCTCTGCAAAACCCAGGAGGGTAATCCCTTTAGTGAATTTCTTGATCTCTTCACCACACTCAAAGATTCACTAAAACAAAGCAGATTATCTCATAAGTCAGCTCAATGACAGAGAGAATTCTCAAGGATGGCAAGTCCTTCAGTGATCCTCAACCTAACTGGAGCATGAGATAGGTAAGATAAACAATAATAGAAATGAAAATATAAGGTATTCTGATAATCAATACATTTTAGCGATTCATTAGTGAATTTGAAAAACGACTGATGTTTAAAGACAGTTTCAAGCAATGATCAGTCCCTTACTCCATTGGGCACTTGAAGATATAAAATGTAAACTAAAAATATGCCAAAACTTTATCGAATAGTATAAGATCAAAGATAATACTACCTTACAGTATATCTCATTTGCAATCCCAACCCAAACTACTTATCTAAATCCCTGCATAAGCCCTATCATTCAGCAACTCTATTTAAGCAATTGAATTGACCCCTTGGGCTGAAGCATAAACGGAAAGAAACATACATCACAACAATGCACTGAATAAAATAAACCCTTGGTCGATTTCACTCAAAAACTGATAGAATCATACAATGGAGAGAAATAGGTCAAAATTTTATTTCTATTGAATAAAATACTACTTCTGTCACAGAATGAAATTTATATATAACTCCTTCAAGAACCTCCACAAAGATTCACACTAAATGCTTTTCATTTTCTCTACAAATGACATTACAACTTGCTCACTTCACCTAGACTCACTACTAGAACTAGACAAGGAAACCCCAGGGAACAAGAAATTTTTTGTTGGGATTTTGATAATTATGTTGTGATTGTCATTGATGGAGACACACTTGCTATGAGATCACTTTGAGAATGTATGAATTATGCTCAACCAGTAATTGTTCCAAACCGGTATCATGTTGTAGTCTTTAGACTACTATTGTTATGCAGAAAGTGTTTACCAATCTCAAGCGGTATAAAGACCCAAGCGGCATAGAGAGATCAAGCGGTTTAAGGATCTCAAGTGGAGTGGAGCAAAGGAGCCAGAAGCGACAGTTAGCTTTTTCCCAGTCTTCAATTTTTGTAAAACAGTATTGTTTGAACCGGTATTACTCTGAGTCACCAACCGATAACCGGAAAGTTGGACAAACCGGTAATACTCTGTGATGAGTTACCAACCGGTATATTTTTGTGATGAGTTACCATCCACCGACACTTTGATGATGATTTTGTGTCATGTTATTAAATGTGTCTAGATACAATGAACCTAGGAACTTGCAATGTAATCCTATTGGACGGACATGAAATTAGATTCCTTTTAAGGACATCATGTCTAGGGCTTTAGTATGTGTGTAGCTGATAGGGTTTGTGGTGGTTGATGAGCTCTTGAATGTGCGATCTTAACTGAGAAGATCAAGTCTGTGAGTTGTAACAGAGTAAGGAGTTACTAAAGACTGAAGTAATGCTTAAATGCATTAGCTATGAGCTACAATGGATCTAATCAAGTAGACTATGCCATTTGCTAGATCATTCACTTGTTGATTACTCACATCTTTGACAAGTTAGAAACCCTTAATCAGGTAGGCCCAGAAAAGCCTTTGTAAATCCTCTAACAAGGTGGTTCACATCTATGGATCTGAAATCCTCTCACAAGGTAGTCTTTAATCGGACTTATCTCCTAACAGAGATTGAGATTCCTAACAGGATTTGTTCTGGTAAGGAACATTGAATGACCTTAACCGATCTGGTTACTATTCTGCAGATAGTTACTTGTGAGTTTCATCTCACCGTGGTTTTTCCCATTTGGGTTTCCACATCAAAATATTTTGTGTTATGGTGATTGTGCTTCTGTGGGTGAATGCATTATTTTCTATTTGGTTTGCATGTGTGTTAACCGGTTTGTTTGCTAAATTGTTTTACCGGTTTACTGCTAGACTATTAAAGTGTTTAAGTACAATATTTTTTGGTATACTAATTCACCCCCCCTCTTAGTATTCATCAATTGGTATCAGAGCCTACCTTTCTATAAGTCTAAATACTTGGAAAGAGATATGGGGGAATACACTATGAGGGAACTTATTCATTAGCTCACTCAGTCTAATCAAACCTATGATGAACTTATGGTCAAATATAAGGCCTCTTAGGCAAAAAGAAGAGAGCATGCAAAAAAACTGATGGAGCTAACTGAAAACAGTTCTTCTGATGAAGCGAACATGGAACCCCTAATTCAAGAAGTTGAAAAATTGAATGATTCCAATGCCAACCTAAGAAGGGAACTTGAAGGCCTAACTATCAGAATGTGTCAAGAGCTTGAGAACCGGAGGAAAGTTGAAGATCTAGTAAAAGACAAAGATCATGAGATCTCCAAGCTAAAGCAAGAGATCAGTGCACTTACCGCTCATCTTCATGAAAGCAAAATGGAAAAAGAAGAAGTGCAAGGTGAACTAAACATGGCTATCTCTAAGAATGTAACCTTGAAGGAATCCAATGCTGCCATTTCCAAAGAACTCACTGAGTCAAAGGAAATACTTGCCAAATTCAATAAGAGTTCTGTCAAGCTAGAGCAGAAGCTTGAATCAGCTAAACTGGTAAAGAATACCAATGGACTTGGTTTTTCTGAATATGAGGAAGGTGAGACCTTTGGAACAAAAAGTGGAGCATCAAAGAAACAACCAGCATCAAAGGATAAAGGTAAGAAAAATTTCAAACCTGTTTGCTTTAACTGTCTCAAGGAAGGACACACTGCTAATGTACATAGAAGTAAGGCCTACAATAATTTTCTTTATTTTCTAAACGATAAGCCTAGATCCAATAGATTCAATGGTAATTGTTATGCATGCAACAAGTTTGGGCATAGAGAATTTGAATGCAGGTCTATCATGCACAATACCGGAAGGTATCCTCAAAGAAATCAAGGAGTTTTTCCTGAACCCTCTGGGAACCAGAACACAAACCAGTTTAATACCTATAGTCATCACTCAGGGAGCGGTGGCTATCAAACAGCAACCGGATGGAGAGCAATCTGTATGATTTGTCATGGTCATGGTCACACTGTTGCAACATGCAGAAGGAAGAATGGAAACATGAATAATGGACCTTGGAGAGAACCTGGAATGGTTTGCTATCACTACAACAAACTGGGTCATACAACAAGATTCATCAAAGCAAGAAAGAGTATATCAGATGATATACCAGTCACTCCGGAAGGAAAAATTGATGTTGAAATTATTCAAGCAGATATGGAGAAAACCTGGAAGAAGAAGAAGCCAGAAGAAGTGATTCAAGAAGAACCGGTTTCTACACCCAATGTGGAAGTCGCTGAACTGGCGAACTAAGCATCAAAAAAGCTTAGGGGGAGAAAACGGTGAAATATCTCAAACCCCCGGTTGACACCAGTAAGAGACCTTAACCGGTATGAGATATCAGTTAGATTGGCAAAAGACCGGAAATGGTATAAGGCAAAATTAGGGTTTACGCCCTAATAGTGGAGCATTTATTATGGTAGGTGGAGAATCTATTTAAAAAGAATTTTCAAATCATTTCTCACTATCATTTTTTCGAGCAAAGAAGTTTTCAAGTGCAGAGCGAAGAAGAGTGATTTACATTGTGATTCAAAGAATTTATCAAAATCCTGAAGAAGAATCTGAAGCAAACATCTGTTGGAGAAGTGTAGAACGCAAAGTGATATTTCAGTAACCAAAGGAGTGTGGAGCGAAGTTCAAATTGTGAAGCCCTAAATTTTGATCTATGAAGGTATTTTTCAAAATTCCCTATTTATCATGGCTTCAGCATCACATGCTAGCTCTAGTGCACCCGTTGATTTTGAAGATTTCATTCAACGGAAGGCAAAATACAATGCCCTATCTCAAATACTCGCTGGTGTCATAGTGGAAGAAGGCATTTCAGATTTCATTGACTACAAGATTGAAGACCTAGGATATCTGATGATCCATTCCCAGTTGAGTCTGTTCTGCAGAAAGGATGAGAAGATTAAACCGGAATTTAGCATTCTGGAAAAGAAGAAACTTCACAACGTAGCCTATTTTCTTGAAGAATTTTTGGATGGACACATTCGAATTATTCTAAGCAGAGTACATGGTGATAAGATGTACTTAGAGTGGACACATGATATCACACCACAAGCGATTCATGTCATCACCAGTTTCTACAATGTCGATGAAGTGCCAACCCTAAGAAAGATTGGCAAGACAGAAATGACTAAGCTCACCGGTTCTATGAGTGATTCATAGGGAATGACTGTCAATTCAATCAAGGACGATCTGGTCAAATAGGCATGTATGGTGATAGGATACTGGACGTTCCATGCCAGCAAAATCAACTCTGTCTCTGTTGCTATGGTAAATGCCACCTACAAGATGATCAAGGAAGATGCATCGTTTGATATGTGCACCAGTATGCAAAGACAACTTTTGTTGAACCTCAAGTCGATCAAACAGGACAATGCCCTAAAATTTAAGTTTGGACAACTATTGGTTGGGTTGTTCTTCTACTTCCAAGGCTACTTTCTAGGAGTAGGTGATATTTAGTGGTCTGCTGACCAACCGTTGACAAAGCAAATCAAGGAAAGCCTACAAGCGATTGAAACTGGCTATCTGAAAGTGATGAACAAATACTTTGATGAGTTTAGATGCAAAATGAATCAAAGGGTAAGAATATTCGGTGATATAGTCAAAAAGTATGAGGAAGACATCTGCTTCACCATCAAAGTTCATAAGTGCATAATGGAGGCGGTTGAGCCTAGACAAGAAGAAGTGGAACCAATGGGATATGAGGTAATGAATGACATGTTAGATGGGTATGCCTTGCCCCTAGTCACCTCGCCCCTTGATCCAAAGGAAAAGAGAAGCGACACCTATTTGGAAAGTGTTACACCAGTTCAAGAACCCTCAGTAAAGAAGGGAAAAGCAATGCCTTCAGCATCGGCACTGGTTACCATAGCAAGTCCCAAAGTGACCAAGCAGTCACCAACAAAGAAGAAACGGGAAGCGGCACCCACCAAAGTCTTTGAGAGGAAGCGAAAGACAAAGAGAAATACACCAGAATCAGAGGACACTGTCTCTGAAGAATAGCCTAAGAAGACTAGGCAAACAAGGAAAAAGACAAAGAGTGAACCGGCAACATCTGCACCGGTAAATATTGATATTTCCTCTTACAAACCTTTGACACATTGTCAAAGAACAATTAAGGACAGTAGAAGAAAAGTACTTGGTGATTTAAAAGAGTGCTTTGATGATTTTAATGATAATGAAAAGAAAGAAGTTGAACAAGAAGTTATCAATTATTTATGTATTAATGACCGGTGGCCATCAGAAATTAAATCTGAGATGCCTGATTCTTTGTATAATTATTTAGACAACAAGTGGCACATTGACATAGAAAAGGAACAAGAAATAAGAGAGGAAGTATTTGCACAATACTTTCTTGATGTGCCTAAAATAGAACTATATGAAGTGGTGGAGAAATATAAGGGCCTCTTCTTCATGAGAAGAAGAAGACTCCTGTTAATGGAAGGAAAAGTTTCAAAAGTGGTCAAAGATACCCACTCCCTTGCTCAATCAGCTTTAAGAGTGCATGAAGTGGTTGAAGCCAATAGGAAAGCAGAGCAAGAACCGAAAATCACTCAACCGGATGAAGTATACAACAGTGAAGGAGAACCGGTCACCACTCAAATGGAACCGATTGATGTTGATGCCTTAAATGGTGACAATGTTACTCTAGATGCACCAGTAGAAACAGAAGATTGGGAGAAATAGGAAGAAGACAAGAGAAAATAGGCAGAGGAAGAAATGGAGAAACATGAAGAAGACAAGAGAAAACAGGAAGAGGAAGAAAAGAAGAAATAGGAAGAAGATAAGAGAAAACGGGCAGAGGAAGAAAAGAAGAAACAGGAGGAAGACAAGAGAAAACAGGCAAAACAGGAAAAGAAGAAAGAGGATGAGAAGAAAAAGAAAGAGGAAGAAAAGAGAAAAGAAGAGGAGGATAAGAAACAAGAGGATGAGAAGAAAAAGGAAGAGGAGAAGAGAAAGGAAGAGGAGAAGAAAAAGGAAGAGGAGAAGAGAAAGGAAGAGGAGAAGAAGAAAGAAGCGGAAAAGGAAGAGGAGAAGAAAAAGGAAGAGGAGAAGAGAAAGGAAGAGGAGAAGAAAAAGGAAGAGGAGAAGAAAAAGGATGAAGAGAAGTGGAAAGAAGAGGAGAAAAAGAAGGCAGAAGAAGACAAGAAGAAAACCAAAGAGAAAGAAGAAGCGGCACAGAGCACTCAAATGGAGACTCCAAAGGCAACTGGTAGTCAAGCCAAACCAGCTGACATTACCAGTCCTATTGACCTCCAGTCTACAAATGAATTAGAGCTACTGCAGAGCATTAAGATTGCTCAAGAGTGATTGGATGCTCTAAGGAGGAAAAAGGAGGAAGACATTATCCAAACTGCGGTGGAAACACTCACCAATTTGATACTCGGTATAAACCTCCCTAGTACCGATTCCTCACTTGCCCAATTAAAGCTTCTATGTACAATTGTGGAAGACCAGCTCCAAAGCCTAGAAGAAGTTGCAAAAACAAATGCCAAAAAGGAGCATGAAAAGGCTCTGAATACTGCCTTGGTGAAGAAGTTGAATGAGCTTCGATCAAAACTTTAGAAGGCACAAAAGGACATCAGAGATGCAATGGATGAGGGCAATCTACTACTTAGCAAGATTTGTCAGCCTCATTTATTCTGTGATGATGTGCTCACTCAGAAGGACAAACTACAATTTGATATGCAGTCATTTATTTGCACCTTCAAGATGCCATATGATTCCTTCTCCACATATGGACAAATTGCTCACTGGTTTCAACTTTAGTCTGCAAGACTAGAGGCAGAGATAAGCAACCGAACATGTAATTTGCAGGAACTTCAACTGGTCCTACTGCCAAGACTGCAAATTCTCCAGAAATGCTACCTCAATATAGATGCTCTAACAGCTACTCAAGAGGAGTACCATGCATGCCTTGGAGGAGCAGGTTTATCAGATGCAAACGGAGAATGAGGTTGCTACCTCATTGCTTGAATCATAGTCTTTATCCATGAAGACATTTATGCAGGATTTTAAATCAATTTTTGACAAATTTCACTCTTTATTGTCATAAACTTTTTAAATCAGTATTTAATGCAAATGAAACAGGGGTTTTTCAACTATACTTTGTCATTGTTGGCAAAGGGAGAGTAGTATTCTGTATTTAAAATTTTGATGCATGCTTTGCATACTTTCATGTTTATCTCAGTAAGGAAGTAGTATACATTGTATTGTCTGCAAAAGGGATAGTGTATATGCTTAGGGGGAGTAATTTTGTTTATGGCATAATTTTGTTGTAAAACACTTAGATGTCAAAAATTTTCCTAAGTGTTGCCATCAATGTCAAAGGGGGAGATTGTTGGCATTTTGATGATTATGTTGTAATTGTCATTGATGGACACACACTTGCTATGAGATCACTTTGAGAATGTGTGAATTATGCTCAACCGGTAATTGTTCCAAACCAGTATCATGTTGTAGTCTTTAGACTACTGTTGTTATGCAGAAAGTGTTTACCGATCTCAAGCGGTATAAAGACCCAAGCGACATAGAGAGATCAAGCGGTTTAAGGATCTCAAGTGGAGCAGAGAAAAGGAGCCAGAAGCGGCAGTTATCTTTTTCCCAATCTTCAATTTTTGTAAACCAGTACTGTTTGAACCGGTATTACTCTGAGTCACCAACCGGTAACCGGAAAGTTGGACAAACCGGTAATACTCTGTGATGAGTTACCAACCGATATATTTTTGTGATGAGTTACCATCCACCGATACTTTGACGGTGATTTTGTGTCGTGTTATCAAATGTGTCTAGATACAATGAACCTAGGAATTTGCAATGTAATCCTATTGGACCGACATGAAATCAAATTCCTTTTAAGGATATCATGTCTAGGGTTTTAGTACGTGTCTAGCTGATAGGGTTTGTGGTGGTTGATGAGCTCTTGAATGTGCGATCTTAACCGAGAAGATCAAGTTTGTGAGTTGTAACATAGTAAGGAGTTACTGAAGACTGAAGTAATGCTTAAATGCATTAGCTATGAGCTACAATGGATCTAATCAAGCAGACTGTGCCATTTGCTAGATCATTCACTTGTTGATTGCTCACATCTTTGATAAGTTAGAAACCCTTAACCGGGTAGGCCCAGAAAAGCCTTTGTAAATCCTCTAACAAGGTGGTTCACGTCTGTGGATCTGAAATCCTCTCACAAGGTAGTCTTTAATTGGACTTATCTCCTAATAGAGATTGAGATTTCTAATAGGATCTATTCTAGTAAAGAACATTGTATGACCTTAACCGGTCTGGTTACTATTCTACAAATAGTTACTTGTGAGTTTCATCTCACCATGGTTTTTCTCATTTGGGTTTCCATGTCAAAATCTCTTGTGTTATGGTGATTCTTCTTCTATGTGTGAATGCATTATTTTCTATTTGGTTTGCATGTGTATTAACTGGTTTGTTTGCTAAACTGTTTTACCGGTTTACTGCTAGACTATTAAAGTGTTTAAGTACAGTATTTTTTGGTATACTAATTCACCCCCCACCCTCTTAGTATTCATCAATTTTGAACCCTCAAGAGACACCCCAAATATGAACCCATATAATGGCCTTGATTTCCCTTTTTATAGAAGAAAAGGGACCAACAAGCTTCAGGCCAAGAGACATGTGTCAACAGCAAACTTACTCTCAGCAATTAGGCCTAAAAGGCCATATGCGATTCTGTTATAACAATATTTCATATCCATGTGCTGACACATATGAATCAGAATTTTCAACTACAAATTGGTAGAAGTAAAACTACTTGAGTCATGCCATTATCACCTTGATGCCCTCAGATGGAGTGTGAGATGTTATGTTCTGTTCAATAGAGTGTTTCCCTTCTCAAAAGGGATATTGGGTCCCGACACGAAGAAAAGTCACCTCTAAAATAGAAGAGGACCTCAAGCCTTCATGCCTAGGATTAGAAAAAGTGGAAGGAAGATCTAAAGGGAAAACATAAAATGTTGGGGAGGGGTTGCAGCTTCCATGTAGTCACATAGATGACTGGCTTCCACTCCCAACCCAAACAAATCCTTATTTCATTCCTTTGTGGGCTCCTTCTTTGAACCCCCTGCCAACAAGTGATAGAGTAGAAGAAGAGGTTGTGCCATGCATGGCCTTTATTCATAAGAAAAGGATTTCACGCCCTCTATAGAAATCCTTCTCACTTTCACAACCCCTCTAGAAATAAACACACACACACAAGAAAAACATCCATCCCTATCACAGAGCATATAACAACTCCATGCACGGTCCTGCTCAAACATTATCTTCCTTGAAGAAGAAAGAACTGCTCTCAGAAAATGAAAAGGCGTATTTTCTCTTCTACCAATTTAGTCACCACCCTAGAGTATTTATAATAAAAAATACTTCACCTAGTGATGCTCATTCACGTGAAAAATCATCATTTTGGTGCTTTCAACTCAAACTGCCAGCTATGGATTCTAGAAGTCTTGCCTATCAAATCCACTGCCTCCTTCTAAGGCTCATCCTATGTGAATGATTTTGTTATGATCTTATTCCTTCTTGGGTGTACAATTTCTGCTTTAGAATCCCCATCAACAGGTGATCTCTAACTTCATCGGTGAATCCGTGATCCTTCATTTCCAACTCAAAAGTTATCTCAATCCCCTTATGCCTCTAAAACAATCATCCTTACTTGTCTAATTAATCCCGACTTAGTAGAAACCTTCAAACTAGTCCTTCAGGAATGAGTCGGCATCCAAGTGTCCTGACTTGTCGCTATCCTGTTCCATGTCGACAAGCCTGCATTCTATCCATTCTACATTTCACGCGCGAGTGACAATAATAAACTTTTATTACCCTTTAAAAGTCAGTTTGAAACTTTGTCATAGATCTTGCCCAGCCTAGAAAATCAAATGACCACTAATGGTCAATCTAGCATTGACCTTCCATTGTGGCTTGTGGACCCATTAAACTTGTGACGTAGCAATGCCAACTCATCTTCTAGCCTAACACTATCAACAACCCCACTATCAGTCTTCTTGGCCCGCCTTGGACATGCGTCATCATCTCGTGATGTCATGGCCCATAATTTCCTTGCATATTCCTTCCTGGGGTTACGAGGAACATTGGATATGTTCTCTCTTTACCTTGCAACCATGGTGCCCGCCAACTTTTGCAAATTAAAAATTGAGTACCTTTTCACCTAGATTATAACATCACCATTGATTTGAAACACATGCAAATTGATGGAACATCTAGTAACTAGGGTTTTACGTCTTCAAAACTTGTAATCTGAGGACTTTGAATGGTCAAACCACCGGCTTACCCTTCTCCATTGAGGACACATGGCATCATCTCGCAATGTCGTGGTCTTTATCTTCCTTGCATTTTTCGTCCACGAGGAAGCGCAAACCATAGGATCTTTTCTCCCTTTATCCACCGATCAAAGTACTAGAACTTTAGACTTAGGAAAAATGCAAAGGGGCCGACCAAAAACAACTTAATGCTTAGGAAACGCAATGGCCTTGCCAATGGTAACCGACCCTTGTCTTAAGTGGAAAGAAGGTAATGATGGAATATAATAGGCTTGGGGTTTTTCTTTTACAATAATTAATCAGAAATTAATAACCCGTAATACCCTAAACCTTGAATTTGACAGAGGGCAAAATAAATCCAGAATGACCACATTTTGACTCAAACATGAAAATTATTGTGCAATCATTTTTAGGACTATTAGTGGCTCTAGTTGAGGATGATCATTATTTAGGAATGATGCGAGAATTCCAGAATCTTTGTGAAGCAGACCAGATACAAAGCAGACCAAAAAGGAGTTACCTGGATAGGGCAACTTCAACAGAAAAGAAACTACGCTACTTATATACAAAACCTAACTAATGCTCATGGATAATAACTACTTTCAAAAAAGTAGATCTTCAAGAACTGTCCATGAACAAGCAATTCAAGAAGGAAATGATAACCATTCCATCGGGCATAGAGTCAGAAAAGATTGCCCTACCCCAAGTTGCTTGTGGCTTGAAGATCAAACCACATGTGATGGCCCTAGCCCATCTGTCAAAATAAACCAATACTTTCCCCTATCATAAACATGGTTCTCCTTTGAAATAATTAAAAACAATATAATAACATAGTTGGAATGCCATTTACCAAATCTGTTGGCACTTTTTATCCAACTACCATGTTTAAAATTATCATTGCACTCACTGTCAAAACTCTGAAACTTATGCAATGATTGAAAATATTGGTAACCTTGTGACACATATGTGTTGTGTTGAACATAACACACATCCTAATTGAAACCAATATCACACTCAGTAAAAACATCATTCAGCTACAAGAAGAAAGACTCATATTCTGGCACACAACTAAGAAAATAGGCTTGGTTTAAAACATTAGTCTACTCATCAAAAAAGGAACTCCCAAAAGAATCCACTCTCCCACTGTTCACAATAAGCAAACTACTATCAAGAGGAGGAAAAGGATCACAATTGATCCTTTCATGTAACTGCAAATCATCAAGCCGAAGAAAAACTTCAGCCTCTTGCTCTAAATCCCATTTGATGTCAATAGTATCAGAAACAAAAGGAAACTCATCATCTTCATTCAACATCAATTCAGGTTTCACATCTTCGTCTTCATAATTATCAACTTCACAAGTTGATGCAGTAATACCCAGACTTTCAAGTGTCTCTTCATACAAAGGTTTAAGAACCATATGAAAGCCCTTCTCAAGAACATTATGGAAAAGCACCAGTTGATCCATATTTTCATCCTCACCAAATAACACATTGAAAATTTCATTGAAACCACTGTCAATCTCAATTTCAAATTTATTTTCATTGGAGACCAAGGAGTCACAGTCTGAACTAGAACAACTCCCATCATTATAATCCTCACAATACAAATGCTCAATGCCATGATCCTTATAGGCTTCATAATAGGTATCATGACTATTTTGACCCTTTTGAATTACATCCTTCTCAACCATACAGACCAATTCAAGGACATTTTGGTTATGGGAACACTAAAAAAAAATCTGATCCTTAGTGCGAGAAGTGGCTTGTAATGATACAACTTCTTCATTGGTACACACCATGCAACTTTCTATCTCAATAGAATCATCAACTAAAATTGATGACACCATATCATTCAAGTTCTCATTGTTACATATAATTGATTCATGTGACAATGAATCAATGTCATCAAAATCTTGCACATCAACATTATTTTCATCAGATATGTAACTTTTCAATTCTTCTTCATACAAGCTTTTAGATTCATCTGAAACATAAGACTACAGAAGGACCTTTTGTGTGCTCTTCTTACTGGAAACACTAGTGATTATATCACATGGTATAGTGACTGAAATTACCTCCATTTCTGTATCAATTATGTCATATAATTTCTCTTCAACCTTCTCTTTAATAACATGAGGAATAACCACTATTTGGGACAAGTTCTCTTCACTCACATTTTTGTATATGGTGAAAATGGATAAGAACAATGTTGAAAGACTAAATGAATTCAACCACAAAACCCTAGCCTACCAACAACAAAGATCTACCATAACATATGAAGATTACCTAAGACAATGCAAATCAAATGAAATCACAAAGATTATACCATCACATGTCCAATAGGGTTTGGATCTCCATTCTTCCTATCTCCATTGATCTTGCTTGATATATTTGCTCTCAGATTTTATATGCACAAGAGCTCAACAAAGAACAGAAATGTGGTTGCAAGTAGGATCGCATATGAAAGTGCAAAGGCATAGTATGGTCTATTGATCAAGTAGTCAGGGTTTGATAATGAAGAAAGCATCTCATTATCTAGAAGACACTATAAGAAATGGAGGGATAAGATTGAGACATGTAAAAGATAAATGGTCGGCTATGATTAAAGGGTAGGTAGTGTAGGAATTAAGAGATGAATGACATGTGTCATGGGTGGAAAAGTTTAATGAATTAATTAAATAAATAAAGATTTATTTAATTAATAGAGGAAGTGGGATAATTAAATAAATAAGATATTTATTTAATTTAGGAAAAGGATAATTAAAATAAATAAATGTATTTATTTAAATGAGAAATAAGGCTAGAAGAGGATAAATGAATTAATTAAATAAATAAAGATTTATTTAATTAATAGAAGAATTAGGCTAAAATAATTAAGTAAATAAAGATATTTATTTAATTAGACATGACAATTTTAGGTGTCTACATTTTCCCCCTCTTTGAGACAATGCGGCTTGTCGCGTTGTTTCAAAGAAGATAAGATGAACTGATACGAAGTTGCCCCAAGATGGGAATGATATGCCCCCTCGAGAGATTGGATGAAAATGTCTGGAAAGATCGCAGACAATCTCTCGATAAGAAAGAAAGGCTAGAAAGGACTGGTCGGATGGAGTGACAAAGTCACAGTATAATGAAGACTGACTCGGGAAACGAGGGCTAGGGCTAGGGTAGTCTATAAGATAGACCACGAGGGGAACACATCCTCATTGTCATCCACACATCCAAGAGATCAGAGTGCAAAGAGAGAATTGAGTAGCAGCAGTCAGCAGCAATGGCATTGGTGCATAGATTTGATCGTGTTTGCCGATATCAGAGGCCAGCAGATGCAAGAGAGTCGGTAAATACCACAAAACCTCCTTGTACTTTGTCACATTAATTGTAGTCATAAATGCATGCTAGGTAGGGTAATAAATGCACTTTTTAGGCAATGTCAAAAAATGTCAAAAATGTGTAGGCACGTCTGCGTTGGTGCCAGGCACGTCTATGTTGGCTAGGCGTGTCTATGTTTGTGCCAGGTGCGTCTATGCAGGGAAAAGCGTCTTTGCCAGATGCGAGCGTGTTTGCGTTGTGCAGGCACGTTTGTGAAATGTGGGCACGTCTGTGTAGGATAGGCGCGTCTGTGCAAAGCATAGGCAAGTGTGTGTATTTCAGGCGCATATGTGCAGAGCAGGTGCGTTTGTGCAATCTGTAAGCACGTTTATGTCATGAAGGCACGTTTATGTCTTCAAGGTCAAATTGGCAGTTCTGTGATGAACATACGCTATCGATTGGATAAGCTGTTGAGAGGATACACTCAAGAAGGTCCTCTAGGGAAGACTAGGATAGATTGAGGCACTTTGTGATGAACAATGAGTACCAAGACATAGTACTTTGTGATGAACAGGGAGTACTAGTATGAGCAGCACTTTGTGATTTTTGTGATGAACAGGGAGTACCACTAGGATCCATAGAAACACTTTGTGATGAACAGTGAGTGTCACTAGGATAGAGTATCATAAGCACTTAAGATAAAAAGCAGCATTTTGTGATGAACAGGGAACGCCACTATGACTGGCATGAATGATTCGCTTGACTGCAGGAGTATTTGCCTATGTTGGAGTCATGAGAGAGATTCCCGTCGATGCAAAGATTACGACCAAAGTTGACATTTGAGGACAGAGCATCTATTGAGGTTATGGGTCTATGATACATTCTGTATGTGCCTGAGTTTCGTGCGAACATGGGTTTGCTGACTGCACTTGCTGAGAGATGGCATTTTGAGACATGCACTTTTCATTTGTCGATGGGTGAAAAGATAGTCACCTTGGAGGATGTTTACAGGATTCTGAGGATACCGATCGATGGGGAGCTAATACCCTATGATTGAGATGGAGATAGGGAGGCCCTGAGATGAGTGTTCAAGGATCCAAGACTGGAGATGAGGGTTGGACATGTGGCATGGGACACGATGACACAAACTGGATTAGCCTTACCAGTAGTGCTAGGAAGAGTGATCAGTGGGTTCCTGTGTCCAGATAGGGCAACACAAGGGTTGGTTGTGGGCTGGGGGAGCACCTTGGAGACACTGGTGACACAGCATACTAGATATGCCTGGGGACCATGCATGCTGGCACACTTATACTATGAGCTTCATCAGTTTGTTTATCATGGATCCGTAGAATTGGGCTGCGGAGTTACATTGCTACAAGTGTGGGCATATGAGCATCTGTCGGTTACTTGACCGATACATTTCAGGGGCAGGGGTCATGGACGTAGCTTTGTTCATTTGTATGATATGATTACATCATAGCCACGGATTGGCAGGTTGGAGCATTGGCGTTGAGTCCTGGATGAGATTGACACTGTGATATGGAGGTCATATCGTGAGTGCGAGCAGTGGGAGAATGACGCAGTGGATCTACCCTATACCTTCTAGAGCAAATATCTGATTGGGCAGATGCCCTATGTATTGGAGAGATAGCTAGTTGACTGGGTATGCAGGTAGTTTGGTAGGATCCAGCGGATGCCACAGGGTTCCGGTATGTATGCACGGACAGTGCGAGACCAGGTACACTTTGGGCCACTGTTGTCGTATGATCAGGTCATGATGCAGCTGGTGGAGATGGTGCCCATGCCATGGGATATGTGGCCGGAGATTGAGGATGCAAGTATGGATGCAGAGTACACTACATATTGGGTTGAGCATCCCTTTCCATGGCTGACAAACCCAGGGGAGCCGATAGATGGAGATGGTGGGGGGAGAGGCCAACGGAGGAGGTGAGGTGCAGTTGGAGAGAGGAGAGTGGCTCCACGGAGAGAGGGTGGGGAGGAGAGATAGGCTCGGGTGGTGAGGGGTCGCGGTGGATTGCCACTACAGGTGCCAGTAGCACAGGGTCCTAGACAGGTGCAAGGACAGGGACAGAGGCAGGTACAGGTAGAGGCACAGGGACAGGCACAGCCACCAATATAGGGGGAGCCACAGGCAGAGGCATAGGGGGCCAAGGAGGAGGAGGATGAGATGTTTGAGCTGAGGGAGATCTGGAACTGGTGGTGTAGACACCTAAAATTGTCATGTCTAATTAAATAAATATTTTATTTATTTAATTATCTAAGCCTAATTCTTCTATTAATTAAATAAATCTTTATTTATTTAATTAATTCATTTATCCTCTTCTAGCCTTATTTCTCATTTAAATAAATACATTTATTTATTCAAATTACCCTTTCCTAAATTAAATAAATATTTTATTTATTTAATTGTCCTATTTCTTCTATTAATTAAATAAATCTTTATTTATTTAATTAATTCATTATCTTTTTCTACACATGACACATGTCATTCATCTCTTAATTCCTACACTACCTACCCCTTTCATTATTTTGGTATTTCTTCTACCTACCCTCTAATCCTAGCCGACCTCTCTTTTTACACCTCTCAATCTTAACCCTCCATTTCATATTGTGTCTTCTATTTAAGGAGACACCTTCTTCATTATCAAACCCTAATGACCCTAATCACTCATGCTAATGATCACTTGGCTACACTACGATCCTACTTGCAACCACATTCCATTCTTTGTTGAGCTCTTGTGCATACAAAAATCTGAGAGCAAATATATATCAAGCAAGACCAATGGAGATAGGAAGAATGGAGATCAAAACCCTATTGGACATGTGATTGGTATAATCTTTGTGATTTTGAATTATTTGCATTGTCTTAGGTAATCTTCATATGTTATGGTGGATCTTTGTTCATTGTTAGGCTAGGGTTTTGTGGTTGGATTCATTTAGCCTTTCAATATTGCTATTATTGTTATCCATTTTCACCATATACAGGTGGCATCAAAACTGGCGGATTCAGAAGATAATCTTTGAGTATCTGGAAAGCCTGTTGACAGTTATCATCCCATTTGAATTTGATGTTTTTATGTAGCAAGTGCTGAAAGGGATTACACTTATCTGCAAGTTGTGCTATGAATCTTCGTATGGACTGGATTCTCCCTTGCAAAGATCATATTTGACTAATATTTCGTGGTGGTTGCATCTCTAGGATGGCCTTGACTTTTGCTACATCAGCTTCAATTCCTCTTTTTGATATAATGAATCCTAGGAGCTTCCTGGAGGTTACTCCAAAGACACATTTCTTGGGGTTTAATCTTACTTTGTATTTTTCCAACCGATCAAAGATGACTGAAAGTATGTCCAAATGTGTATCTCTGTCTACTGATTTTCCCAAGAGGTCATCAACATAATCTTCCACAGTAACGTGCATGAGATCATGAAAGATAGTAGTCATGGCTCTTTGATATGTAGCACCTGCAGTTTTTAGCCTGAAGGGCATGACATTCCAACAGAAAGTTCCCCAAGGACAAGTGAATGTTGTTTTGTGTTGATCCTCAGATGCGATTTTTATTTGATTATAACCAGAGAATCCATCCATCAACGATAACATTTCATGACCTGCTGTGAGATCTATAATCAAATATATGTTTGGTAATGGGAAGTCATCCTTAGGACAAGCTTTGTTGATGTCTCTGAAGTCTGTACATATCCTGATGATACGATCTAGTTTACTGACAGGCACTAAGTTGGAGATCCATTCAGGATAATCAATTGGGCGTATGAATCCGACATCCAATAATTTTTCAAGCTCAGCCTTGACTAATAGTGCCACTTGTGGATGCATCTTTCTCAATTTTTGTTTCACTGGTTTTTCCCCCGGTTTAACTATCAAATGATGCATTACCAAATCTAGATCCAATCCAGGCATATCAGCGTATGACCATGCAAAGTTGATTTGTCATTCTGTGAAGGAACTTATGAATTTTGACCTTTTTGACTCTGTCAAAGATTGAGCCAGGAATATGTTGTGTGGAACTTCTTATGTGCCAATGTTTGTTTTGATAGTCTCCTATACCAACATGGATGACTTTTCCTCATATGATGTTGGGAGAATGTCGAGCCTTCCATCTTCGAGTGCCTCAGAGAGGTTTTCGCCCTTAGAGACGTCCTTTCTTTTTACTTTTTTGGCATCAGACAGCGCCACAATGTGTTTTTTGCCATAAGACCCTTGATTTGTTTTTATTTTTATATTTTTGCGACTGGAAGGCCTGACGCCCTCACCAAAATATGCCATGTTGTTGAGTTCTATAGTGTATCCTACCTTATGGTCCCCAAGGGGAAGATCATCTTGTATGCCTAGATAATCAATGAAGGCCTCATCATTTTGGAATGTATCAAATTGTGTAGATCCTTCATGGTCCCAGTCAATGAGTTGGTGGTGAACAAGTGGAAGGGCTTTGATGTCTTCAAATTTAGTGGGGCTAAGGGTGAAAATGCAGTTATATTCAGCTATGTCGAGGTAGTCATCGAGGTCATCATTGGCATTCTCCTCATCTGTCTCGGTCGTGAACGAATCCAAATGGTCATCACTAGTAGCACATTTCGGGACAGGTGTTCTCATTCTTTGTGATTTCGACCTAGAACCTAGAGACAAGGACTGTGTGGAATCCTCAGGGGTTGTTTCTTGACCAACTTTGAATTTTCTATAAAATTCCTCTTCTTTTGTGGGTTCATCTGGTTCTCTGAATGTCTCAGTGAGTTCATAGTCACTAGAGGATTTGTCTGAATCCCATTCCCATTCATTGGAGTCTGTGGAATAGCGATTTTCTTGTTGAATTTTGGCAGCTTTGACTTGTGATGCTTCTCCTATCTTTTGAGTGTGGATCTTGGAAGTCATGAAACCAAGTCCTTTCGAGCATTCCTTTTTAATGTCAATTCAGGTTTTAAAGGTTCAATGATGCCTTCCTTCCTTAAGCCAAGAGTACTTTTGCCATCATACCCAATTTTTTGTAGGATCTTGAATCCTTTGCCATACTTTTCACATGGTATGCTGATGTGATCTTGTGTACCATTTTCAAGGTCTTTGTAAAGCATGTTGTATAAGTCTTCTTCTTCCAGTTCACCCCATCTTTGAAAGGTAGTAGGGTCCCATTTGGGTATAATGATAGATACCTGCTTATTAGGGTGTGGTCTTCCATATTCTTTTGGTGAACTCATTACTTGTTGTAAGCACATGGTTTGATTCAAAGTGTATTCACCCATGCCCTTGTCCTGAAATTTCCCTTTAAAGTCACCTTGTTTTGATGTCGAAGGTTTTAAAGATTCAGGATCAATGTATGTAGAAGAAGGGACAGCTTCCCTATTACTCAGAAAGATCATCTCAATTTTCGGTCTCAAGTTATTGCAGTATATGTATAAATTAGGATCACCATTAACTGTTATTTCAACTCCATTGTGAGGAAATTTAATGCATTGGTGATATGTAGATGGGACCGCCCTCATTTCATGAATCCATGGACGTCCTAGCAATATGTTGCATGTGAGATCTAGGTCTAGGACTTGACAAACCACATCCTTCATAATTGGCCCAACTCTGAGAGGCAAGGTGACTGTGCCTTTGGATGAACACTCTTCATCATCATATGCCTTGATGGTAATTTTGTTTGTAGAATTCACAGCTTTATCAGGATATCTCAATTGTTTAATAGTGCTCAATGTACAAATGTTTAGACCAGCTCCTCCATCTATCAGGACTCATTTTATTCAATGTTTGTGTATGAAGGCTTCAATGTGTAACGGTGCATTATGTGGCTGACTTACGAAGGCGTCATCGGCTTCTGTGAATGTAAGGGAGTGTGGAATGGAAAGGTATCCCACCATGGCTTGAAACTGGTCCACATTCAGATTAGTAGGGACAACAGTGTCTCTCAAGATTTTGTCAAGAATGGCTTTATGTGTGGGGGATATGCGTAAGAGCTCAAGGATGGAGATGAGCGCAGGTGTCTTCCCTAGCTATTCTACAAGATCATACTCAGGTTTGGTTGATGAGGAAGAAGTATTTTTAGCTGGAGCACCTTGCAAAGTGAATTTACCTTGACAAGTTGTAACATTACATTCAGAGGTAGGTTCAGAAGAAGATCCAATGCCTTTTAGGACAATCTTAGGTCTATGGGTAGAATTCTCAAGCGTTTTGTCCTTGATGATAATGGTAGAGACATAATTGTCCATCGAAATGTGATTGATAGTTGAATCATAGTTATAAGATGCTCTAGTATAGTTGGTCTGATCATCTGTGGCTTTAGCTTTTCCCTTGTCATGTTTTGGGAATGGTTCCTTAAACATCTCATGTTCTTGATTGGATGAGTGTCCTTCAATTTAAATGTCACCTCTATCAATGAGATCTTGTAAGATGTTCTTCAGTCAATGACAATTTCCTATTTTATGACCCTTGCTCTTATAAAATTCACAATACTCATCATCATTCCACCAATTTGGTTTAACCTTTGGTTCATATGGAGGAAAATCTGGAATAGTGATTACTTTGTTTGCCACTAGCTTCTTGAAAACTAACTCAAGTGGTTCTCCCAATGGGGTGTACTTCCTTCGTGATCTGGAAGTTGTTTGAGTATTCACTTGATTGTTTGTAGAGCTTGATCCAAAAAAAACGATTTTGGGTCATACTGTATTGGCATCAACAACACCATCATTGACTGTGTTCTTGTTTTTATTCAAAAATCTTGGCTTGTCTTCTCCTTTAAAGTCCTCTTTGTTTTCTTTGAATATTTTGATGACTCCTTGCTCAATTAGGACCTTCTCTGTTGCTAAGCCCTTTTCAATGATGTCCTTGAAGGTGGACAAACAAGCTTTTCTTAGGTCATAACCAATGTCTTTGTTAACATTCTGGGTGAACATCTCTACCATTTGTTTTTGTGGAATTTCACAAGAGCATCTGCTGGCTAGATTTCTCCATCTTTGTAAAAATGATGAAAAAGTTTCTCCATCTTTTTGCTTGGTGTTGCACAAAGTAGTGACTGATATGTCTGTCTCTATGTTATATGAGAAATGTTGTATAAATACCTCAACTAAGTCACCCCATGACTTAATACCAGGTGGAAGTTGGGAGAACCATTCCATAACTTGATCACCTAAGCTTTGTGGGAATAATCTCATCAGATATGTCTCTTCTGCTGCTACCTCAATGCAAGCTGTGAAAAACTATCTTATACGTGCCTTAGGATCTCCTTTGCCTCTATACTTATCAAACTTAGGTGTCACAAAGTGTGTAGGAAATGGAGGCATTGGAATGCTCTTGTCAAATGGATAAGGACATATGTCTCTCATTGTGTATGTTGGCTTCGGTGTATTTATGTCCTCCATTTTCTATTGTAAGTCCTTGATTTGCTATTCCAAATTGTTCTTAGGTAGAGACCGACTTCTTGGACCATATCCCATGAATGAGCCACTGGGTGGAGGAGGAGCATGTTGCATATATAGATGGTATTGATCATACACATGTTCATATGGAGGTCTATAATGATGTTGCGTATGCGTATAAAGACCACTTGGTATAGAGTCATGGTGAGGAATGGAATATCTGCTTTGTCCATGTATACCATACTCTATAGGAATGTCATGAGTTTGTTCTAGTGTGTTGCCCCCAAATTTGACGTGGGGTTTCCTTGTGTCCAAATTTTCATCATGCCTTTGAATATCCAATTGAATTGGTGGTTGATGCTTAGCATTGGTATGTGATTGAGCATATTTTTCTGCATAAGACTTCCATAATGGTCTGCAAAGGTGAGTATCATATGCTTGACCATATGTATGTGGGACCTCTGGTTTTTGAAACAAATATGATGGTGATTCAGGCACAAGATGTGGTCCTCTATTGCCTCCACTATTAGGCATCCTTTGATCCATGTTGAGGTGAGGTTGTTGCAAAGGTCGATTTTCCATTATTTGAGACATGTCAAAATCATGAGGGATCTTGGCTCCACTTTGTGCCATCATTTGTAGGAAATATTGTCTATCTCTCCTCATTATTTCCTCAACCAATCTATTAAAATGGGGATCCATAATGGAGTCTTCCACTTCTGTTGAATGTACAGAAAAGTTGTCCATATTGTCATTGTGTGTATCACTGTTGTTTGTAGTGTCCATGTTCTCAATATTTGGAATGTTTCTATAGGCATCCATGTCAGGTAATGTAGTATGATCAGAATTGAAAAAAATATCATTGTCATACTCATAGGAACTCATGTTTGCGGACTCTTGAGCCTCTTTAGCTTCTCTCCTAGATTTTTGGGAACGGGTTTCAACCATGAACTAGGTATTGACCAAGATGTGTGAGAATAGATGAAAGATGAAAAGAGTATGAAAGACCAAGAGTTGGATGGAATGTAAATGAATCTAAGGTGTATTTGCAATGTCCAAAGTGTAAGACCAAGTATGTATGTAGTAGAGTAGGTGTGGCTTCCAAAGAGATGATAGCTTCTCTTGATGAGGTAAGTTGACCTTGACTCTAAGTAAGACCAAATGAGACCCAAAGGTGATAGACCTTGATGAGGGACCACTTAGCAAAATGTTGTTGTATGTAGTGTGTTGACAAAGTATGATGAGGAAGCAAGTGACCTTTTGACTCAAGTTTAGACAAATGTGAATGTAATGTAAGGTGTAAAGCAATGATGGACTTTGTGAGACCCAAAGATAGGTTGAATGCTAGATGAAAACCTGAAGAGATAGCTTAGGAAGCTCAAGAATTCTGAAACTGATTGCTCTTATTTGTTGGACTGTAAATTTTTCCAATTTGTGAAGTTGTTGTTGTGACCAAATTTGAATTTGTTTGACTGTTTTTCATGACAAGAGGACACAATGTTGATGAGGACTCAATGTTTGTAAGTGTTTAGACTCAAAATGACTCAAAAGAAAGTGTGTTGTTTGATGTAAAATTGTTTTGCATACACTTGAAGACACAAAAGACACAATGTTTTGCTATTTGGTCTTGAATGTTTGATTGTTCAAAATAAGACAAGCACAATTCTTATGGTTGGCTAGGACAATAGTTGTTGATCCCACATGGAGTTTCCCCCGAGGCTACGCTATTCAGAGCAGATACTTAGATGCTTGACCCCACAGGCTCCACCCTCGGCACTCACTTCTCGGGGCAGCCAATCATCAGTCCCCACGAAAACTCCCTGTGGTGAACTTTGTATCTCTGATAAGAACCGTATGTGTGTGGGCTGCTACCAGAGGTCCGACCTCTTGCCCCAACAACTAGAAGGATTTTGGCTTCTAAAACAAAAAGGTGCTAGTAAGGGCATCCGCTCGTGTGGCCATACATGCGGCAGTTTCAGCTCTGTAAATACAGAAGGCACCCAGCCGGTAGGGGTTACGCCCTACAAATGATCAAATAAATTTGATCAAACGGGTTTATGGGGAGGCATAGTGTCGGTATGAACTAATCAGCACACGTTATCCATAGTTTTCACCATGAATATAGTTGTTTATAGTGGTTCAGAAGAGGTGGGTTTTCCTCACTACCACTTGGGTCGTTCTCTTCTCACTAGTAGTCCTAATGACCACACGGGGAGACAGGCCCTCTAAAGATTAAACAAAAAGAGCCTATTGCCCAAGGCACAAAGGACACTGGTTCAATTTTAGTGCACCAATTGAAATGTTTGATAATCTATGAAAACAAGGCACACACAATAAAGATCAAAAACCCTTGCCAAAATTCTTCAACAAAGATTTGTTAGTAGTTTTGCAATAATACCCCTCCTGCAAGCACACAAGTTAGGTAAATTTTAGATCCAAAAGACTTTGTGAAATAGAGGCCTTCAACAATGCGTTTTGTTGACCAATTCAAATA
Organism: Cryptomeria japonica; assembly: GCF_030272615.1. NCBI lineage: Eukaryota > Viridiplantae > Streptophyta > Pinopsida > Cupressales > Cupressaceae > Cryptomeria > Cryptomeria japonica. The sequence goes on from NC_081413.1 coordinate 687,363,718, forward strand.
TCTGATTCATCATAACAAAATACCACCTATAAAATTTCAAGAGATTTCCAGAAATGTAAGAAAATCCAAACAATTTGCTAATTTGCTCCAAAAATTAATTTTTTATGAAAAATCATAAAAAATTCATATAAAATGCAAAATCGATCCAAAATATTTGAAATTTTTATTGGAGAGTCTTGATGGTCTTCCAAACCTGCATAAAGAAATTTCTGCAACAAATCCAAGCAATTTGTGAGATATGAGTAAAATAATGCAAAACCCTAATTTTCAAAGATCCAATTTTTGAGGAATGATTTTGCATCAAATTTAAAATAAAATAAAACTAGAATCTGTGTATAAATTAGAGAGCTTTCCAAAAATATAAGAAAATCCAAAAAATTTGCTAATTTTCTCCAAAAATTAATTTTTCATGAAAATACATAAAAAATTCATAGAAATTTCCAATATGCTCCAAATACTCTAATTTTTTTACTGCAAATCTCTGATAATGTTCTTGACCTACAAAAAAACTTTGATGTCAAAATTCAACTCCGTTTGTGAGATCTGATCAAAATAATGAAAAACCCTAATTTTTAAAGATCCAATTTTTTAGGAAATATTTTGCATCAAAATTAAAATTACAAAGAACAAATCCTGTGTATAATTATGAGAGATTTCCAAAAGTGTAAGAAAATCTGAAAAATTCACTCATTTGCTCTCAAAATTATTTTTTTATGAAAATTCATAAACAAATTATAGAAAATTAAAATATGCTCCAATAGATCTGAATTTTTCTTTGAGAGCTCTTGATACTGTCTTCAACCTGCAAATAAAATTTGGTGCAAAATTTTCAATCCGTTTGTGAGATCGGATCGAATCTCTCCAAGACCTTGATTTTGTGTCCAAAACCCTAGCTGCACAAGGTTATTCTCCAAATTGTTTTACAAAACAGCAATATATGGTTAGGAAAACCTACAAAAAACACAGATCTAACAAAAATTCATGTCCCACTAGGCGTGCCAAAATGTTTATGGTGAAAAGTGGAAACAACAATATTGAAAGACTAAATGGATTCAACCACAAAACCCTAGCCTAACAACAACAATGATCCACCATAACATATGAAGATTACCTAAGACAATGCAAATCAAATGAAATCACAAAGATTATACCATCACATGTCCAATAGGGTTTGGATCTTCATTCTTCCTATCTCCATTGATCTTGCTTGATATATTTGCTCTCAGATTTTATGTGTGCACAAGAGCTCAACAAAGAACGGAAATGTGGTTGCAAGTAGGATCGCATATGAAAGTGCAAAGGCGTAGTATAGTCTATTGATCAAGTAGTCAGGGTTTGATAATGAAGAAAGCATCTTCTTATATAGAAGACACTATAAGAAATGGAGGGATAAGATTGAGAGGTGTAAAAGATAAATGGTCGGCTATGATTAAAGGGTAGGTAAAGAAAATAATGAAAGGGTAGGTAGTGTAGGAATTAAGAGATGAATGACATGTGTCATGGGTGGAAAAGGTTAATGAATTAATCAAATAAATAAAGATTTATTTAATTAATAGAGGAAGTGGGATAATTAAATAAATAAGATATTTATTTAATTTAGGAAAAGGATAATTTAAATAAATAAATGTATTTATTTAAATGATAAATAAGGCTAGAAGAGGATAAATGAATTATTTAAATAAATAAAGATTTATTTAATTAATAGAAGAATTAGGCTAAAATAATTAAATAAATAAAGATATTTATTTAATTAGACATGACAATTTTAGGTGTCTACAGGTCATAATAGGGTTTATGTGATTAATAGGTATGTAGATGCTTTGACATTGATCTTCATCTTTTGGCGCATACCTTTCTTCGACATCTAATATCTTGGGATAGCATACCCTTGCAGATAAATAACCCTTAGGGATTCCATATTTCAATTTTCTTTTAATGTCCATTGTTGTCCTATAAGCTTGATGCAAGGCTTTGGTATCCTTATCTCTCAGTAAATAACTCACTTCCTCATCAAATGCAGCCAGGTAAACAACCAAACACACTGCATCAATTGGCCTATAATGGATAGGAATGTCATCCAATGCTTTAGAAAATCTAAGATTGAAAACAAGAACTAGCTCATCCTCTTCCTTTTGAATACCCATGAATCTTCTCATAATTGAACTTGGGTCAACTCTTTCACCAAATTGTTCCATGAAGGATGTCTTTAGTTCATCCCATGAAAAGACAGAACATGTTGACAAATAAGAAAACCAATCTCTGGATTTTTCCTTCAAAGATTGAACAAAAAGCTTCATGAAGATGTCTTCCTGATTTATCTAAAAATCTCCCATCAATTAAGAAAACTCCTGTAGATGTTGATGTGTTGATTCTGATCTTTTCCCATTGAATTCTGATAAATATTCCCTAACCTTAAAAGGAACAGGGCTTGGGAAACCTTGGATACCATTAAAACTTAATGGCTTATATCTTTCCATAATGAAAGATATGTTGTGATTTTATAGAGGTTGCATACTTTGCACATTTACATCTGATATTTCATAGGGATGTATAGGCAGATAATATATATTCTCATTCATCTCCCTACTTCTTTCCTTTATCACAATCTTAAAATATTACAATGCATAGCTCAAAACATACTTCATCTAATTCAATACAAAATCTAAAAATTATATCACAGAAGCATGTAAAATAATCACTACTATTATTCCCTTTCTTAGTGCTTTACTCACTTAATAGGGAAACATTTTATGCACATGATTTTCATGAAAATATATTTGACTCATGAAAATAAAAATACCTAGAAGTGTTGTAGTTGTTGTTGTCTTCTTTAACTGGGGATTTGAAAAATCACCTTCAATTCTTTAAATCTTTAACACTAATCTCGAATAGAGTCACCACCTCCTTGCAGAGGACAAATATTTGAACAGATGGAATTCCTTAACAGATCAAATTTGTTTCAAAACCAACACTGAAACACCTCCTATCATCATATGGCATCATATGGATTCCTTCCTCAACTTGTCAGGGTACTTCATCACAAGAGCTCAAATCTGCTTCATCTCTTCTGCAAATTCTTTGGTTCTTCTTCAGTTCTTGTTCAAACAATGCACATTGATGCAAAGATCTTAGAGTCGCCACTCACAACATGTGAGGTATTATGTAGTAATCATGAAAAATAGACAAATCTAGACAAAACTTACATTGAAACATGAATTACAATAGATTCTTCGATAATATTTATGAGAATTGACTCAACTGAAAAGGGATGAACTTAACAAGCTCATGACTCTATTAGCCAAAATAATTTGGGTCCTATGACGTGGGAACAAAGCTCAACCACCAAATCACAGGAAAAAACCCAGAAACCTTTATGTAATAATCCCCAATAGAGTCACCATTTTTGATGATTCCCAAAATTGGTTTTATGTTGTGAAAGCCACCAATACACTGAATCCAATTTCTACGAAGTAGCCAACTTCAATAGTGTAAATTATCATGAGGATTGAACCAACTATGACAAGGATACAAGATAAGGTTCTACACTTTGGGCTCTGCAAAACCCGGAAGGGAAAGAAGATTATCTCATAAGTCAGAACAACAATAGGGATAATTCTTAAGGATGGCAAGTCCTTCAATGATCCTCAACCTAACTGGAGCATGAGATAGGTAAGATAAACAATAACAGAAATGAAAATATAAGGTATTATGATAATCAACAAATTTTAGCGATTCATCAGTGAATTTGAAAAAAGACTGATGTTTAAAGACAGTTTCAAGCAATGATCAGTGCCTTACTCCATTGGTCATCTGAAGATATAAAATGTAAATTGAAAATGCAACAGAACTTTATATAAAAGTATAAGATCTAAGATAATACTACCTTACAGTATATCTCATTTGCAATCCCAACCCAAACTGCTTATCTAAATCTTTGCATAAGCCCTATGGTTCTGCAACTCTATTTAAGCAATTTAATTGACCCCTTGGGCCGAAGCATAAATAGAAAGCCACATACATCACAACAATGCATTGAATAAAATAAACTCGTGGTTGATTTCACTCAAAAACTGATAGAATCATACAATGGAGAGAAATAGGTCAAAATTTTATTTCTATTGAATAAAATACTACTTCTGTCATAGAATAAAATGTATATATAACTCCTTTAAGAACCTCCACAAAGCTTCACACTAAACGCTTTTCATTTGCTCTGCATATGACTTTACAGCTTGCTCACTTCACCTAGACTCACTACTAGAAACAGACAAGGAAATCCCAGGGAACAAAAAATTTTGAACCCTCAAGAGACTTCCCAAATACGAACCCATCTTATGGCCTTGATTTCCCTTTTTATAGAAGAAAAGGGAGAAACAAGCTTCAGGCCAAGAGACACATGTCAACAACAAACTTACTCTTAGCAATTAGGCCTAAAAGGCCATATACGATCCTGTTACAACAAAATTTCATATCCATGCTTTGGCACCTGTGAATCAGAATCTTCAACTGAAAATTGATAGAAGCAAAAACCCTGATACCCTCAGATGGAGTGTGAGATGTTACATTATGTTCAACAAAGTGTTTCCCTTCTTGGAATGGATACTAGGTCCCGGCAAGAAGAAAATTCGCCTCTAAAATAGAAGAGGACATCAAGCCTTCATCCCCAGGATCAGCAAAAGTGGAAGAGTTGAAGGGGAAATATAATATGTTGGGGAGGCGTTGCAGCTTCCATGCAGTCACAGAGATGACTGGTTGCCACTCTCCACCCAAACAAACCCTTCTTTCATTCCTATGTGGGCTCCTTCTTTGAACCCCCTACCAACAAGTGATAGAGTAGAAGCAAAGGTTGTGCCATGCGTGGCCTTTCTTCATAATAAAAGGATTTCACACCCCCTCTAGAAATCATTCTCACTTTCACAACCCCTCTAGTAATAAACACACTCACACAAGAAAAACACCCATCTAGTATCACGGAGCTTATAGCAACTCCATGCATAGTCCTGCTCAAACATCATCTTCCTTGTAGAAGAAAGAACTGCTCTCAAAAAATCAAAAGGCTTATTTTCTCTTCTACCAATTTAGTCACCACCCCATTGTATTTATAATTAAAAAAAACTTCATATGGTGATGCTCATTCACGTGAAAAATCATCATTTTGGTGCTTTCAACTCAAACTACCAGCTATGGATTCTAGAAGTCTTGCCTATCAAATCCACTACCTCTTGCTAAGGCTCATCCTATGCGAATGATTTTGTTTTGATCTTATTCCTTCTTGGGTGTACAATTTATGTTTCAGAATCCCTATCAACAAGCGACCTCTGACTTCATCGGGGAACCCTTGATCCTTCATTTCCAACTCATAAGTTATCCCAATCCCCTTATGCCTCTAAAATAGCCGCCCTTACTTGTCTAATCAATCCTGACTCAGTAGAAACCTTCAAACTAGTCCCTCAAGAATGAGTCGGCATCCAAGTGTCCCGACTTGTCGCTATCTTGTTCCATGTCGACAAGCCTGCATTTTGTCCATTTTATCTTTCCCACGCAAGTGACAATAATAAACTTTTATTACCATTTAAAAGTCAGTTTGAAACTCTTCCGTAGATCTTGCCCAGCCTGGCAAATCAAACGATCAATAATGATCAATCTGAAATTGACCTTCCATCATGGCTTATGGACCCATTAAACATGTGACATAGCAATGCCAACTCATCTTCTAGCCTAACACTATTAGCGACCCCACTGTCGGTCTTCTTGGCCCGCCTTGGACACGCGACATCATCTCGGGATGCCGCGACCCATAATTTCCTTGCATCTTCCTTCTCGGGGTTACGAGGAATGTCGGATCTGTTCTCTCTTTACCTTGCAACCACAGTGCCCGCCAACTTTTGCAGATTAAAAATCGAGCACCTTTTCACCCAAATTATAACATCACGGTCGATTTAAAACATGTGCAAATTGATGGAACCACTATTAATTTGGCTATACCTCTGGAGAATCAGTAATATGAGGACTTTCAATGGTCAAACCACCGGCTTACCATCATCTGCTGAGGACACATGTCATCATCTCGCGATGCCACAGTTTTTATCTTCCTTGCATTTTTTGTCCATGGGGAAGCGTAGACCGTAGGATCTTTTCTCCCTTTATCCACCGATCGAAGTACTAGAACTTTAGACTTAGGAAAAATAAAAAGGGGCTGACTGAAAACAATTTAATGCTTAGGAAATGCAATGGCCCCACCAACGGTAAGTGACCCTTGGCTTAAGTGGAAAAAGGTAATGATGGAATATAACAGGCTTAGGGTTTCTCTTTTACAAGAATTGATCAAAAATTCATAACCCCTAAAACCCTAAACCTTGAACTTTGACAAAGGGCACAATAAATCCAGAATGACCACATTTTGACTCAAACATGAAAATTCTTGTGCAGTCATTTTTAGGACTATCAAAAGGAACATTGAATAATCTTATCATTGTAGTTGTGTTGCAAAGTTTTATGATATGCTTGAATATGTTCGAGGGCATTTATAGGCTTGTCATCAAGAATCTCAATTTGTTGAAGTCTTTGCTCTCTATAGGAATAATCATCCACTATACCCCTAAGAGAAACCCTCAAAGAAGGAATTTCTAACTCCAAAGGCATAATGGCATCAGCACCACAAACAAGATTATAAAGAGTACAACCCGTAGGAATGCGTACACTCGTGCGATAAGCCCACATAGCATAGGTTGATTGAGTATGTCAATCCTTACCATGCTTGTTTACAGTCTTTCGAAGAATTTGTTCAATTATCCTATTAGAAGACTCAGCTTGACCATTTGATTGAGGATAATAGGGTGTAGAAAATTTATGTTCAATATGATATTTCTCAAGAAACTTCTTCACATCCTTATTTTTGAATGACGTTCCATTATCTAAAACTAAGGCGGAAGGTATCCCAAAAAGAGAAATAATGTGTTCCAAAATGAATTGAGAAATTACTTCAGCGTTAGTGGATTGAAGAGGAATGACTTCCACCCATTTCGTAAAGTAATTAGTGGTATTTATGATGAAAGTATGTCCTTGAGATGAAGGAGGAGATATTTTACCAACAAGATCCAAACCCCATGTAGAAAAGAGCCAAGATGCTACCTGAGATCGAAGTTCTTGGGTAGGAGCATGGATCAAATTTTTATGTTGCTGACATTGATGACATCATTTAACAAACACAAAGGAATCCTTTTCCATGGTTTTTCAATAATATCCCATTCAGAGCAATCTCTGAAATAAAGATCTACCCCAAAAATGCCCCCCACAAGCACCTGAATGTGCTTCCTCCAGAGCATTAGGGATTTCAGCCTTCTTTAAGCATCAAAGAAGAAGACCATTATAACCCCTCCTATAAATAACTTTAGAAAGGATAATGTATCTAGCAGCCAATTTGTGAATCCTAGCCCTAGTATTCTTATTCACAAAGTTAGGAAATGTACCATCACTCAAATATCTCACGATATGCGGGTACCATTCATCAGAATCTATAATGCAACAATATGCTACATCACTAGGATTATCAACAATAGCCAGGGTAGTGAGGTTGTGAATAGTGAATTTAATATCTACCAAGGGGTCCTCTAGAGACACAAGAGAGGCAACACATGCCATCACATCTGCATGTCAATTATCTTTTCGAGGAACAGGCTCCATGGTATAAGAATCAAATTTTTGCAACAAGGATATAGCTAGATCTCTATATTGTGATAATTTCTCTTGCTTAGCTTGATAAACTCATGTTACTTGTCTTATGATTAGTTGAGAATCTCCATAAATATGTAGATGTTTCACATTCAATGCCAAGGTTGCTTTAATTCCAGCTATAAGAGCTTCATATTTAGCAATGTTGTTGGTACATAAGAAATTGAGACGATATGATAAAGGAATGGGCTTCTTTTTAGGAGAGATTAAAACCACCCCTGCCCCCGATCTTGTACGACACTTAGAGTCATCAAAATACAATTCCCAAGTCTCATCAACCTCAGTGGAAAATATGTATTCATCAGGAAAAGAATTTGGATTAGGTAGGGAGAAGGGTGAAGGAGCATCAACTAAGTGATCAGTCAATGCTTGACCTTTTATTGCCTTTTGTGAGACAAACTTAAGGTCAAACTCAGTCAACATCATAACCCACTTACCTAAGCATCCAGAAAGGTCAGTTTTGGAGAAAAGATGTTTAAGAGGATCAAATTTGTTGATAACATGGATCTCAGCATTCAAGAGATAATGCCTCAACTTTTGGGTTGCAAAGACTAAAGCAAGGCACTGTCTTTCTATTGTAGAATATCGAACTTTGTAATCGAGTAGAGTGTGGCTTATGTAATAAACCGAGCATTCTCTACCATCCTTATCAGATTGTGCCAATAAGGCTCCAAGAGCTTGATTGGAAGCAGCGGTGTACAGAAGAAAAGTCTTAGTAGGATCGGCAGGTTGAAGAATAGGAGGATTGGTCAAATAGATTTTTAGGTCTTCAAATGCTTGGAAACAATCCTCATTTCATTGGAAAGTGATATTCTTTTTAAGCAATTGTGTGAAGGGAAAGGTATGATCCCCAAGTTGAGAGACGAACCTATGAATAGCTTGGATCTTTCCTTGAAAACTTTTTAGTTGGGAAACATTCTTAGGAGGTCGCATGTTAACAATAGCATCTATCTTCTTTGTATCCACCTCAATGCCATGATGTGAAACTATAAATCCTAATAGTTTTCCACTATCCACACCAAAAATACATTTTCAAGGATTCAACGCATGTTATACTTATGAATTCTCTCAAAGATTTGATGAAGGATCTTAACGCGATCTATACGAAGAATGGATTTGGCTAAGATGTCATCAACGTAATCTTCTAAGGTTTTATGCATATAGTCATGGAAGATGAGATTCATAGCATGCTGATAGGTTGCGCCTGTGTTTTTCAATCCAAAAGGCATCACAATCCAACAAAACATACCCCAAGGAGTGGTGAAAGTAGTTTTATATTGATCTTGGGGATTGATGAAGATTTCATTATATCCTCAGATAACATCCATAAAGGATAATAAAGTGTGCCCTTCTATCGAATCCACTATCATATTGATATTCAGGAGAGGAAAGTCATCTTTTAAAGAGGGTTGTTTAAATCCTGAAAATCTGTACACATCCTAATCTTGTTTTCAGCTTTAGCCATAGCTACAGTGTTTGAAATCCATGGGGAATAATCAATAGGATGAATGAATCTAGCATCCAACAGTTTTTCAATCTCAGCTTTAACAAGTAATGCCAATTTAGGGTGAATCTTTTGAATCTTTTGCTTCATAGGTTTAGCATCAGGAATTAGGACAATGTTATCAGTGACAATCTTAGGATCTACACCAGGTATGTCAGAATATATCCAAGCAAAGATCTCAGGGAATTCATGTAACAACTCGGCATATTGTTTTTGCTCTTCTTCATCAAGACATTTCCCTATCTTGATGATTTTATCTTCAACACAAGCATCCATCTTGATATCAATGGTGTCATTTATTAGGAGATTGCTTTGTTGAGGAGCATCTTTTAATTGAGGAAATTATTTAACTATCTCATCGTTATTTCTTTCTTTCCCAAAGTAAGCTTCCGCATTTAGACAATAGGGAAAATTGTGATTATGGTGATAACGAGGAAGGTTGTCATAAGTTCCCAAGAATTTAGCTGAGTCATTGGCAGAAAAAATGTCCAAAGCAAAGACACAAGAAGGGTCATAGTCAATATATTATGGATATTTTAGTGAAAGAGAAGCAGAAATGACATTAACACTAATAAATGATCTCTTAGAGGCTTTAGTACGCTTGAAAGGATCATAACCAAGCCCAAATATCATATCACGAAATTTGTTTTCCAAGGGAACCTTAATCTCTTGTTCTTGAGCACCACATCCATTTCCATTATTTCCACACCTAGCTAGGATGTAAAAACCAGGACCATAAAGGTTAGTCATTTCCGAAGAAGGAGGATTTTCAAAAAGTGAAGGATCAAAATCCTCTAGACTAGAAACTAAGGGAGATGAAGTCTGAGAAGCCACCACAAAGTTATTACTCAATGGCCCAGATAAAGTAGATTGAGTTTTAGGTTCTCTCAGGGGAATTTTGTATTCCCCTACAAAAGTAGGATTCAAATCAAGGGATCCCCAATCATCTTCTGCAAGAATCTTTTCAGGAGAGAAAGTATTCTCAATCATAGAGCCGAGTTGAGAAGACTCTTACTCAAGAACCTTAGGTCCACTTGAGGAAGTATTAGGAATCGATCTAGATATAGGAGACAGGTTTGATGGACTGGTCACACTAATTGGAGTAGAATATTTAGAGGAATTATCTAAGATAGTTGGGGAAGAATTGATTGAAAATTTAGAAATTGATTTTTGTAAAGAAGACAGAAATATTGTGTCACCTAACAAGGTGTATGTTGTGTTGTTGTGAATGAATTTGATTTGCCTATGCATTGTAGAGGGAACAGCTTGCATGCTATGAATCCAAGGTCTCCCTAGAAACAAGTTGTATGTCAACTCTCTAGACATAACATGGATAGGAGTAGGTAAAGTAATAGGACCTACCTTAATAGGCAAGGTGATGATACCTAGTGAAGATTTAGCAACATTATCGAAGCCACGGATGGTGAGAGAATCGGGCTTAATAAGAGATGTATCAACATTGATCTCATGCAACAAGTTAATACTACAAACATTAAGGCCATAACCATTGTTCACTAGTTTTCATCTTATCGCACTATCATTTATAATAACCACAATCATTAAGGGATCATATTATTCTTGAACTTCACTAGAGGGCAGCTCATCTTGTCTAAACACAATCTAAGCCTTAGGTGTTGTAATAGAGTTAATCAAGGAGGCCATATTATTGGATGTCACTGGGGGTGTGACATTCAATGTTTTCAAGGCATCTTGTAGCATTCCATGATGAGTCAATTTTGAAGCAAATCCCAAAGGGATATCTTGGCAAGAGTAGCTTTAAGTTCGACAAGATCATATTCCTTAACAAGGGTTTGTGAAATGCAAGGTGCTTAAGGAAGAATGGGTTAAGGATCGGGTAGAGGAGTCGGAACAACCGGAGGAGGGTTAGGTTGACTATTGTTTCTTGTGTTATAAGTATGGGAAACTGCATTATAACTCTCCTTAGTTAGTTATCTAGCATAGCTATAAGGACTCTTAGTGGGATTCCTTCCTTGAACCATAATGATAGGTTTATTTGGAGTTCTAAAGAAATCATGACTATATCCACCTTGAACCGTGAAAAGAGCTTGATTAGGAAGAGGTGAAGTTGGAGAAGGACAAGCACCTTGGATAACAAAAAGTGGTTTCCTATGTTCATTCACATTGATCATATTGATTAACCTTTTAGATGCATTATTCTTGTTTGAAAGTTTAGGAAAAGACATGAAGTCATCAAGGGCATCATCCAATAAAGCATGGTCATAGTAATTGAAAGGCATATCTTTAGACTCAAAAGGAGACATAACATCATAGGGGGAATCATGCGAGTCAACCATTTTGCTAGATATAGTGGAGGAGTTGATAGGAATGTACCCATGAAAAGAATCATTCAACTTATCTTCCTCATCACCATGAAATGGCATAGTAACAAGGTTGATTAATTTTTGGCAAAATGAGGGTTTAGAAGGCTTAGGGTTCAAAAAATAATATAGAGCTTCATCTAATTCATCCTTACTAAACTCATAATAAACAAAATTGCATACATCATCAAAAGCATGAACATCTTGCAAATAGAAATCTGACATTTTGAAATGAAAACTGCATGAAACTCAAACACATAATGCAAGGAAAATGAAAGAAACCTATCTTTTTTTTCTTTTTTCTTTTTTCTTTTTTATATTTTGAAAGAAAATGAAATAAACTAGATATAGATCTAACAATGCAATGCAATGCAAATGAAATTGGATTCACGTCGAGTTCACCAAAGATGTGTAGGGGAAAAAGTGAGACTAAGTATGGAAACCCTAATCCCACTCTCATACACACTCATGGAATACGAAAGAGCCTAGGGAGGTAACGCACGTCGACTACTTATTATGAGAAAGAGAGAGTCATGGATTACCTCTTAGGTTTTCTATTCCTTTTCTGTAAATAAGAGAGAGGAATGATGCAAAATGCAATCTAACCTAGAATGCAAGTAAGCAAGCAAACCCTAATCTGAGAATGCAGATCAAAGAACAATTGATACACTGTTGGAAAGTATAGATCAGAAGGAAAAATAAAAGGTGAACTTGTGTTTGAAATCTAAGCAGAAATGTCCATGACCAAGGTGCCACGCCACTGTACTGATTCTGCAATTCTGGAGCTGCAACTAACAGGAGGGATTTTGGAGCCTGCAAAGTGTTGTTCTGCCAAGTCCTGCTAATAGAGGGCAAGACCATGGCGCAACGCCACTATCTTGGGCAGGACCAGAGTTCCATGCCCCTGTCCTTGGGGTTTTTGCCAAGATCTGCAACCCAGAACTATCCTTGTGTGCTCTTCCAGCCCTGACACTTCTAGCAACGCTCGGATCTGAACTTGTACCTGAAGCTCAAAAAGAGGGTTTGGGGTGGCTGTATAGGGTTTTGCCTTAGTCAATCCCCCGTGTTGGTGATTTCCACCTCCACAAATAGTCGATAATGTGCTGAAAATGTGTGTGCAAGAACCTTGTGTGTATGCAAAAACCTTGTGTGTGTGCAAGATCCTAAGAATGAAAGTAAACAACCTAGAGCAACCCTAAAGAGTAAACCCTAATTTCTTATAATTGACAAAGTAAACTCTCTAAATCCACAATGAAAATTGATCTAAAGAATGAATGTGAATCAAAATGAAGCTTACGTAAAGACATGAAAACAACATGAAACCATACCCAACCCCAAGGGAGAGGTACAGGCCAATCGTTAGTCTGTGATCTCCTATTGTTCTTCTACATCTTCAAAAGCCCCCAATTGATAAAATTATGCTTAATGAATGTTTGATGGATGAATTTTGAATGTTGTTGAAGACTTCAAATATCTACTCTTTCACTGCAAGAAGTCTCTAATCCTCCAAAAACCTGTTCTTAGATTCTTAGAAGAAGACCTCTTCAAATGAAGAAAGAGAGATCTTAAGTATGAAACCCTAGATCTTAATTTCATGTTAAGGCCAACCTAGGATTTGAATTTCTTGCTGATATTTTGGGGTTAAGCATTACTATATCATAGGATTGTGCTCCCGAGATTTCAGGGAAAAAGTTGCGGACCGTGTGCATTCTCGCCATGATCCGACCAACTTTTCACCAAATTTTTGGGGCCATTAGATATGATGATATTAGAGTGCATCCCAAAGTTACAGCTGATTTCAAGATGTTTTGATATGCGAAATTGGGCCTAAACAGTCAAAATAAGACATAATTAGGGTTTATGATTAAATGATTCATTTGAGGAATAAGATAGAAAGGGGCACGCTTAGGGTAAAGGGCCCAACTTTATAACATGTAAAGTGATGAAACATGACCTTAGATTTAATTTAATTAATTAATTAAATGCTTAAAGGGGAATTAGAAATGCAAGGTGCAAGACACACTAAGGTGGGTGCTAACCTAAGTGTGAAATTATACCACCCTAGCAAGGGTGGATAATTTACGACACTACACTCCCATTATGAGGTTGTACCTTTTACTATTGTTGTGGCCTTTTCTTTCCTCCTAGATCCTACTACTGTCGGTGTGGCCTCTTTTGTCCTTGAGGTTTTTACTCTTGTTGCTCTTGTTATCTAACAATAGTCTACTCCTAGTGTTGTTTTGTAGCAATGGCTTGCTTCAGGCATCGATAGACATTATGAGGGGATTTCCCTACTTGATCTAACTTGCAATGATGTTCATAATAATTGTATTGCTTGGATTGTTGTTTTTCATAGGCGAAAAGGTAAATTCCCCCCCCCCAAACTCTTTCGAGTCAAGTTGTGGGTGATTCTTCCCACTTTTGAGTTGGGATCCTAGCTTTTTGCTATTGTGTTGTTGGTTTGGTAGGCCTTTTACAAGTGGTCGTCTGACCTTCTTTAATGGCCTATTTGACCTGAGCTTATATAGGGTTAGCACCCTTGTTTTGTTTCCTTCCTTTTATAACTCCTACGGTTTGTTTGTATATAGGGTCAATACCCTTGTTTAGCTACTTTTAATAATAAAAAGCAATTATTCATTAACCAAAGCCTTATGCTCTTTTGCAACCAAGCAATCTTATATGGATGGGGTGTTGTAATATTTTCAAACTTAGTCTGTAACCATTATTTGTACTTCCACTATCAATGATTAAATTACAACACTTAACTCCCAATTTACACTTTGTCCTAAACAAACTCTTTCTTTCGGCTAGTTCTTATTTTTTTGTCTTCCTTCAACAAAGCTCTTTTGATGATAGAGATTTGTCTTCTTTCATGAATTTTTTTTTTTTCCTTAAAAGGATTCATCTTCTTTCAACGTCTTCCTTCAACAAAGTTCTTTTGATGATAAGGATTAATAACGATTTATCTTCTTTTAGCTTCTAGCATCACCCTCTAAGCTTCTATTTGTTCCTTTGTCATTTTGTTGATAGACATATGGCCTATGTCCTTCTTCACCATCTTTAAAATATTTTCCTCTAAATAATCCTCTTCAAAATATTCCGCTTCCTCTCTAGCATCCATCATCTTTTCCTTGACATCAATATACACTTTCACCCTTGTTATTTTGACCAATTCCTACATTATCATTCTTCTTTTTCTCATCTTTTTATCCATGACCTTTATGAGATCTTTCGCTAGATCTTCTATGAACTCTTCCACTTTTCTTGATTTCAAGTCCTCTATTGAAATTTTCTTCTAACCTTCAATGCTTCTAGATTTAGGAGCTTTTCATCATATGGCATCTTCGTAGTCTATGTTCTCTTCATTTGAGCCTTGCAACATGCCATCGATTTTGATGGGCAATCATACATATATGAATGTAATTGGGAAGGGATCTAATGGTATTGGGGATGGCTCCTTCAATGATGTGTTGTGTGTACCTCACATGACAAACAATCTTCTTTCCATCTATCAAATCACTCATAGTGCAACAAGGAAAATTGTGGATTTCACACTTGATTAAGCTATCATTAGAGGCTTAGAGAATAGAGCTATTATTTCTACTGGTGTGGTGTATCATGCATCTGAGTTGTACACATTTTCAAATTTTGTTCCTATTGATGACTTTGATTCTTCTGACTATGATCACGCTCATAGTGTGGATTTTGATATCGAGGAAAACTTTAATTACTTGAACTTGGGTGTTATCACATGTGATCCAGTTATTGAGCCTTGCATTTCATCTCCTCCTATAGATATTACATCTACTTTTTCTTCTGATGATGCTTGTGTTGCTACAGTTTTGGCTTCTTGTGATTCAGTGCAACAAGATATACATTGTCTTCTAGCTACATTTCCTTGGGATGATTACTTGACAGACATTCCAAGTTTGTTTGTGGATTCTTGCATCGCAAATTTGGGAGACATCATTGATGACATTCATCTTCTCTTTGATGAAGATGATCCTTCTTCAATTATTGCGAGAGAGCACTCTGACCCTCTTGTTCATTCTCTGCATGATCATTCTTTCAAGTTTGATGTGATTGTAGATACTTATGTACAACATTTGGAGGAGGTCTCTTTATCTTTAGAGGAGACACTTGAGTCTTTATATCATGTTCTACGTTGTTCACTAGATCCTATATTATCTTTTTCAGCGGTGTGGCCTAGTACACTTGATTTGCAAGGGGAAACTTTTAGCATCAACATGGGGACACTTGAGTAACTTTTAGAGACACCATAATCTTGAGTTTTCTTCCTAGATCTTCCTTTCAGGATTGGATGGACACCATTCATAAAACTTTGGTTTTGTTTCTTCCTAAAGGGAGGAACATTATTTGATGCTCATGGAGCAAATTCTCCATCTAGTATAGAGAATCTACCATTGATGCATATTCTACGTTAAAGGGGAGCTATCAAATCTCTCTTCATCTCTCTTATGGGGAGGACTTTTTCCTCACATGGGGTTTTGTCCCTCTCATTCTTCCTTGAGAGTTCTTTTGTTTTTTCATTTCTCTTTTGGGGATGACTTTTATCCCACTGAGTTTTCTCCCTTTCTCCATTTGTGAGAAATTGCATTGCATTCGTACATGGGTACCTAACATGGCCTACTTGTCGAGACCCATCTTGCATTGTTAGCTTTTGTGTATATTCTCCCTAAGTTGCACTTAAGGGGTTGTTGGTGTAATTAAGATGTTTTACCTTGGTTATTTCTCACCTACGTCCCAATTACACTTTACCTAAGCTTACTTGGGGAATTGCATAGGTGTAGTTGGAGCATTTCCACATTAGGTGAACTTATCGTGTTATTACTTTATCATATCCATTTGTAGTGGTTGCACTTTTCCAATTTTGGTGGGTGATCCACCTTTTGTGGTGTTATCGTGTCATGAGATAATGACACTTGCCATGATCTCATTCTCTCCTTTGTACTCACCTTGGCTATATGACCAAGGGGTCTCTTATGTACAATAGCCTTGTTTGGTTCTTTGCATCATTGATGAGAATACAATTTGTTATTGTCATATTTGTTCTCTCTTGGTGTGCTATTCATTAGGCTTCTAGATTTGGGTGGCTACCTTAATAGCCAATTATTACAATCTTGTTATTTCCATAAATTCACCATCTTTTATGGAACTATGTATATCTGGGCCATTCCATCTCCAATACTCTATCTAAAAAACTACCATCTAAAATATACAATGGAACTACTACCTACCTCATCATTTTCTATAATAGACTGTAAATTTTTTCCCATCCTTCTTAATGGCCATCATATACAACCTCTCAATCAACTTGCCACTGTCTTCCTAATAAAACATGGAAAGCATTCATAAGCATTACATTGCAAAAGAAATCATATTTATTAGGAACAATCTAAAAATTGGTCAACCATTGCTTGTTTATCAAGAGTTGATGCTACTTAAAAGCCATAAGACTTTGTATGTATTAGAATCCTTCGCTCAAGTTTCTCCACGATATCTTTAGACACTTACGTATTTGTTCTTCGATTATTAACAATAACTTTACAGCATCTTTCATGAATTTGCATTTGGTTTACTCCTTTTAAATGGCTCCCTCTCCTCTTCCTAGTTTCAACGTCACTATTAAAAATTAGAGACTCTTCATGTTCTAATTCCTCTTATGTGTCGATGTGAAACGATGCTCTTTTCATCCATTTGAGTAATATGATTCCTAGGCACATCCATTGTAGTTTCGTCCTGCTCAACTGTGGATATACAAAGGCTTTGTGGCCAACCTCTCCACATCTACAATAAATGAGTCATATCCCTCTTCTTTTGTCACAATATTTTCTCTCTTGAAGTATTCCCTCTCCCTTGAGTTTTAAATAGATTAGTACTTTGGGGAGTTTCAACTTCTCTATGTTGCTCTTTGTTGTTGTTATCTAGTCCTCATCCTCTCCCATTTCAAGTATTCAACTACTTTCTTGTCCATTTTTTTTTGTCTTCCCTTAAAGCATATTGATAAGTCTACTGTATTATCCTTACCATAATCATGTTACAACTAGTTTGTGCATTTTTTCTACATGACCAACTCAAATGTTGAGCATATACATTTCCTTCATGTATTCCACTTCATCTCCCTTTGTTTCAAATTTGTAATTACTTTAATAGATCCAACTAATAGTTGGGTCGTAAAAAAATTTCCCTCAAATAATCAGAGTTCTAATGTAGTCTTTTATACCATATCATCTACATATGATCTCACCATAAAGATGCATGATCCTTCAACTTGGTCTCATAAAACTTCACCCTTTTCAAGTCTTCTATTGACTCAAAATCAAAATGTTTTTTTTTGTTTCTAAGATCTTATCAATGAGATTTGCATGATTTAGGTTCGCATTTGTACAATGGGATTTCCATTCGTGATATCCTTCCTATGTTTTGATTAGATAAGCTTGAGAAAGGGCCAATATGTGTAACAATAAAAGAAACCTTCAAGGAAAGCACCAACAAAAGACTAAACAACTTCTAACCGAAATAAGAAATCAATAGGAAACAAGGGTATTGACCCTATACCAAACACTTCTCTTTCAAGACCCTAAAGCAATACTATGTCCAAGACCCTATTACAAGGGGGAACAAGAGGTGATTCCCTCACTACAGGATCAACAACAACTAAAGGGAGGACATCAAGATGATGAGACTAAAGAGAATCATCACCCATGCAAGAAGATTGAAGCTGAGAGGAAAAAACCAACACAAGGTGTTGAACACGTAGTAGTCAGAACCACAATACGGACTTCAGGGCATGACAAAGCTAGGCCAAAAGAAAGACACTCATTTAAATTCTAGGAAGAGCTATCCTCAAAAGAGGCATAAACCCTAACAGTCAAGTGACCTTAGTATTCTTCCAACATGTAGTAGTTTATTTACAACGTGAAAGAAAGCAATCCAAATCCAAGTGACCAGTAGCGAAGCAATGATGACATCTAACGGGAAGGCCCTCATAATCCAATGGTTGTATCCTATCCCGTACCATCAAAACCACATCCTCGTGAAGAGGTTTAGAGATGTCAATATCTATCAACATGTGAGCAAAGGTGGAATGCCCAATGTGAGAAATGGAATCATCAACCTTTAAAAAAAGGCCAAGTTAGTTGTTGATGGCCTCATAATAATCCTCCCAAAACTAGTGGAAAAGATTTGGAAGTCTAACCAAAACCAAGTGCACATATAATGGTTCGGTGAGGGGGTAAGGAAGAAGACTAGGGTTTGACCAAGAAAGTGTGCTCTCCCCAAGCTTAAAGCTAACCCAACACCGAGTTTTTATTCTTAAACGAGGAAAAAGAAACAATGAAAAAACCTTTAATGTAGGGGAACATCTCAATCTTACAAACTGCAATGGGCTTCCAAGAAGCCAAGATGAAACTATGCAACTCAAGAAGAGAAGGCCAAAGGTTGGAGAAATGATACACCAAGCCTTTGCACTAGTAAAAATACTCATTATCAACAAAATCCACACCACAAATTATCATGAGAGATGGTTTGGCATGAGAGAGAGGCCATTTCACTCATAGAGGATGAGCAGGACTAGACTGGTAGCATGGGAAAAACTATGAGTCCCTATTGAAGAACAAACAAGGACAACAACCTCAATACTAGAATAAACCCTACGGTTGTCCACTATGCAAAGACAACATTATGCACAGTATCAAGGAAAGCTAGAACCTCAAACCCTAGCATAGAGGACACTCAAGTAGGAGAAATTGAGCCAACAAGAACAAAAGCATTGCTAGTAGAGTGAATAAGAGCCTACGGCCCACACCAATTCAAGGGCCAACAAAAGAAGGAAGAACAGTGCCAATATCTGTAGTAGAAGAATGAGGTTGGTCAGGGTTAACTCCAAGCAAAGATAGCTTGGGTAGAAGTGACATGAATAGGGGTTTCCACATGATTATCCTTAGAAGAACAAAACCTGGAAGCGCTATGAACAAAGGAAGCCACAAGAAAGATTGTGATAGACCCAACAACTTAGGATGACAAAGGTGAAGACCCTCCCCATAATGCATTCATGGAAGGCACAAATATTGATAGAGAGTTGGGCACAAGAGAAGAAGGAGAAGCTAGGGTCAAAGGCACAAAAGCTAAATGAAAAGTGAAAGCCAAAAGTGTTGTGACCCCCACAACAGACACGGGGTCACAAGCACATGAATTGTGTGAGCAAGAGGCATTTTGAAAAAGGTATGCTTCCTATGTTGAACATAACTCTCAAAAATAATTCATTTATGTAATCTTTTTTTCCTTTTTTGTTATGTTTCTTCATCTTTACTTACATCTACAACATCAAATCTCTTTCATTTTCCACCTTTCCTACCAATTTAATCACTATTCTTCTTAGCATCTATCATTTCAATGTTTTTGTAAACTCTTAATCTACCTCTATTAGCCACATCTTCAACTCTCAACAGTCACAAAATCATCACACACAACAAAACTCTTGGAGCTCTCCAAGATTGATTCCTACTTCAAAGATCTGGTAATAACATCATAACTTCACCCAAAAAATTTGTACAACACCACCAAGGAATAATAGTAATTAATGGAAAAACGAGTTCAACATTTTGACATTCAAATGTAAACTTGATATGATATATGCATACTACCCAAACCACAAAACATTACAAGAACTTCAAAAAGTATGACGTAGAATTCAATTTACAATTCCTAGAAGCAAAAAACCTAGTCAAATGGCATTATAAGCCATCACATTTGTATTGTGTTGTCTCAATCTCAACTCGAAATTTTTCAAAAAAACAAACAATGAAGGAAAAATATTAATGTATTTTCATGATACCTTCATGTACCTATATATCTCTTCTCTTCCATAGCTTTAGTTGAGCGAAGAAACTAATGATTGACAAGACTATGGTGTCAACAATGGCAACAAATGGTAACCAAACATCCTTTATCCCACATACAAGGAATTATGATAATGCCAATGCCCAACAAAAAAAAAATGTTAGGTAGGTCCAAGAAAAGACACGCTAGCAAAGGCTTTCAAACAACACAATATGAGGCAAACTCCACCTCAATAGCATGTCAAAAATGTAACAAGGAAAGCATTGGGATCTTGCTTGTGTGGGCCACAACTATTTTTGAAACTTTCTAAGAGATAAGTGGCCAAAGGGAAAAAAAAAAAAAAAAAAAAAAAAGGGGCAGGGGGGGCATTTAATTTAACTAGCCCTTTTGTGGACCCCATAAGCTCTTCCAAACCAAAAAACACACAAAAACAAAAAAAATCAAACTCAAATAACCATTCTTTTTGGATAATGCAAGATTGTGAGTGGTCCTGGATGCTTATGCATCAAATACAAGTTCCTTTCCACATGCATTAGTTATACCCCAATAGTTTGAATCTAATCCTATGTGACATGACTTCATAAAATATACAATTATCCAAGCAAACACATAGGCTCGCTATAATTAAATCTAACCATAAATAAGTATAAACTTCATGCATTGCACCCTAAACTCCGCTTGTCATCAAATGGCGATAACAAATATGTGTGTGTGTGTGGAAAATTAATACACAATGAAAATTGAAATTACAATCAATATTTAATACTCTTGTATCAACTTTCAACAAATCAATACCCGATGATGAAAACAAAGGAAGCACTGGCACTTTGATTAACACAGATGGCAACATTAAGAACGAGAATGTATATTAAGCATTGGCATTAGTTTCACATCATTATCATCTAAAATCTTGCATTAGTTGCACATCATTATCTTCTTAATCTTGTATTAGTATCATATCATTATCATATTAATCTTGCATTAGCTGCACATCATTATCATCTAAATCTTGCATATAGTACAATCATTGTATTAGATTGCATATCATTACATTGGGTTGCATATAAATCATTAGGTGCATTCTCATAATCATATTAGGTTTACATTATCATTATCATTTAGAACATGTTAAAATCTTGTATATAGTACATTCATTGCATTAGTTAAACATTATCATTATCATTTCATACATCTCATTTTCAAGATACATCTCACATTATCATTGCATTTCATACATCTATTTTTTAAGATACATTTCACATTATCATTATCATTATCATTTCATATATCTCATTTTCAATATACATTCGCAAATCAAAATCATATCATTATCACAATGCATCCCATACATGCGCATCATCACATCAAGCATATGTAACATTCTAGATTGCATTATCCCCCGCACACAAAAGCACAAAAATGGGTTATCAACATTAGCACAAATCATAAGCATCTGCAATCATTAATCCAATCATCATCTACATATCACCTTCCAAACATATAGTACATTACAATCATCATGTAAAGCATATAAATCACCCACAACACACATCACATCATTTGCATCAGCATCTGCAAAAATCATCTAGATCAAAAGCATATCATATAGCTCATCAAAATCAAAGTAGTTGCATCCATAACATATCATCATAAATATGTGTGACCACATGTTGATCCAAAGGAAAAACAAAGATATCTATCAGAAACATATCATCAATGAGGTAATCAAATGACCAAAGTCCCTGGATATATATCAATAACAAATGTTCATCATATAACATGGCATTAGTATCAAGGCAATCAATAAACATCAATAAGATCATCAAAACATCATATGAGAACATCGCTAAGTAACATATCAATAAGATCAAAGTACAACAAAGTATCATATCAGGAGGTCATCAAAATACAAGAATATATGTACATCAAGGTACAAATACAAAATCTTGGATCATGATCACAATGCAAGATCAGCCTGACCACCTCCAGGACCTGTTGGCCAAGAGCTAGAGCTACCCGCACCTGCACTACTGCTAGGAGCATCCCTCATAGAACCCACAACCCCCTCACTGTCCCTCTGTCTCTGAGAACCCTCGTGTCGAGAACTGGCAGCATAGGTAGGAGCACATTGGTTTGGTGGCACAACCTGAAAGTATAAAGTCTTGTAATAATTTGTCCGCCCTGTCTGCTCAATGAGACTCCGGATGGTGTCCCCTGTCACACCCTGTGCAGCTGCCTGTTGCAATGATCGCATTGTCTCCTCTGTCTGGCTGTGTCGCTCTATTTCTGTATCCTGCTCTAGCAACACTATCACGACCTTTCTCTACAACTGTGCAACATGTGTCTGGACCTGTGTAAGGTGACCGTGTACCTTATGCAGCAAAGACTGTAATGTTGCTATATGTGTCTGCTGCTAATGAGGAGGCACCTTAATCTACACACCATGTGGCTACAAAGGCTGCGGAACCTGCATACCAACCCATCGAGGGGCAGGAGGGGGCATATCAATCCTCCTCTGTCGAGCCAATGGTTGCACATCCTCCTCCTCTGAATCCTCCTCCACTACTACACCCACCAATCCCATCAAACCTACTCCTCCACCAACCACCTCAAACTTTGTATCCTCATCAGAAGAATCGCCACTCTCCTCCTTAGATCTGTCACTGTCTGATCCCTCAACCTCCACGGCAGCAACATCCTCCGCCTACAACGGTCCACCCCACCCAATGCCACCCATCCTCCATCCCCCTCCTCTACCTCTCACCGCTCCTCCTCTACCCCTCACCACTCCTCCCTCATCAAATCCTCCTACCCCGCCACCACCTCCTCCCCGACCATGTCCAACCACACCACCCACAACAATCCTACCACCTCTCCTCCCTCTACCCCTTGTCCCACCTCAACCACCTCCACCCTGATCATCATCATCAACCTTCTCTAGTGCAAGAATCAGCTCTCCTGGCCCTGTCAATCAAGGGAAACTGTATGTCAAAAAGTATTGTGTATACTCTGCAGTTGTCCCTGCATTCACTATATCCTCATACATACTCCATACACAAAAGGGAAAAGAATAGAACTCATCCCGGGATGTCACAAAATCCAATGTGGGTCCCCAATATGTCCTCTCCTTGTGTATTCGAGTGTACATAGTCGTCCCCTACAGCATCGGTTGCACGTGCCCAAACTGTCAATAAACCTAAGGAAGGATAAATCGCTCTATCACATATGGGGTGCAACCTAAAAGGAATCTTCTCATGAATAAATGGGGCACCTCAAAAGCATCCTTCGGCCATGGCCCACACAATCGATAGGGCCTCCACAACACTGCATCCATATCATCTAGGGCCCGCCTACAATACTCTAACTTCCCGAGCATTAGCTGGGAAGCAACCTGGTTGTACATCATCACAAATGGTGCCCTTGCTGGTTTGAACCTTGGCCCAAGTGGATGGGTCACGGCTATGTGCTCCCGTGCCCAAATTTGTAGTAAAGTGCATTCGGAGGCTAGACTGGACGCATCATTGTAAACCACCTGATGGAGTCATGGTATAAATGGGCAAGCAAACAAATACCCCACGCATATCGTGTCTACACCTGTACCATCTGTCAGAGCACTCGACCCCATCCAACTAACAACAGATGAGACCTCATGTCCGAAATCAAGAAGTTGTCAATCAAACCTATCAAAACTGAAGGGAGTGGGGCATAGTTGTCTACCATGTCCTGCCACACCAATGAGTAATCTGCAATGTGGGGATCAACAAACACCTCCCACAGAGCATCAGTCTCGTTGGCCTCCTCCACATCATACTCCACAAGCTCACCTGTGATCGGAATCCGCAGAATCCGATAGACGTCCTCCGGCGTCACTGTGATCTCCCCCGTTGGTAAATGGAAGGTGTTATGCTCGTTGTACCATCTCTCGGCCAACGCGGTGAGTAGTGCCCTATTCTTCCAATAAGGTGGCATGTGTAACAAGTGGATGAGACCGAAAGCCTCTATGACTGTCAAATCATCGGCACTCAACCGATCTCGCATCACAAAAGTCTTCGAGAATTTCTCCCAAAGCCTGAGCACTCCTCGATGGACCTATATCAATATATGGATATCATACTATCAGATATATCTATCCTACACAATCCGACAATCAACAAATCAAGTATCCAATCAATCAATCACGCCTCATATCAACATTCAAACAACATGCTTCATATCAGGACTCATATCAAAAACCAAATACCATTTTAAAACAACCAAATTCCATATCGAATCAGGACCCATATCGAAATTAGACCCATATTGAATCGGGACTCATATCGAATCAGGACCCATATCGAATCAAGACCCATATCAAATCAGGACCCATATCGAAATCATACCCATATCAAATCAGGACTCATATCGAATCAAGACCCATACCGAATCAGGACCATATCAAATCAAGACTCATATCGAATCAGGACCCATATCAAATCAGGACCCATATCAAACTCGGACTCATCGACAAATCAGAACTCATATCGAATCAAGACCCATATCGAAATCAAACCCATAATGACAAGTTGACCCATAACGAAAGTTGATCCATATCAAAATCGGACCCATATCGCAAACAGACTCATTTTGACTTTGACCCAAATTGATCCATACCAATAATCGAATTTACACAACAGAATCATAATGACAAATATTAATTAACGACCAAAATCAACACATTCGATCCAAAATGACACTTTGACAGGGTGCAAAACTTCATAACAAATCTAAAAATCAAAATTGCACATGTTAAAAATTTTCAAAAAAACACATAAAATGCTCACTGTCTCATATGCGTCAAAATAGTCATCAAATGCGCAATTTCATATGCGCTATTTGATCCATCATATGCATGACTAAAATCATCGAATGCACTAAAATACATGTTATATCCACATTGTTTCTTATATGTGTCATATTGTTTCGCATATGCGCTAATCTACAACTCCTATGTGCTAATCAAAATATAATATGCGCTATGATAATTTTCAAATGCGCAATAAAATTTATTGCATGCACTAAAAGAAACATTATATGCGCAAAAACAGAGGCAAAAAAAAAAAGCGCAAAAACCCTAGCTAGCCCGAAAAATTCAAAAATCTTGTAAAAATACCTAAAATCTAAGCTAAAAATTTATAGGCAGGGTTAGAAAATCGAACTCACCGGTGGACCATACTCTACGGGCCTCTCAAATCAATGAACTCGCTTGAAACGATGACGATGATAGGGGTGCAATATCCTCTCTCTCCTCCAAGCTTCGATGCTCCAAAGACAAGTGTGCAAATGAGGTAGAAATGGACCCTTGGAGGCTTATATAGCCCATGTTGATGCAGGCGGCTGTGATACCTCGATGTACGTGTGGGGCATGTATGCGCTATACCTACATAGTCTTCACTCCATTTTTCCATATCCTTTTTAATAATTCTATCAGCCGATAAACTCTAAAAATCCACACAAAAAAAAAAAATTTAAATCACAATTTTTTTAAAAAAACCAAAAAGATCAACATTTTTTCAAAATGTCACCGTACTTCATGTCATCTCCTCGAAAAGTGTATTTTTTTCTCTATTTATCACCCAAGGGGGCATATCATCATCAATTTCATATCAGCTTCATATCGACAAAATCACATCAGCGCTTCATATCAAAATCAGTTTTTCAAATCGAGGGAATCAAATCGACAACTTTGGCAACAACATCATATCGCAAGATTTTGACAACAAATTGAGTGTTTTTCTTTGAATTAACATGTGGTCACGCGTTAATTCAAAGAGGGGCAAAATGTAGACACCTAAAAGTTGCACAACAAATTAAGTGAATTCTATTCATTTAATTATCCCTAATTCTTCCAATTAATTAAATTAAGATTTTATTAATATCCCTATTCTTCTATTTTAACCATTAATCAAATTAAAGATTTGATTAATAATATTCCCCTTCTAACCATTTTAATTAAATTCACATTTAATTAAAATCTCCCTTCTAGCCATTTTTAATTAAATTCACATCTCCATTCTAACCATTTTAATTAAATTCACATTTAATTAAAATCCCACTTCTAGCCCATTTAATTAAATTTTTAATTAAATCCCCCCACTTGCAAAATTAAAAATCACATTTAAATAAATCAATATTTATTTAAATCCTACAAATGCAAGCTGAACCAAAATTAAAATAAATTAATTTTATTTTAATTAAATTATATTTTCCCCCACCCACTTGCAAAATCCTACATCTCCCACTTGCCTCCTAAACCCCTTCTAAAACCTTCTAGATTCTTATAATCCCATCCTAATTAGCCTAATCCATCTCTTAAACATTTGCACATTCCTTAAGAGAAGTCACTTCTCAAAAATGTCTCAAAGTCTTTGAAATGCATTATGTCCTCAACAATTTAACCTTTAAAGTCTTCCAAACCATTAATGGTTAACTCAACCCTTCCCACATGGTTATGGTTAGAGACTTTCTCTCTAACTTAACCCTCATCTAACCCAAGGGTCTCATCAAGCACATATGGCTTTGACCCTAGTTATCCTATTAACCCTTGCACAAGAGTTTACCCCTTGGGTAAAAGTTTTATCCAATGGATGACCCTAACCCAACCTCAACCTTACCTCCTAAGGTAACCTTCATGTCTCCTCAACATTTAATGCCTCTTACATCTCCTCTCAAGCCCTCTCAAGGTGACATTTGTCAACTTGAGATTGGATTGAATCCCTCACATAAATTGATAACTTTCAATCCTAGCCCTTGTTGAGATTTTTCAATCTCAACCCTCCATTGCCCTATTTTCCCTATAAATAGAGTCCATTCTTTCTTCAAAATATCCAAGTCTTTGTGCATCAAACTTATAGTCTCATTTCATCAAGCATTGTTAAAATATATTTAATAATAGTAATTAGATCATTTAGTTGCATATCATTTAGCAATATCATGTTAGCTTCATTTTATATGCTAGTTTAATACCATCATTTTCATGCTAGTTAGCTTTATATCAATATCTTAAATCCTATCATCATCTAGTTGCATATCTAAATCATCACTAAGATCTTAGTTGCATTTCCATTTTGATCTTAGAATCATCATATATCCCTCGTTCTTTTGGTTGTCATCTTATAGGTCAAGTGCTCTTCCCAACTGAAAGCCACCTTGATTTGAAGGATCCTTGAAGATAGAGAACAATGAGACGCACTTAAGATCTTTATTATTTCGCTTGTTTGCTCTCATAATTTTGATCTCTAACATAATGTCCCATTGGTGTGTTTGTGTTGTTTGCCTCTCTCATGCAGGTACCACAATCTGAGCTCACAGTAACCAAACATCCTTTATCCCACATACAAGGAATTATGATAGTGCCAATGCCCAACAAAAAAAAACGTTAGTTAGGTCCAAGCAAAAACACACTAGCAAAGGTTTTCAAACAACACAAGATGAGGCAAACTCCACCTCAATAGCATGTCAAAAATGTAACAAGGAAAGCATTGGAATCTTGCTTGTGTGGGCCACAACTATTTTTGACATTTTATGATAGATAAGTGGCCAAAGGAAGAAAAAAATAAAAAAAGGGCATTCCATTGAACAAGCCCTTTTGTGGACCCCATAAGCTCTTCCAAACCAAAAAACACACAAAAACCAAAAAAAATCAAAATCAAATAACCATTCTTTTTGTACAATGCAAGATTGTGAGTGGTCCTAGATGCTTATGCATCAAATACAAGTTCCTTTCCACATGCATTAGTTATACCCCTATAGTTTGAATCTAATCCTATGTGACATGACTTCATAAAATATACAATTATCCAAGCAAACACATAGGCTCACTATAATTAAATCTAACCATAAATTAGTATAAACTTCATGCATTGCACCCTAAACTCTGCTTGTCATCAAATGGCAATAACAAATATGTGTGTGTGTGGAAAATTAATACACAACAAAAATTGAAATTACAATCAATATTTAATACTCTTCATATCCTTCTTCATCAAAAGCATCAAGGTCAACATTTGCTTCAATTTCATTTGAACCACAACCAATTGGATTGCCACTCTCACTAGGTGCATCGTGTAGAAGCTACCCTATCTATAAAGACTTCAACAAGATGGTCAACTATAGCATATATATCAAAACACTCAAAAGCTAGATCCCAATTTTGTAAGTTTCTTATGTCACAAAAGACAAAGGTTGGAGTGTATATAAATCAAATCCTCTGCTTCTTTTTGCACCCAAACAATTGCACTTGATTGAGTAGATGAAAGAGTATGTAATTTGATTCCACTCAACTGAAGAACTTGCAACTTGTTGAGTAAGCATACAACATTTAGTATTTAATTTAATAAATTCAAAGCTTTAAACATATACGCCAATGGTATTCCCGCGACCCAGCCTAGCGTCCAACCCGCCTTACATTGGGCTTACTAATTGCCAAGTTGGGGTCAAGAAGGGGTGAGTTGAGGCAAGACTAGTCCACTGGGGATGTACCAACCCGCCCACAATCTAGGTGCATCGGGTGAGTTCAGGCCTCGGAGTCGAACCCGAGACCAATGGGGAGCAAACCACGGCCCAAGCCAACTCCACTACCCATGTGGGCTATAATATTATATTTTTATAAAATATAATATATATCATAAGAGCATTGAATAAAAAACAAGATAAAAAAAATTAAAAAATACATACTTGGTAAAGTATTTTAATTACAAGAGGTTGCAAGTACATGGAGCCTTGACCGTTTAGATACCACCACTCATCAACACTTTTCCTATATTTGTTTAGAAGAGAAAAAACATTGAGATTTTTTTGAAGATATGAAGTGACCAAACTAACTCAAGACAATACTTTGGATATCTTTATTTGAAAATATCTTTATGAATGCAACCTTATAGCGAGTAACAACATCTCCATCCCTAAAGTACCTCTTTGTTATAATACTTAGGTGACAAAGCAAATTGCTAAGAGATGTAAGGGGGTTATCATTTTGTTCCAACAGTCAACAATAATTTTTTTGCACAATCTTGAAAAATGTTTCAATTGGGACATGTGTTGGAAATGTTACCATTGATGTCAAGAAAGAATTTATTGTTCAAGATTGATGACAAGCATAATTTCATTGATGTCAAGAAAGAATTTATGTCAAAGAACTTCAATATGAGAATCAAGTCAAGAAGAGCCCGCTTAACTATAATTTGATTATGTGCAACAAGGAACGGATAAAAGTGACATAAATATAAATCATGAGGTAATGAAGTGGATATCAAGAAGTTGTGATAGAGATGCTATGGGTGAATTGTTACTGAAAGAGCTGAAAAAGTTTTGTATTCCACAATTTGAGTAACAAAGTACTGGTGTGCTCAAAGCAAGAGAAATCTGATAAATTGTATGCAACAATTGAATGTGATAAATTACAGCAAAACAATGATGTTCATTAGAAGCAGCAAATTCGATGGAACAGCTATGTTTAATCACAAATTGCAGCAATTAAATAAGTCACAAAATGCAGCACTAAAATAAAATATAGGGGCTGACTTCATAAAGTAAAGGGTGGTTATTTAAAGGAATTAAATATAGTAATTTGTTAAGGCCAACTCATTCATAAGGCACATGTGAAAAAGGCAGCCATAAAGTAATGCCACATAAGACAAAATTAGAATGAGAACAAAAAAATAGACAGCTATTGGAATGAAAGGACAGAGTCACAAAAGACAAAAAGGTCTTATCTAAGAATCAAAAGCAGCGAACATATATAATAAGCCAATTTGTTTGTTTAAAGAAATGAATAGTGCAGCTAATGTATTAATGTATTATGGAAAACCAACTCTTCCTAAATAGTAGCTATTCCATTCCGGATAATAAAATTTTGGTGATTGCCATTTTCCAAATTTAAGATAGAAAAATATGAGAAGATAAAAAAACAGATTAATGAAAATATAAAAAACATATTGAAGAATAGAAAAAAAACAGACTGAAGAGCAGATTAAAGAGTATATCAATTAGACATATACAGGTCTGCATATGAAGATATAGAAAGAAAAAGAGGTTAATGCTGATATGGAAGAAAATTTCATGCAGACATAGAAGAAGAATTTATGGCAGATCTATAGTATATATGCAGATTTAAAGAGATAAATGAAGATTTGAAAGAGACATCTCCTTTTAAGTGGAAATCTAAAGATATAACATACATACACAAGCATATGTAGGGAGCAGAGATGAAGATATAAAATGAAAGTTATGGAATAAAAGATAAAACAGTCAAACATCAGCAGATTTCTGAAGCTAAACAACAGAAGAATAAATGGGATATATGCAGATTTGAAAAGGAATAAATGCAATAACATTCTAGCAGATTTTTGCAAGGAGACGAGTGTGGAGATTTGAAGACAAATCGGGTATACACCAGCATATATATGTGAGTATGTAGAAGCAGATTTAGGACAGATCAAGATAGCAGAAGTGTATGTGAAGTCATGCAACGATAATTACCTTAACTTGAGCAGACCAATAGCAGAAATGTTGAAAGGGGATTGAACAAAGAAATTTATGACAGATATATAGAGAAGAGTAAAGGCAGATTTGAAGAGATAATAAAATCACTGAGAGGCAGATTTGTATGTAAAGATATGAAGAATTGAGAAGAAGATTGAATTGTCCAACAGATGTTGTAGTATCAATATTCAAAAGGTGGAAATTCATGTTGGGGGTTAGTGCCTCCAAGAACAAAGGATTGGAGTCGTCTCTTATTGAGATGGTGCTTAGGAATGGTGATCGGTTTTTCTGGTAAGTTGGTTCCTACAAACTCTTGGTTGGGGATTGGTGTCTCTAGTAGGTTGGTGCTCATGAAGAGTGGAGGGATTGGTGTCTCCTGTGGGTTGGAGCCTACAAACTTATTGTAGGAGATTATTAAATATAAGCAAGTAATTTGTCGTGGTTTCTCCCATAAGGGTTTCCACAGAAATTGTGTGTTCTACTTGTGTTGTATAATTGTTGAATCCTATATTGTTATTATGCAATTGTTATGCTCACCACCACCCTCCCCCCTCTCAATATAACCATGTACTCTTCATCATGTTTCTCAGCTTCTATTATTGTTCTTATTTCCTCCACCATGGAGTCCATGTCATCACAAATTTCATTCATACATGGGCTCAGTGAAATTCAAAATATATTCCACACAAACCCACTACTCATTATCTAGGATCAATGCTTTTACTTTTTGGGCTCTTTTTGTGCTTAATTGCCTTCATACTCCATAAATTGTTGATGACTATGGAAAAGGTCTCTCGCACCTTCACAAGTTGTCTTAAGGCAATTGTGTGAAATGCAAATTGAGTTATAGCAACCTAACATGGTATAAAAAATAGATGTAACCTATCAACAATAAAAAATTGAAAAATATTTTTTTTTAAAATTGAATTATCTTCAATTCCAACTTGTAGAAAGCCCTCAAGATGCCTTGTGTAGATTTGTTTGACCCATTCAAGTTGTGTGCCAATCTTCTACCATATTAAATTGAGTGAGTGGATTACACACAATGTCCACCTAAGTCAACACATTCAAATTCGAATTTGAGTTCAGCAACAATAAAATTCGGATGAAGTTCGGCAAGTTAAATGTTTCGAAAAAAAATTCAACAATAAATTCGTCTTATATTGAAAAATGAAATATAAATAATATATCCAATAAATTATCAAATTAGTTTAACTATTATTTTTGAAAGAAGAAAAATCTTAAATTTAAATTTATTATAATTAAATATTATTTTTTAAAAATTTAATATAAATAATATAACATTTTAAGTTTTATAGACATATAAGTCAATATTTTTTAAATTAAAAATACAAATTTTATCAACATATTGTGTAAATTTAATAGAAAAATATAGCATTTTCAATACAAAAATGAAAACAAAAATCTAAAAGAAAACTAAACAATGAAAATCCATAATCGCATCGGAGCTGTTGCTACCACATCAAACTTTCAATCTAAATCCATATGCCCAGGAATCGCGTTAGAGCTAGGAAGGTGTGCTCGCTTTCATCTGCTCGCCTCCATCGATGGCTAGTGCCTACGCTTCTGTAAATTCCAACATCTCATTCGAGAGGTAAAGTAAGAAGTAGTAGTAGGTAGCAGGCTTCTCCGACGACCCTACTATTCTATGGACAAAAAAGGGGGCAGTCAAGTCACGTACATCGAGCAGAGAGGCACAAGTCGAGGCTCGTCGTTGGTGAAAGTCTATTTGAATTGAATTTGCAAAGTATCGACTTTGTTTGCGTCAAACTTGCATTTTTAAAATGCATTTTTCATTTAGAAAACCTACGGATTTACCATACGAATTTTAAGGCGAACTGAAACAATTTTTTTTGGATTTTAAAAATTCGTTAAATTTCAAATTTCATTCATCGATCAGATTCGTCGAATGCAGTGACTTAGTGAAATGGTCACAACATCTGGCGACACCACTAAGAATGTTCGCGAACATCTAAGAATCAATCCATCTTTGAAGAATACTCAGAGAATCTTCCTCAATAAATCAAGGAGTTAAACATAACTTACAAGAAGAGACTTTCATATTGAGACAGAGTACTAAGTCCATAGTTATCCATGTGTGTGCAATGAGTCAATTCCCCTCAACAAGACAATCATGATCTCTAGGTTCCCCTGTGATTAGCTACGTAGTTTACCTGAACCTCAAAAGCATCCTAGATAGAGCCTCGCTGCCAGTCAGACGTCTATAGTCCCGACGAGGTTATCGCCGCAAGCTCACGAACATTGCTCCATTGCCAGCCGGGCGTCCATAGCCCCAATGGAGTTATCCGTATATCCCCGTTAGCCAATTTTGGTATTTCCTTTTATTTCATCTTTTCTTGATTTTTCTCTTTCATTTTCTCATTTTTTTAATTTTTTTTGATATTGCTATTTTTATTCCATCAATTCCTTTGGCTCGTAAGCAATGAAGCTTACTAGGGTTTGAGGATTGAGGTGACGCTGAAGCCAGATTTTAGATTTTTCACCAATCACAGCTTAGCTTGAAAACCATAACGACTCGGAGATTATAAGTGTGAAAAGATATAATAACTAAAGGACACTAATATCTGAGTCCAATAAGCCAATCTTACTTCATTGCAAATACAACTTGACTCAAAATTTTATCAAGAAAAATTTCTTCATGCTTCTAAAAAAAAACTTCATGATTGACCAAATGAAACAGACAATGCAACGGGGAGTCAGAGTGCTTCATCACAAAAGAGCCCTTTTCAAATGGATACCCCTCAAAACAAACAAACCAACCCACCCTAAGACACCAAGAAAACCACCTAAACTAAAACCTAAAACAAAACTAAGGAAAAAACCAAAACACACCACACACCAAACCAAACAAACCGAACTGAAAAGAAACTAGGCTAACTATATACAAAGGCAGACCTCCTGAACTTTAGGACTGGAAGTAATGCTTGAGATATCTCCCATTGATAGGTAATGGGACGTCTTCCCTAGTTAAGGTCTTCAATTTGAATGCATTCTCTCCAAGAATCTCAGAGATTTGGTAAGGGCCCTTCCATAGCTTGTCAAATTTATCATGTTCTCCCTTCTTTTCATGTGCTTTATCCCAGTATAAGACAAGATCCGAAATCTGGAACGCCTTGACTCTAGCCTGTCTATCGAACCATCTTTTGACAACTCCCTGATGCTTTGCAAAATTTTCCAATGCTTGATCTCTCTTTTCTTCAAGATTCAGCAGTTGTGTTAATCGAGCTTGCACAACGTCGGTGTCCTCCATGTATTCTTGGATAAACCTTAAGGTTGGGATCCTAAGTTGCATAGGGAATACTGGGTCTTGACCATAAACTAGGAAGTAAGGTGAAATCCCTAACACGTTCTTGGTCCTGATCCAATCTGCCCAGAGAGCAATTTTTAGTTGGGTATGCCATTCTCTTGGACTTCTCTCCAGCAATTTCTTGATTACACTGAGTAGGTTTTTGTTTGTCGACTCGCCTAACCCATTACCCTGAGGGTAATAATTAGATGAGAATTTAAGGGTTATACCATATTCAAAGGCCCAATTTGAAAATCTCAATGATGTGAAAGCTGAGCCATTATCGCATACCAACGCATAAGGACACCCAAACCTTGTAATAATGTTTTCCTCAAGGAATTTAATTACGGCCTCAGTAGTGCATACCTTGAGAGCTTGAGCCTCCGACCATCTGGTACAGTAGTCAATTGCAATGATGATATACTTGTGTTGTGCCGAGGATGTGGGGTTGATGACACTAATAAAATCCATTCCCCATTTTGCAAATGGTCTTGCTTTGATCACTGGATTGAGTGGCATGGCAGGATTCTTCTCTCTGAAAGCGGCGACTTGGCAAGTGTGACAAGTCTTGACATGATCAAATGTATCTTTGAATAGTGTGGGCCAGTAATATCCTGCTCTCAGGATTTGATGAGTTGTGGCCAGGTTAGCACCATGTTCTGTACCAAACTTGGAGTGAAAATGTTCAATTATTTGTTTGGCTTCTTCTTTGCCAACACATCTTAGATATATTCCTTCGTGATTCCTGCGATATAGGACGGATCCTTGAAGCATATAATGCTGACACTT
Organism: Cryptomeria japonica; assembly: GCF_030272615.1. Lineage (NCBI taxonomy): Eukaryota > Viridiplantae > Streptophyta > Pinopsida > Cupressales > Cupressaceae > Cryptomeria > Cryptomeria japonica. Next base: position 687,398,789 of record NC_081413.1, read on the forward strand.
TAACCTCAATGCTCTCTTCTGAGTGGGTGTCATATGAGCAGGGCATTTGTGGTTGAGTAGGTAGGTCACAATTTCCTTGTACCATTCATCTGGGGTGACATCATCCAATTCATATACTTGCTGGACTAACCCGGGCCCGTCAACTGCTAGTGTCTGAGCTAAAGCCTGCCCTCGAACAAGTTTCATAGGCTGGATTTCAATATCAAATTCTTGAATAATGGCGACCCACTTGCCTCTTCTCTCTCCTAGTTCATTTTGCTTGAGGAGGGTTTTTATGGCTGCATCTGGTACAATTGCATAAATTTTGGCCCTCAAGAGGTAATGTCTAAACTTTTTGATGGCTTTGACCAATGCATAGGCCTGTTTTTCAATATTAGGATATATGAGTTCTGCATCTTTCAACAGGGTGCTCATGAATGCAACCGGGTTCTCGTTCCTCTCTTCACTCCTTTGGGTGAGAATAGTTGCACAAGTATATTCAGAGGCAAATGAATACAGGTAGAAGGGCTTCATGTAGTCAGGACTGATCAATACTAGAGCTTCTGCGATCGCTAACTTTATCTCCTCGAATGCTCTCTTGGCATGTGTCGTCCATTCTATTTTGGCATCCTTCTTCAACATCTCATTCAATGGTCTGACTATCTCGGCAAACCCTGTGATGAATTTTCTGACAAAATTGATTTTGCCAAAGAATGACTCGAGTTCCTTCTTACTGGCTGGCAGGTTGATGGTTGATATAGCTTTTACTCTATCAGGATCAATAGAGATTCCCTTTTCTGAAATGACATGTCCTAGTAGCTTTCCTTCTGTCACCCCAAATATGCATTTTTTAGGATTGAGAGAAACACCATATCTTTTACACCTTTGGAAGACTTTTCTTAAATCATCCACATGATCTTCCCTTTTCCTGGAGAATACTGTGATATCGTCCATGTATATGATGATGCATTTCCCAATCAAGTCTCTAAAAGCGATATCCATGGCTCTATGAAAGGTGGCCCCGGCATTGATAAGTCCAAAAGGCATTCTTTTATATGCAAATGTTCCCCACTTGGTAGTGAAAGCGGTCTTCAATCGATCTTCAGGTTCAACCAATACTTGATTATAACCTGAATATCCATCCAGAAAAGACATCATTTGTCACCCGTTGACAATTTGCAATACTTCGTCCAGCGATGGTAGTGGATAATTATCCTTCTTTGAAGCTCGATTGAGATTTTTGAAATCGACACACAATTTGATCTCTCCATTCTTTTTCCTGACAGGAACCAGGTTGGTGACCCACGTCAAATGTCTTACTGGAAAGATGATTTTAGCTGAAAGCAACTTCTTAACCTCTTGATATATTAAAGGTTCTAGTAAAGGATTGACCGGCCTTTGTCTTTGTCTAAAAGGTTTGCTTCCTGGCTTCAAAGGGATTGTATGAGTGATGATTGCAGTATCATAAGTCTTGAGATCTTCATAGCTCCAAGTGATGACATCTGGGAAATCTCTTACATGTTTCAAGATACCATTTCTCTCTTGCGAAGTACAGGTCTTCCCAATGAACACATTCTTAACTTGTCTGTCATCACCAACATTGATTGTGTCACATGCATTTCCTTCCATGCTATGGCTTTTCATCTCCCTCAATTTGTCGGGATCAAAGATTCTTTCTAACTCCACCATTCCTTTTGGAATAGTGTTTGTTTTCAAATTCAAAACCCCTTCTGCATCCAATTTTGCTCCTTCCTCTTCATCAATGATTTGGGCTAGGAAGACATCTGTGTTGGTTAAGAAATCCAATATGTGCTTGTCGTCTTCGAAAACCTGAAAGTTGGTGATGTTGTATGTGACTGAAGGTACTGAGGCCAACTCTACTGTGAACTTTTTCAATCCTTCCATAGCTAATGATACCAAAGAGCTGTCGGCTTGTGCAAGAGAATTAGCCACTTGATTCTGATGTCTGTATATGGACTTAATATTGAAGGCCTCAAAACTTTCAATGAGATCCCAAACTCGATTCCGGTATCTAGTCAGCCTTTTGTCATGGCACACATACTGCCTTTTGATTTGCCTTATTACTATTTCTGAATCTCCATATACCTGCAGTATTTTAGCTTTCTTTCTGATAGCTAACAATAACCCACTGTGAACTTTTTCAATCCTTCCATAGCTAATGATACCAAAGAGCTGTCGGCTTGTGCAAGAGAATTAGCCACTTGATTCTGATGTCTGTATATGGACTTAATATTGAAGGCCTCAAAACTTTCAATGAGATCCCAAACTCGATTCCGGTATCTAGTCAGCCTTTTGTCATGGCACACATACTGCCTTTTGATTTGCCTTATTACTATTTCTGAATCTCCATATACCTGCAGTATTTTAGCTTTCTTTCTGATAGCTAACAATAACCCATGAATTAAAGATTCATATTCAGCCACATTGTTGGTGCAAGGGAACTGTAGCCTATGGGCGGCAAGGTAGGTTTCTCCTGACGGACTGATCAACTCAAAGCCAGCTCCAGATCCTTGCTTGGATTTAGATCCATCGACCTTAATGTCCACATTGGATTCCCTTGGTCTTCTGACTCTTGGACCTCTTGGCTTTCCACTGATGTGTCGGATAGAGTTTCATCTTCTGAAGAACTTTCAACTTCTGGGTCTTCAATTTCTTCTACAATGAATGTCTGTGGAACCTTCTTGTATACTTGTTCTAATGCAGTCTTGCACATAGCACAAGATAATTCTGAATGGACGGCATTATGTATCCTACACCAGTCGGGGAGGAGCAGATCTCGAACAGACGCCAAGTTGCCAAGTTGCATACTCTGTTGCACATTTTTGTGGAAAAATTTTCTAAAATTTTCAAACATTCCATCATCATCTTGGTCGGATCCTTGATCACTTTCCACGATAATTTATGTAGATTCCATCACCTCTTGTTGACTGTCTTTCTCTTGCAAGTTCTGTATCATCAAGACTTCTACTTTAGGTTTGTATGTCCCCAAATCAGTTTCTAAGAATAAGACCTCATTATCTTCTCCATACTCGGTTATCATAAGTCTCAATCTGGGAGTATTGTCGATTTTGATTTGGTTTGGAACTCCCCTCCAAGGTAGCCACATGTGTGCAAAGTTCGTTGACACATACCCGTTCAACTTTCGTGACCAATCTCTACTCAAAAGCATACCATATGTGTCAAGTATATCCACGACTGATATGTCTATGAAATTTTGGACCCTCGGGTCTGCAGCTAACTGCATGTGAATATTGTTCAATTCTCCCATGACTGGAACTTCTGTCTTGTCTAACTGAGTGACTTTCCTTCTGGTGGGTGCACGAGTTATACCTAGCTTCTGACAGATAGCCAGGGGCATCACATTACTAGAAGTTCCTGAATCATATAGACAGTTGTGCAATAATTTTCCAAAGATTCTGACTGATAGCAGGAACGAGGCCAACTCATCTTTTCCTTGGCAAAGGATTGAGGAATCCTCATCATGTTCTTGATTCTTTACGTCATTGATTTTTGGATTGTCATTCTTTTCTGAGGTTTCTTCTTTTGAATTCTCTATTTTCTTTGAAGGTTTCCCTTTCTTTATTACATCCTTTTTAGTAGCAACCCACTTTTCGGGAAGGACTTGGCTTGAAGTGAGACTCTCTTTGATGGTGGGTTGGACTTTCTTAACATCACCTCTTTTAAGTAACACTTTTCCTTCTAACATATCCTCCTTTTTGGCTGGGAAGGCTACGGTCTGGACCATACACTCATCTTCTTCAGACTGTTGCTTGCTATCAGCTTCATCTTGAATTACATTGATGGTGGCTTGAATATTATTGGCCACTTCTTTGGACGTATTCTGGTTCTTCGGCCTTACTGTGTTTGAATCATTCAGGGTATTAATCACAGCATCTTTAATCTCTGACACTTACAACTCATAGAGTGGCAAGCTAATTTTAATCCTTTTGAGTTCTTCCAACACCAACATAGCCAGTCTTTTCATTTCATCTCTTGGGGGAGGAGGAGCATTCTTTTACCTGTACTCTTGCGCATCTTGTGGATAATCCGAAGTATTGCTAGCCTTTGGATTTGGAGGAGTAGAGAAATTGTTTGGAGGGATGGATGTTGTCAAAGGTTCCTGATTTCTCTGATTTCTTTGGTATACTCTCGGACCTAGGCCTCCTGAGGACTGGTGGAATACTTCTTTTATCCCTTCAACCAAGACACTATTATTCAAAGGCGGGAAATAATATTCTGAGTCTTCAACAGGTTCATTTGCTGATGCCGGTGGAAACTAGGAACCAGGAGGTACCATCGGTCCATTAGTTGATGCTGGCGGAAATCTTCCATTCTGAACCTGGTCAACCTCTCCTTTTGGTAAATGTTTGTAACTTTCCACAACCATGGCTTGGTCATATCGAGTGGTCGGGACCATTTCATATCCTGTTGTAGGAGGATTTTCAGGTGCATCATTGCTACGTATCTCTTGCTGGAATATGTCAGCTGCAATCTTGAATTCAGGACACTGCAATTCAGAATGTTGATTTGTACTGTGGAGTCTACACCAGCTGGATAAGGCCGCCTCTGCTAGAAACACTTTACTGGTAGGATGATTTTCCTGATTTTGTGAACTTGATGGGTTGTCTAATGGCGTCACCACGTTTCCATTATTAGGAGTTGTATTCCATGTTCTCCTTTGAAAGCCTTGATTGTTGTTTCCTTGATAGTTGTTTCTGAAACCTTGATTATTATTTCCTTGAAAATTTTGATTGTTTGCTTGTTGTCCTTGATTGATTCTCTGCATGCTTTGCAGTTGATTATTTTGATTCCTCAAATGGGTCACCTCAGTTGACAGCTTCTTGACTTGTTCAATCAATTCTTTCATTTCGTCCTTTTTTTCCTGTGTTCTTGAAGAGTTTGTTGCATTTTGCAGGTACACAGGTTGTGCCAGTGGGGCTTGTGAAAGTGCAACTCCAGGATGAAGTACCAACTGGTTTGACGGCTGCATATTAGGATATGTTGCTTGCGGAATAGGATTCATGACTGGGGTCTGATTGGCCAAGGCTAGACTAATTGCTTGAATTTGGTTCGGTGCTGCAGTAGGTCCCATATGAAGTAACGGCCCAGTAATACTCTACCCCATGTGCTTACTAACCTCAATAGCCTTTGCATATGCTGCGTTTAGATCATTCGGGATAGGATAAGTTCTCACGAACATGGCAGTGAGATGATCTAAGGCTCCATAATAAATCTCCCTTGGGTCAGCAATGAGATATGGATGTCGCAACATCGTGTAAGCCCTATGGAATCTGTTATTGAAAGAAGTGATAGGCTCATGTTCTCTCCTTCGAATCTCAACAAACTGTCTATACAGCTCAGCTGGTGTGGTTGGGATACCAAACTTTGCAATAAATGTATCTTTCATTGCATCCCATGTCCTGATTGACCTCTTTGGTAGGTGAATGAACCAGAAGTATGCTTCTTCTCCTAATGAGTAGGGAAAGAGCCTACATGCTACATCTCTGTATTCAACTCGCCTATTGCGAAGAAGATCTTTGAACATCTTGATATGATCCTTCACGGTACGATTAAAATCACTCGCATTGAATTTAGAACAGAAGTTCTCAAGATTCTTAGGCATATCATGATAAATTGCAAATTCTAATGGTGATGGATTATCAATCATCCATGTAGCGTCGTTGAGTGCATGAGCATGAGGAGGAGCATTGTGAGCCATCATGCTTCCCGAAGGTTGGAAACTTGATTGAGAACTTGATGATCTGACCTAGCTTGTTGGTTGAGAAATTGCCTGGATACTTGCTTGAATTGTTGCTTGTACTTGTTCTTGAAGAGATGGAGCTTGTAATAACTCAGAAGTGCCTTCTAATCTTGGTTCAGATTCCCTTGGAGTATCTTCTCTTTTGGCCCACTTTGACCTTGAAGTGAACTAAAGTTCAGTCAGATTTTTCGTGCTTGGTGTAGACCTCAATAGTCTTTGGTGTTTTTCAGGCGAGAAAGAACCAATACGATCCAACGTGAAGATCTGTTTTATGGAGATTACTGCTGGTTCCTTTGGTTACGAAGTTCTTGGGTGGCGGCTCTTTGGCGTTCTTCAGCTCTATCTGCTTCTTGTTCCAAAATGATTCTGACCCTATTATACTCAGCTTCACTTCTCCTTAAGTTCCATGCTAGGTCATTCAATCCTGAAATAATGTCCTCTTGAATGTTGCCTATTTCCAAATTAGGTTGTACTACCTCATTCAATCCTCTATGTGGCAACACCATGATGATACATGCTAATGCTGAAAAAAAAAATTGAATTTTCTAGATAGTATTGTTCCTCTTGATAATCAAACTTTTGTATAAGAAAGTAGGGGCCCTCCTTCTAGCGCCAATTCTGTTGATGTGTATTTTGTACACGACCAAACACAGAATAAAATACCCAGAGGTATCTTATCCTCTCTTGAGTAAAGTCTCCAAATGCTGAAGATATCGCAAAAAAGGATCAATCGGAAGGGCTTCAAGGTTCTGCTTTGTAGGATCTCTACTCGCAGATAAGCACCAGTAGTTGTTGTGTTTGTTGTTTCTTCAAGGGGCCTTGTGTACTTTCAAAGAAAGCTTGTCATTGCTACTATCTTTCCAAATGAGGAAACAAGATTTTCCTAATACTAACAGATTTTCAAAAAAGATCAAAAGATAAGGGTTTTGAGGAAGAGATACTTAAACTAATCCTAAGAATGACTTAATGAAGACTGGTCTTGATAAGATTCTACCAATTTCAGTATCGCCAAAGGATTACAACTCCACTGGAATTGGTGTGATCTTCTAAGGGTATTCAACGATTTTCAAATCACCAAGGAGATAGATACTATCATGGAGATACGTACCAATACTTCCAATGATAATTAAACTCTTAATCAATTTCAATGTTTCCAGTTGACCACACAAGGCGTTCTTACAATCAGTAAGAAGCTAGTGGTTTGGAATGTGAGTCTTATCGAAGATCAGGCACAACATTTGTCCTTCAAACTTAAAATTCAAATGCTATCTCTACTAAGAGTGATTCAAGAAGATAAACAACCATGAAAGTAGCCACAAGGATTGCAACCAAACACCATAACTTCAATATTTCATTGATCTCATAGCCAAATAAACAACAATTGTTCAACTTTCTCTCTTCACTAATCAATTTTGCTACTAACAAAATTAAACTTATTTCTCTCCAACTTTCTAACTTTTCTAACCTTTCTCTCTAACTCTCTCTCTAACTCCTCAAAATGAAATGAGTGAGGTCTTATATAGCATCCTCAAATACAATGAACGGCCTGGATCAAAAGAAGATCGATGGCTGAGATTTTGACACCTAAACCCTAATTAGGGTTTGTTACAAAAAAGTCCCCATTTAGATAAACATTATTAATCCATAGCCAATAAAAATTGGCACAAATAACGAGGAGACAGACCAATAGGAATTAAGCTGCCACATCATCTTATAACAACTTTTCATCTAGAACTTTGTTCCCTTTCCTATGCTCTTTTCTAGCATATTCAATGAATCTGGACACAATTCCCTCAATCTTAGCAATGGGAATCTCAGGAAGATTCTTCATTCGTTCTTCCAAGTGAAGGACTTCATCAAAAGCAGTGAGAAGAGTCACCTCCCACCCAGGCTCAAATTCTTTGGTCTTCTCAATCAGGAACATAGTAGCATACATTTGATCTCACTACCTTTCTGTAACGATGTTCTCTTCCTTGCAAAAGATGACCTTGATTCTGTCTTCCAACTCTTGGATGTCTGTTGGCGGCAATATTGTACACGGAAATAAAACTAGTTAATTATATTGTAACTGTGTTGGTTAGTTGGCAACCGAGGGGTGGCAGTTGCGGTGCGATGGTTGGTGCTCGCACCCCCTCAGCATCTTTATATACTTCCGAATGTAACTTGTGGACAACGACAATTATGAATGGAATAACATCTGATATCTATGGCGTTATTATTCTGCATTACGTGCTTTATGTTTTAAGTTATTCACCCGAGAGGGCAAACCCCGCGAAGGTGTCAGTGTTGTTGTTGACCGTACGGGGAGGTTGCATGGTCGGGGACATTACAGAGGAAACACAAACAAACAAAAAAAATGACGACGACCTGATTGAAAAATGATTCAATGACATCTAGAGCCTGGACACTAAAAATATTGGAGTGTAGAAGGAGGGCTTTGACATCATAAAACATCACAGAAATGATGCGCGCCATGGACTTTCGTGTGGTTCTTAAGGTTGTAAATTGGTGTTGGAGCGCACCTGGGGCGCTACCCCCAGACCCCGCGAGGGCGCTGCCCCAGACCCCGCTGGGGGCGTTGCCTCCAGACCCCCAGTTTATTTTTGAGCTACAGAATACCACGGAAAGTGTTGTGGTTGTCTGTACTGTGAGAAAGAAGCCTGTAGCTAAGCATTGGCGGGGAAGCCATAAGCCGTAGAGGGAGACGGATTTGGAGGTTGGGAACAAACAGAGTTTGAGGGAAGGCATTGCAGGTCCGCGCAGTTGTATGACACCAGGGAGTTATTCAGTTCAGTTTTTAGCCTTTGGGGAGTGTGATGGAGGATTTGAGGTGTCTCCTAGCCTTTGTGCCAACGGGTTGTGGCCACCTCCAGGCAGGAATGGTATGCTTTGAGGAACTTGGAGTAGGTCTCGGCTGGACGTGAGGTTGCCTTGGTGGATGCAGAGAGGGCTCAGGAGGAGCTGACCACCAAGTTGGAGGCAGTACTAGCGTGAGACGTAGTTCAGCATACCCAGGAGTTGGATGTCGAGAGGGCAACGCCGGTGGCAATCGAGGACAAATTGGCTAGGGAGACAATATCATTTGAGTAGCAGTTGGTGGAGGCTGAGACTGAAAAACGTGTTTTGCAAATAAGTTTGGTTTAGGCATAGGAGGATGGTGATGTCGAAGGAAGCAATAATGGTGAAATCCGCACTTGAGCATCGGATGGTAGCAGCCAAGGGTTTTCAGGCGAGGACGCAGCAGGTGTATAAGTTTTGGGCTCGACTGTCGTCAGCAGTTCTGTTTAATGTCATCTCTATTTTGTGTTAAGTCATCCGGAGACGACTTCTTTTCTTTTGGGGGGGATGATGTTGGCAGCAATATTGTACACGGAAATAAAACTAGTTAATTAAATTGTAACTGTGTTGGTTAGTTGGCAACTGAGGGGTGGCAGTTGCAGTGCGACGGTTGGCGCTCGCACCCCCTCGACATCTTTATATACTTCCGAATGTAACTTGTGGACAACGACAATTATGAATGGAATAACATCTGATATATTGCATCTGATATCTATGGCGTTATTATTCTACATTACGTGCTTTATGTTTTAAGTTACTCACCCAAGAGGGCAAACAATGTCCACATCTGTCTCGATCTCAATCCGCCTGTCGAGGATGGTACACAACACCTCAAACACCTTGTCTTGAACTGGATGGATGGTGCCTTCAACTCGGTTGCATCTGGTGTTGACGTCTTCAAAAAGAACTTCCTTCATCTGGAGCAGAGCTGACCACTACAGGAGGCTATGGGTTCCTCCATCCATTATATTTTGTTGCGCTAGAATTCGTCTTGGTGTTTCTCTTATCACTTGTAAGACTGGGATGATAACATCTCTAGTGTGAGTAAATGCAGCTACAGTTATCATTAGATTATGGATAATCTCAAGGACCTGGATAGCTCGATGAACTGTCTTCATCATTCTTGTTGCAAATTCAATGGCTACCTTGTAAGATTCATCAATCCAAGAACTCGTGAGTTGAACTAGGCTCTTCACCCTCTCTGCCTCACTTATTGATTCAAGAGGAAGTGCATGTAAAGGAGATATTGCTGGATCCTACCATCTCAAAGGCTGGTTAAGATGGCTAAAATAATTCCTCCAAGCACTGACCTCCTTTTCAAGCTTCTTATTCTTTTCCACTTCCTCTTTGAGTTTGTCTTTGAGTGCTTTCAGTGAATCAGTTGCTTCTTCCATAGCCTGCTCGATGGTAAGTGGACCAAGATCAAATGTTTCTAGATCATATTCTTATGCTAGAATCTCATCCTCATATTTGTCCACCACTGGTGTAGCTATCTGCACTTTTCTGGATCCTGTCTCATCTCTAATTACCTTTGACATCTTTGTGGCCTTCTTCTTCTCTATTACTTCATGAGAATTTCCTATAAGGCTTTCCAAGTCAAATACATGTTCTTCCTCTTCAACCACAACTACCCTTGTCAGCCTCTCTTTCAGCCAATCCGGAATGGCAGATCTTGTTTCCCTCACTTGTATTTCTTTAGGTAGAGGTATATCTTCCCGGAAAGGAGATGTTGCTTCATCATCATTCTTTTCTTCTTGTTGCTCATTAGCACCAACTTGGGGAGATTGACTTGATGAATGCTGAGGCATCTGTCCTTTTCCTTGTTTATCATTTTGTACCATGGATTCCATAGACTCATCAATTCCATACACTATATGCCTCTGATCTTCTCCTTGACTTGCTTCCTTTTCATGCCTAGAAGATGTGTTTGGTGGGCAATCAGGATTCATTTTTTGCTTCTTCTTGCAAGGTTCTCTTTTCTCAGGTCCTTCCTTCCTCTTTGAACCTTTGAAATGAGAAGTATTCTCACTCACACTTGCCTCTCCTTCTTCTCATCTTGTTTCCAAGGTGAATGTCATAGATACATTCTGCTCCTTCAACTTTTGATGTTGTACATCCACCCATCTGCGAGTGCAAGATAAAACGGGAGCCATCAAAGCTCTTAGGTCTAAAACCTTAGGCTCATTCCAATCTACCTTCACTTCTTTATCTTCCTTCTCATTGGATGATTGGAGGTATCTACCACTATCCTGGGCTTGATCGGCTACTCTATAAATTTTGCATTTCCTGATGAGAACCAAGGGTAACCTAGAATTCATCTTTCTTTTGACCTCTACATCATCTTGGACATTCATCCAAAAGCCCTCCACCTGAAACTCATGCTTGTACTTCTTCCCGACAATTTCTTCTATATGACCATGAGGATCAAAATTCTCTCTCGAGGCAAAGGATGTGAATGAGTATAGAGATAATTCCTTCTCTGCATCTTTCGCGGCTTGAGTATTAGGACATACTTCAACTGAGTTCCCTAGTATGATGGATACGGGAATTCCATTTCCATGCTTGTGTCTTGATGCCTTCGTATAAGCTGCCAACTGTCTAGTCACCTCAAGTAATACTATCATGTCTGTAGGATATCTTGGCAACATGTAGGGAGGTGAAGGGCACCCATGAACTCTGATGTATGTGAATTTTGGAAACTGAATGAACCATGCACCATGCTTCTTCACAAGCTCCTATGCGTCCAGAGACAGTCGATTGTGAATCCCACCTTGCAATATCCTGGTAATATTCATCGTGAAGGTGTCATTGACTAGCTTGTAGTCACTTCTTGGTGGATGATGTAGTTGAACATAAAAATCACAAACTCTCATTTCTCTGGGTCCTCTTTCAACAACTCCTCTGTGAGGTAGTCCTGCATACTCAAAACCTCTGATCAAGGCATATATAACATATGAACTCATGTGAAATGACTTAGTAGGCCTTAGTCTTCTCCACTGCACGTCCAGGCTGTTGCTAATGATTCTAGCCCAATTGAGCATTCTCTTTCCTTGGACAATCAGTTGTATGAAGAAGAACATCCATTTGTCGAAGAAGAAAGCTTGAGAGGCACCCGTGACTCGATTGAGCAAGGTTATCAATCCTTGAATTCTTCTTGGAAGTCGATTCGGTGCGGTGTATTGGGAATCTTGTTCAGGCGAGGTTTGCTCTTGAGTAGCCAATTCTTGTTAATGAAGTTCAAGCAGGAATCAGGATCATCCTCATAGATAGACCTAGCTCCTTCTAGACTTTTGTAGATCATGTCTCTATGTTCTGAGAGATGAAAAACTTCACTTATAGCTTCCTCTGAAAGATAGGCTAAGATAGTTCCATCCTCAGCTACGATCGTCCTTGAGTGTGAATCATAGTGTCGGGCACACTCAATCATCAACTCATGACACTTGACTGCGGGAGGGAAACCTACAGCCTTGATAATGTCACTCTCAATTATCTTCTTTGCAACAGGGGACGGCTTGCCGATGTAGGGCGGTTCTCGAAACTTCTTCACATTGAAGTTTCCTAGGTTGGTGTCTCTGATATTGCGCCACTTGGACACGATCCTGGTCTCCAATTCGTGATTCCTTTGATCCTCCTTGATGAGAGCCTATCAAGTAGTAGATCCTCCGGCTTTGGGGGTTGTCATTTGATACCTACACAAAAGCTTAAAGTTAGGGTTTGAGCATAATATCTTCATTATAGGAGATTTGAGACCTTTCAAGGAAATAACTAAATATTAATTTGAAGATAATGATAAATCTAAGAATTATGAATTTTCAAATTAAATTAAAATCAGATTGTACAAGACTTAGATTTTTCAAAGGATTACTATGGAAAATCAAACTAAATCTTGAATAAAAATTTCAAAAATCTGATTCTTCATACCTCTTTCTTGAATTTTAGCTATCAACCTTGAAAAATGAATGAAGGGAGATTAGAATTTGCTGGACAAGGACATTTGATCTGAATTTCAAGTCCTCCTTTGAATGAATTAAGCTTCAATCAGCCTTCAAAAAGAATTTCACCTTCAAGTATCTTCTCAAAATCTAGAAATTCGCCTTCGAACACCTTCCAAAATCTGGAAATTATCCTCCAACTTGCTCAATTTCGCACCTCCAAATCTGCTCTTCAAGTTCACATGAGAGATAATGAAAGAATGATTTGAATTTGTCAAAATACATCTACCTTATATAGGGCGCTCACCTTGATTTCCCTTAAGGCCGACTTGGCAAATAGGAAACAAAATAAAATAAAACTCCTCTTAAAGGATGGCCAACTTGCTTGTAAAAGCACAATAATGATTTTTGAGCGCTTAACCATAATTTTTTATTTTTTAATTTAATTCCAAAGCTTAAAGGTGGATTTTTCATGTATTTCAAGGCTTGGAAATTAATTAATTAAATTATAAATGTCCTTATTCATGCGAATTTGTCTTAGTCTCCCAAATGTGTTGTAATAGGCAAATTTAGTGAAAGACTATAGGCTAGCTTAGGCTAGCTTAGGGAATATTAAAGCTTGATTAAGGCTTGATGAATCTTCATTCCTTAGGAATTAAAATATTCAAAGTGATGAAGGCTTAAATTATTTCAAGGTTTATTTGAACCTTTCATCTAGGCTTGTTTGCTTCATGAATCAAAATCTTCACAACCTAGATTTGCCATCACAATTTTGCAACTTGCCTTCAATTTAGCCTAAACAAGGTGAATAATAGGTGTTTTCAAGAATTTCACCCTGGACCCTTTGGAAGGGTCAGGAGCGATTTTCTCTTTTTAGGTCAAAATTCACCTTTGCTTGATCATTGACCTTCTCCAAGGCAATCTCCAAGGTCTATTCATCACAATCATTGAGTTGGCTCAACAATATTTTGAAGGAAACACTGCATTTTGGGAATTTCGCTCTGGACCCTTTGGAAGGGTCAGGAGTGAAATTCACTCTTCAAGCCAATTTTTCAATCTCTTTCACCTCAATTCATCAAAATTCCTTCAGTTTGAATCCACTTCTCAACTTGCTAGCATTGGTTTGATCCTCACAAGGTGAAAAAGGTCAATTTTGCTCAAGAACCTAGCCAGGGACAGGACCTATCCAGAATTTTGCTCTGGACCCTTTGGAAGGGTCAGGAGCGAAATTCTCACTTGAGCTCAAAATTCACATTTTTTGAAGGTCATAATTTCTTCAAGGCATTCTAAATAGTCTCTTTCACCTTTGTTTAGGCCTGGTTTAACTCAAATCTTGAAGGAAAAGATGACTTTAGGGTTTTTTGCTCTGGACCCTTTGGAAGGGTCAAGAGCAAATTTCTTTATTTGTAGCTCATTTTTCATCATTCCAACTTCAATCCACCTCACAAGGCTAGGAAATAGTTCTCTTCTTTCACCCAATCCAAGTTTGATTTGATTTTGCAAAGCAAAATAGGAGTTTTTAGGATTTTCGCCCTGGACCCTTTGGAAGGGTCAGGAGCGATTTTCCTCCTCTAGCCTAGAATCATCACTTTTGGAGACAAACATCAACTCAAAGGCAATCTCAAGGGCATCTTTTACCTTGGTATGGGCATAGCTTAGCATAAATTTGAAAGGAATAAGTAGATTTTAGGATTTTCGCTCTGGACCCTTTGGAAGGGTCAGGAGCGAAAATCTTGTTTTAGGGCTATTTTGTCATCCTTTCAACTTCAAATCTCCTCCAAGGCATAGAAGATCTTGTCTCACTCCTCTCCAGGGTATAAAAACCAAAATCTTGTCTTGATTTGCAAGGAAAAAGGGGCATCTTAGAAATTTCACTCTAGACCCTTTGGAAGGGTCAGGAGCGAAATTTTCATTAGGCTTCAAAATTTGCATTCTTGGCAACCAAAATCCACTCTATGGCAATCCAAATGCCTTCTCACACCCTTGTCCAAGCTTGGCTTTTCTCAAAATTTGGAAGAAAAGATGATTTTAAGGATTTTCACTCTGGACCCTTTGGAAGGGTCAGGAGCGAAAATCACTTTTAGGCTCAATTCCTTCATCTTTCATGGTTTATAGCAATTCAAAGTCAATCTTAGGGGCAACTTCATCTTGATTTTACCTTGTCCCACACTTGATCTAGCAAAAACTTGATAGCAAAAAGAGGTTTTGAGAAAATTCGCTCTGGACCCTTTGGAAGGGTCAGGAGTGAAATTCTCATTCCTGACCAAAAATCTTCATTTTTTCAACTTGAAACTTCTTTGCAAGGTAGGATTTCATCTTTCATTGCCCTAGAAACAAGGTTTCATGTCCAAGAAAGGTCAAAAAGTAGGTTTATAAGGAATTTCACTCTGGACCCTTTGGAAGGGTCAGGAGCGAAATTTCTTTTCCTGGCTAGAATCCTTCATTTTCACAACTTCTAAACATCCCCAAGGATTCCAACATGTTCATTCTTCTTCTCATCATGTTTTGGACACCAAAATTTGGCCAAATAAGGCAAGAAATGTCTCTTAGAGAGATTTTCGCTCTCGACCCTTTGGAAGGGTCAGGAGCGAAAATCTTGACTTGGGTTAGATCCTTCATTTCTCCCTTTTAAAACGACCTCAAGAGGCAAAGAAAAGTTATTTTTCTTCCATCTACGTCATAACAAATCAAAAACTTGACCTTCTTCAATGCAAAAATATGAGTATTTAGGAATTTCGCTGTGGACCCTTTGAAAGGGTCAAGAGCAAAATTTCCTTTTTGGTCCAAAATCCTTCATTTTCATATGCATTCAAACCTTCAAAGGCAACAAGGATGTCCCACCTTCCTTCCAAGATACCCTGCAAATCTAAATTTAGTCAAACAAGGAAAGAAAATGAGCTTCAAGAAGATTTTTGCTCTAGACCCTTTGGAAGGGTCAGGAGCGAAAATCTCATTCCAGGCTAGATTGCTCATTTTTCAAGCTTCAAACCACCTCACAAGGCAAAATTAGATCATTCTCCACATTAGGAACAAGGTTTCTAACCCATTCAAGGCAACAAATAAGGTTTATGATGAATTTCGCTCTGGACCCTTTGGAACGGTTAGGAGTGAAATTCTCCTTTAGGCCACAATCTTGCTCTTCAAAATCAATCAACTCCATCTCCAGGCAAGAACATATCAATTCGTCCTCAGACATGCCTTAAAAAACAAAACTTAGCCAAAACTGAGAAGAAAATGAGAGCAACAAGGATTTTCGCTCCGGACCCTTTGGAAGGGTCAGGAGCGAAAATCAAGATTTGAGCTTGATTCTTGACCTTTTGAACTCCAATTTTCTTCAAGAGGCAAACATAGATCCTTCTTCATGCATCTCCACCTAAATCCTAACTTTAGCTAAGGAAAAAAAATAAGAGCTTTCAAGAATTTCGCTCTGGACCCTTTGGAAGGGTTAGGAGCAAAATTCATATTCCTGGCTAGTTTCTTACCTTGGTTTACTTCATTCTCCATCAAACTTGATCAAATCAACTCCCTTGCTTCACAATCAAGACAAATCTCCATCCAATTTGGTCTAGGTAAGGTCGAACTGGGTTTTCAGGGCCAAAGGAAGGCAGGAAAGGGAGATTTCGCTCTGGACCCTTTGGAAGGGTCAGGAGCGAAAATCTCCTCCTAGACTGGCTTTCATCATTCCAAAGCCTAAAAGCTCTTCTTCAAGGCGAAAAATGTATCAACTTTCTCAATTATGCCTCAAAAGTCAACAATATTGATCATTTCCTTCCAAAACTCCTTAATTCATCATCAGTGCATTCATTCATCAATTTTCGAAATCACCACTTTCATCCCTCTCTGACCACTGACTCTGCTCAATCGACTCAGACCTGGAAGAAAACAAGACTCTAACAAGAAAACCATCAAACCAGACCTACCCTGACCTTAGACCTATTCGCCCTCTTCTTCAATCTCACCATCCTGATTCTCCTGAAAGGAAATACTTCATTAAGGCAAACTTAAGGTTCCAGGCAGACAACTAATGACCTCCAAAAACTAGGCTAGACTCGGCTTGAAAGAAACCCTAAAACAAGCTTTCAGAGATTAGCCCTAATCTAGCCAGCCCAGGCAAAACCAAGCAAGCAGAGAGAAAAACTAAGGGAAAGCAAAACCCTAAGAAAAAGAGGGGGTCCCCATTCTGATGGGGCGATGTGTGAAATGGTCACAACACTACCCTACAATTTTTAGCATTGTTCATTAAACTTGGACAATGTTTTTGAGCCCAACCATTTCAATGGATTCTATGAGGATATTGGCAATGAAACTTGCATTTTTTACTTGCCCCTCACAATACACTGCCTTCGAAAACATCACCCTTTAGGGGACACTACTACAACATTGATTAATGATCTATTTTTGCAATTTTCCCATCCATCAAAAATATGGTCACACTCGTTTTGGGCCATGCATTCTTGATTACACTTGTAGAAAGTCTTGAAGATGCCTTGTGACATGATAATTAGTCACAAACATTTGGATCTCCTTGCCCTTTATGTAGATTTGTTTGACCCATTCAAGTTGTGTGCCAATCTTCTACCATATTAAATTGAGTGAGTGGATTGCACACAGTGTCCACTATAGACCCAACTGCCCTACAATTTATAGCATTGTTCATTAAACTCAGACAATGTTTTCGAGCCCCACCATTTCAATGGATTCTATGAGGATATTGGCAATGAAACTTGCATTTTTTACTTGCCCTCACAATACACTGCCTTCAAAAACAGCACCCTTTAGGGGACAATGCTACAACATTGATTAATGGTCTATTTTTCCATCCATCAAAAATATGGCCACACTTGTTTTGGGCCATGCATTCTCAATTACACTCGTAGGAAGTCCTGAAGATGCCTTGTGACATATGATGATTAGTTGCAAACATTTGGATCTCCTTGCCCTCTATGTAGATTTGTTTGACCCATTCAAGTTGTGTGCCAATCTTCTGCCATATTAAATTCAGTGACTAGATTGCACACAATGTCCACTTAGACCCAACTACCCTACAATATTTAGCATCGTTCGTTAAACTTGGAAAATGTTTTTGAGCCCCACCATTTCAATGGATTCTATGAGGATATTGGCAATGAAACTTGCATTATTTACTTGCCCTCGCAATACACTGCCTTCAAAAACATCACCCTTTAGGGGACAATGCTACAACATTGATTAATGGTCTATTTTTTCATCCATCAAAAATATGGCCACACTTGTTTTGAGCCATGCATTCTCGATTACTCTCGATGATGTCTCTACTAAAAGATTTTTCTATGCAAATAAGGTGGTTCACACCTTTTCATACCCAAGAATAACATAATTAGGTGTGTTGCAAAGAGTCTTCACAATATCTTGTTAATAAGGTGATCTTACAATGTTGAAAGGAAGCCCATTAGCATAAATGCAATGAGCAATGCCCTAATTTGCAACCTTCCTCACTCCATTTATCAAGGTCTTGTCTAATGGGCCTCTTTTTCATGAAGCAAAAACATTCTCTTCTTCAGAAGATGGTGGCATTGACATGAAAGGATGCGGATCAACTAGTTGAGAGAAGCCACTAGGAGGTTTTTGCATGCTTCTCTTTGTAAGTGGATGTGCAAGAGCCTTTAATCTATTATTTTTCATGTTGACATTCTCTTCTTCTTTAATTTGAGCCAATATTTGTTCCTTTGGCAACCCCTTTTTTGTTTTGCCCAAGGCAAACTTTTATTCCTTGACAAGGGATGGAGCATAAGCAAGATTTCACTTGAAAATATGAGCTCTTATACTCTTTTCCACATTGGCTACAACACCAAAGAAAACCCCCACCACCAAAAAGTTGATGAATCATTGTTGCATGTTGCGAAAGAGACGACACTACATCAAATTTAAAAGAACTATTTGCATTTTGCACAACTGAACTAAAACTTCCAGTTATTTTATATGAACCTAAAATGAAAAACATTACAAATTAACGACACTACAATTGAAAAAAAAAAACAGCATTATAACCCCTTATTAGGCAATAAAAGTTCAAAAAAATCACAACTAAAAAAAAAATTTTAAAAACTTGAATTTTTTTTTATACTAAATAAATTTTGACAATATTATTGAAAACTTGATAAAAATGAAACATTTACTTACGTTCGATGGCTAAAAATTTCTTGCACAGCAATTCCTAACTTTCTGGTGTAGGTTTTACTCCACCCTAGCCCTCACCTTTGAAAAAAAATGCAACAGGTACATCCCTCTTTTCCATAAAGATTTTATAATGGTTAATTCAATTTCACTTAGATATGTGGATGTGTAATCTTTAATGAGCTAATTTATGAACATTAACGATTAATATTGACAATGCTTATTTCATATATTTTTGAATAATGAGAAGAAAAGATCGGTCTAACCATTTTCATGTGACCAAGTGGATGCAAGATAAGCAACACTCTCAAGAGGGAGGGAGAGTATCATCAAGGAGAGGATTGTAGACTTTGGAAGAGATCAAACTTGCCATCAAGCCTTGAATCTTGAGATAAGTTGTTTAGAAGTTGATCGTCACCTTGGCTATTTGGGTGGTCGTCTCATCGTGTCAATCAATAAGTGGTCGGTCTTTTCCTCTTATCATCCATTTGAGTTATGTGTGTTGTTTTTCCTTGAGTTTAATAATTTTAATAGAAAAATATAAATTGACTCATATTTTATCATCATCATCATCATCATCATATATATAGATATATACATTCAAATTATTATGAAATGATGTACCTATATACATATAAATGTAAGTATGAGATATACGTGGAAATATGTTTACATTTATAAATACAGTATGTCTTAAGCATCGTAGGAAATGTGTTATCAGCTAGTAAGCCAAAGCCTTGCTTATTAATAATATTGGAGTGGGGCTTCCATGCATGAAACCATTAAAGGGAATTCATTTTTTATGAGAGGGGTTTCTATCTTCCGTTCTCTCACTCATGAATCATGACTCCTTATGCTTAAGCGATATACATCTGCAACCTCTGCAATTATTCATAATCTTAACATTCTTGAACATGGTATCATTAGTATTTCAGCATTCAGTCTTAAGGAAAACTTTGCTAGGAATCTCGTGGAAGTACATACTAGTGTGGTGGTGGATTGACCATCAAGAGGCATCCATTGACAGCATCATCATAGCTCAGGCATGTTCTTACTTTCTGTATAAGATGGTTATCATAGAACCGATGCTGTTCCAGCTTAATAGTTGTTATGATTTGAATGTTCAAACCAAGTATATGCATAGATAGCACATTACAAAGAACTAAATTTGTCTATTATAAAAGAGGATATAAGAATAGAACATAGAACTGCCAGTAAGTATACCCTGTTCATGGTATAAAAGTGCAGTATATTCAAAGTTTCTTTGTTAATAAACTTAATCAAGAAAGAACATATTAGCCGCTAGGCGGGTCATCTCTATTTGCATTACTATCAATATGTTTTTTATAGTTATAAGCTAGAATAGATCATATTATAAAGCACTGAAAACGGGTTAATGATCAACCTTTGAATTAAGGTCATAAGACCAATAAAGAATCTTATGATTATGTTGGTGCAGACCTGTAAGGTATAAATATGAAAGTTGTATAATCTGAATGTTATTTGAACTGTTCTTCTGTTAAAAACTCAATAGGAAACCGATGTCTCTGTTCAGAAATTTGAAGATGTAATTAATAAAACCTTTGTAGACAGTTGGGTCAGTATTTGTCAAAATTACAGCAGTTGGCTGAACTATTTGTGTCACTTTCTCATGAAAGTCATTAGAGACCGTTAATGTCAATTGTTAAGAAACTAAAAGGGCATTTAATTGTCAGTAATCCAATGGGTCAATAGTACCTAATGTTGAGAAATCTATGTGTTGGATTGAACTCCAGTGTGTACAAGTCGAGTAAGGGTGGTGAATTCTGATAGCACTTGTCGTGCATGTTAAATGAAACCTTGGCCAAGGTGGTGTTACTTTAAGCAAGCGATCGTCAGTTCACAAGAACTAGATACACCTACTAGTCAGATGGTCATACTGGTTAGGGGGTACCTATAGTGTGTGATTGATTATATTCGTGCAGGTTCTAAACACCAGGCTCAAATGGCAAGATGGCAGCTACATCTAGTCCTTAGTTTGCACACTCGTGAAGGCTAGGGCTACTTCCAGTTGGAAGGTGTGCAGGAGACTGCCAGGGCTATGGTTGGGTTGAAAAGCCCTTTATGATGCTCTCCCTCTTTTAGACTATGGCAAGACTTGATACAAAAGAATTCAAATGGAAAGCTTAATGATTGTAATCTCTGAACTTTTATCTTTTCCTTGAAAATAAAAGTTATTATATTGAAAACTCTTTTTTATTAAATAGCAAAAGAAGTTTGTTCCATTTTATTGCTCAATAAAAGTTTTAGCTAATTTTCAGTTAAATTACTTAGATTATTTTTTTTATGAAAAGCAGTTAGTTAATTAGTTAATTTCTTTTTCAGCTGAAGTAGTTAAGTTATTTTGTAAGCTCTTTATTTGAATAGTTAACTGTTTTCTTAAGTATAGTGGTAGTGGTTGTTATAGCAGCAACCTTCAGCACCCAACAATAACAGCTTGGAGGAAAAAATGTTCTTACTGTTTTGTATTCGTCAAATGAGTAGATACCCTCACTTTAGAGAAAATGGATGCATTAGGGGGAGTATAGATTAAAAACAGTTTTTTTGTTGAGAAAATTTACATTTTTGGCTTCCCCAATCACAGGTATGCCTGGGTTCCCCTTGAGTATCCACAGGGTGCTACCTTGTCGCTCAGGTTCACTGTGGGACCTTCACAAAAGAGCCCACAGAAAACCTGGTGCGAAGGGCCCATAGCGAGCCTGTTGTCTAGGCAGTACCCCGGGCGTACCTGGAGGCAAACCAGTAACAGACTCATACCTGAACCATATCTGTACGTGTACTTGGCCTCAACAAGCAATACCTGGTAACATAGCTCTACAAACTACCCAAGCAACAAATGCACTGTTTAGAACATGAAAGTCTGCAAGTGGCATCTCATCCTTACACAATCAATCTTTATTCCATGACAGATTGAGAAGAACTATTCATGAGTAAAATATAAAATCATATGCAAAATACATACCTTCGCTTCTTGGCTGAACCTTGAATTTTCTACTGAATAAAAAAAGAAAAGGAATGTTTATCAAAATGCTCCAAAAGTTTGAAAAAAAAATGTAGTACCTCAAAATACAAAAAGCCTAGGCTGAATTGTCTCAACTTTCAAGAGCTGATATTATCACTAAAGTGGGCCAGTAAACATCAATGATGCATTTGTTCCACCAAACCCAAAAGAATTTGTCAAAACAGACTTAATAGACATCTTCCTTGAAGCCTTCAAGGGAGTGAAACCATCATGAAAAATTGGATCTGGTTCCTCCAAATTCAATGTTAGTGGAGCTATACCCTGCACTCATGATCAATATACAATGTTTAGCCCATTTCTCTAAGCCAGGTCTCATATGCAGATGATAAATGAGAGGGCAGTATTTTCTACATACATGGTGTAAAGCCAAAACTGAGAAAATTGCCTCAACAGCCCCTGCTGCACCCAATAGATGACCTGTTGCACCCTGTTGTTCAACAAAATAGCCAAATTAAAAGCTCAAGTTGCAGCAACGTATCTGTGGGATTTAGTCATTCCACAAACACACAAGTTAAACAATTGAGTACCTTCGTTGATGACAGAGCCAAGTTACCAGATGTTGCATGTTCAGTGAATAAAGTTTTTATTGCTTTTGCTTCCACACAATCACCTGGAGTAAACGTGAGAGATTGTAGAGTTCAAACAGGGAAATTATTTGCTCAAAATAAATGAATGGTTATGATTTTTCTAATCAACTAATAGGTGATCCTTCACCTAGAGGTGTTGATGTAGCATGAGCATTTATATAGTCCACTTGATCTGGGAACAGGCCTGCCTACATTGGAAAGAAGAATAAATTCTGTAAACACAGTTTTAAAATTTGATGAAAATATTTATAAGACAATCCATAAGCTAGGAATAGTCATATAATAAATATAAATACGCATACTCAATTGATGGAACAAGTGTATATACTTCCATTTGAAAGAATCAGAACTAAATTTAAAACTTGGAATAAAGATTGAATTTGAGTGCCCAAATCAGAAATAAAGGAAACACAGATACTGGACACTCTTCTCTAGGAAAACATTTTAAGCCTGCTAATAATTGATTTGATGGCTCCCACAAAAAGAAGAAATTTTAAAGCAAGGAAGGAAGATTAGACACAAAAATACAGACTTCACAGCCATATCTCCAAAATTTTGATGAAGCAAAAGAATGAAAGCCTAGGAAACTTGTTGCAGGATATGTGATCTATGATGAGAGAGATTATGGACCTGTTGTAACATTTTCACACATTACCCCCTTGCAAATGGGGACCCCCACTTTTTGCTTGTTAGCATAGGTGTTTTGCTTAGTTTGTGTAGCTTGGCAATAGTTATGTCTCCTGGCTCTTAAGGAAGGTGATGTCTTGTCAGTCTGGAAATAACAATTGATCAATCCTTGAAGTGAATAAGAGTGTGAAACCTTGTCCCTGGAGTTGGATAGATAGAATCAAGAAATTCACTAAGTCTTGGGTCAAGAATGGCTAAGTTGAGTCGGGAATTCCAAGCCCGGGATAGGAACTGAATGTACAATCAACCGTCTAGACTAGGAAATTTCCTTGTTTTGAGATTAGAAATGTATAATTGTTCCAAGGAATGAAAATGGAAGTTCATCCTTGAGGGTGAGTAAGTCAAGAAATTCTTAATTTGAGATGTGGAGAGAGTAAATATTCCAAGAATTGATTCTCAAGAACAAAATCCATGTTTTAAGTATGGAAGTCTGGAATTGGAATGTGGAAATCCTTGTCAAGATTACCTTCAAAGATGAGAAATGGGATGAGATCATTGAAATTCAATTGATAGAGCGTGGTATTTAAAAATGCTGTCAAGGAAAGTTGTCAAGAAAATAAAAAAATTTCCAAGGTTTGAGAGAAGAATGATAGATGAAAGTTGGATTTATCCATGATAAGGAATAAAATTTGAAAATGATAACTGTGGATTAGGGGCAAAATGATGGAAAATTCTGAGTTTGAAATAAGGAATTCTAGAATCCGTGACCAAGGCAAATCTACAACCAAGCAAAATCCGCAACAAAGCAAAATTCACGACCAAGGAAAATCCACGACAAAGGAAAATCCGTGAGCAAGGAAAATCTGCAACCAAGGGAAATCCGCAACCAAAAAAAATCCACGACCAGGGAAAACCCATGAAAAAAGTGAAGTGATGAAATTTTTTCCTTGCAATAGCAAAATCCACAAAAAAAATTGAAAAATTCAGTTCTTTTCCATGTCATTGAAAAATCCATGAAAAAATGCAAGGTTTTGGATTTTTCCATGACTAGAGAAAATCCCTGAAAATGTTTGAGCAAGTAAATTTTTCCTTGACTCGTAGAAATCCACAAAAATTCGTACACAAGTCATGAAAATACACAAAATAATTTTGGCATGTGAAATTTTCCATGGGATCTCCGTTCATGTTGTTTCACAATGATTTGAAGTCAAGAGCTTTTAACTCTCAGTTTTAGTCATAATTAACTTAATGTTTCATGTTCAAATCATAATTTAAGCTGTGTTCTCTTTTCAAGTTTCATGCAAGGAGGTGGATGCAATGATGGTGAACACAAAGAACTTCACAAAATGAAGGAAGGACTCCACCAAATGGAGAGTACAACATTCGCAAAGACAAGATCAAGACCTTCAAAGAGGATGCACAGGAACAATCCAAGGGCTGAAGGAACTCAACCATGCGGATGAAGGACTCAACAATACAAGACAAGATCCACATTTCACATTGCAATTACAACATGTGGGATTGCTCTACAACATCAAAGACTCATACTTAATCAAGAGGATCAAGGCATATAAGGAGGTGTTCCAAGACATAATTCTATCATGAAGGATTCTACACGACCTTGAATTTCAAAGGAAATCCAAGATCAAGATGATGGACTCTACAAGAGATCAATGCAAGACAACAATGCGGGGATGAGGACAACATCCACCATTCAACAAGGAAATCCAAGATCAAAGGATAAAGATCAAGACATTGCAACATGAAGGATTGAATTACATCAGGGAATCCAAGGCAAGGAATTTCAAGATCAAAGAGCGTTAAGGAAGGAAGTAATTCAAGATTCTGGAGTTGAGGATGGAAATGCATCACAAAGAAGGAAAATTCCCAAATGTGAAGATGGAAAAGTGAAATGTGATAAAAAATGAATCATAGTTTCAAAAGAATTAATCAAAGTTAGAGACTTGATCAAAGATGATGCAATTTGGGAATACAAAGCATCACAATCAGTCAAAGAGATCAAATAATGTTGAGTATCAAGAGATATCTATGGTGAGGTGGCACCCGATCATCATCAACCAATCCAGTGATACCAAGTCGACATGTCAAAGGAGGCACAAGTGACGTGGCATACATAGCGCCTTGTCTTTCATTGACCATAACACACTTACATACAAGGAGAGTCCAGCAACCCAATAGGATGTTGTGCCAAAGGAGCTAGCCTTTCACAATGACATGGCAGAGACAAGGTTGGTTGGAACTGGTTTGGAGGAGCTTGACCTCAAAGATTCCAACAATTTGATGTAGACTTCAGGGACAATTAGAGGCATTAACCATCACCCAGTTGTATTTGAATTTTGAATGTAATTATCATTTTGAATATAATATAAATATATTGATATTTGGCATTTTTATTCTTGTATTTCATAGTTTCACTTGTTATTCTATATACATTTTTTATAACAATTTTTAAGTATATATACATATGCCCTGCCATCCATGAATCTAGGCCCTTGGTCCTTCCATCCCCCCATTCCAAGACTCTACGGGACATAGATCTCTGAGGACAGCCAAACATCCCGCAAACATTCCAGCAAATTCTATGACGTCTCAAGTATGTTCCAGAATTTTGAGAAAAATTGGTGACCACCATATGTATATATATGCCCTGCCATCCTAGAATCTAGGCCCTTGGTCCTCCCATCGCCCCATTCCAAGACTCTATGGAACATAGGTGTCTGGCTGTCCAAAGGACAGCCAAACATCCCACAAACATTCCAGCAGTTTCTATGACATCCCAAGTACGTTCCAGAATTTTAAGAAAAAATGGTGACCGCCAAGGGACATTCCCTACTGTCCTATCTCAAAAATAGGGGACAGGGGTGCCAAGCTCAAAGTCAAGGACACATCCTCATGGAGCATTGAAATGAATGTCATGAACTTACAAATTGTAAAATTGTTATGCTATTTATCCATGTATCTTTGTGAATATTGCACACTGTTATCATCTTGAAATCTATTTCAATGCTTATCGAGCTTATTAGCTAAATTGAACTTAATATAGTACCAAAAATTATGATCAGATCTTTTCATCTCAATACCTAAAAAATATTTTATGCGAATTTCTTGTGTCTACAACCTGTCAAACGTCCTAAAAAAATAATCTATAGCCACCATCCTCTCCTCTTGCAATCTTGAGTAACTTCTAATACAGGACTAAACCATGTGAGAACATACCCAAATCTCTGGTAGAACCTAAGAACAATCAATGCCTTCGATTGACTACACTTTTCAACCATTTACGAATCTGTAATGGCAACCCTCCCTCTTTTAGCTTTTAGGGGTTTTAGCATTTTATTTTTTTTCCTGAAAAAGTTACCTTTTTAATTATTTTAACTAAACGAGGCAGGCTGCTCACTCTTGTCAAAAGGGGGCATCCCCTCCAAGTCCCCAAGTCCCTAGGGCGTCTAGGGGGCTAGCCCTCCTCCACTCGATAGTTGGGGGAGCTGCATTGGGACTATAGTTCCGGGTTGGACATTTGGGATATCACTTGGACTACTAGCATGCATACTTGAGGAATGCTGCCAAAAAATCAATTGTGAAATCCCAAGGGATCTCTGGATGAAGCTCTTTGGATTTATCAAAACAACAAGTACATATAGAAGAAATTGTAGTCAGTGCAACAGTTCACAAAAGTCAAATACATTATATAATATATTCATATAATTGTACATCTGGCAATCATTCAAGTCACAGTTATTAACATGTCATAGATACGTTTAAAACAATGGTCTGAAAATAGAAAACATTTCTGATTCGGCCCCAATATCACAGTATGATCCCAGCAGACCTTTGCACACAAGGTACAATATGGTCTGTAAATCAAGAGAGCCCATTTTCCAGTTGCTCTGCATCTCTTTTACGCATTGTAACAGGCCCTGTCTACTCTAGATTTATACATAAATGTACAATTTGGCAGAGTGGTCCAAGATAAATGATCATGAAGGCCTAGGGAAACCATAGAAGTCTAGTTTGCAATCATTTGCAGAGCATGAACAAACCTGTTTCAAAGCTCTATCCATTGCCAGAAATGCACCGTGTCCATCATTTTGGGGTTGTGTAATATGGTGTGCATCCCCTGAAAAATATCAATAGACTGATCTGCTCAAATTATGACATCATTTAGCATTCAGTTATATTCCCAATGGTTTTTCCAGAAATTCAAATGCAACCAACTGATTGTATCTAAAATAATAGTGGAAGCAAAAGCCAGAAATGTGACACAATTGATTAAGTGAATAAGCAATAAAATCCGATATACCTGACATGCCATATCCTCGAACCTCAGCATATATCTTTGCTCTTCGTTGTTTTGCATGTTCAAGTTCCTTCATTTCGACATAAAATATTAAAGTGAGATAACACTCAACAGTTTAAACCAATTCAAATCGCAGAATCTTCAAAAGACCAAATCCAGATTTAATCCAATTCCAACAAATCTAGTTCCTATTAGCATCATCACAGTAGTCCATGACTCAATGGCTTAATAAAGTGTCTTGTGACATGCTCCAAATAATCTTTCATAGGACTAGAAATTCCTCTTAATTACTTTGCTAACATCAATCAGCCAAAGCTTGATTAAGAAAGGAATAACACAACCATAATAAGGCTCAATTAAAACACACTAGAATTGGCCCTAATTAACTAGTTGGCATTACTTCATGCCTAAAATTAGATACTTCTCACAATAAAATGTTACTTGAAACATAGGAAGAGAATATATGATAACAGCCAAAAGCAAATACATGGTAGGCTAGTGAGATAAGAGTCCAAGAGAAGATTACAATCTCTGAAAGATTGGAAGGACATCCAGGAGGACTGTACTGATTTTTTTTCTAGATCAAAATTTTGCATTAAGGAGCACGACACAGATAAAGGTTGTAAAACCACGTGTATACACCACTTGTAAGCCTTCAACAACCATTGTGACTTTTTTAAAGAAACTTTGGAGAAACTTAATTTGCACTGTTACGGTTAGTGTGTGTGTAAAAACTACCTTGCAGTCCCATGAATTGCAACATGTGCATCCTTAGGAAATGTGTCACTTGTGTGTAGTACCCTATATTGTTGACATGTTACACCCTTGGAAGTGTGTGAAAGTCAAGTGTCTTCAGCTATGCAATATTAAAACATAAAAACTACCTTGCAGTCCCATGAATTGCAACATGTGCATCCTTAGGAAATGTGTCACTTGTGTGTAGTACCCTATATTGTTGACATGTTACACCCTTGGAAGTGTGTGAAAGTCAAGTGTCTTCAGCTATGCAATATTAAAACATATAGCAATATCCTGAATTTATGATCAAGTGATCTAGAATTATTTGCTAAATGAAATAAACTGGGGATGCCATACCATCGTGATGAGACTTGAACTTGGCACAAACACAATAAGGCAATTTAGGACTTAAACTCGGCCAAAAGAACTCTGCGATCATTTTAAACTATATTATCTTAAAAATTGGATGTTTTTTAATTGTTAAATTTTTTTTGTTTTAAAATTTTGTTTTTTAATTACAAATCTAAATTATATTGAAATTCTAAGCAAACTGAGTTATTGCTGTTGTTGTGAAGATTTTTTAATACAAGATCAAAAACTGATTAAAGACTTCCTAAACCCTAGCGATAGAATAGGTACAGACAATAGATAGAAAATAGGAAGAAGATAGAAGAGGTACAGACAACCATTTACATTTTTAGAGAATGCAATGCAAAGACTGTTCTGATTCATTAAATAATAAATTCTGTTATAATTCCGTATCCTTCCATGTATTTGTTTGAATGCTGCTTCAATTTCGAGTTCTAGTGTAATATTTGCTTTCACATATAGCATATCTCAATTTTGGCAATTTTGGCAATTTGAGTATTGTCCAAAGGATATTCCTAGGATTCAGATCACTATGCATCAAACAAAAAAAGATTCATGTAAAATTTTCTTTAAAATGTATCAATATTCAACTACTAATTCATTCCAAACTAGATTCAATTTCTTAATTTAGCATTGTTTTAATTCACAGTATATATGATAAGCTCACACGTGCAACCAAGTAAGATCACATTTACTTTCTTTGATTTAAAGAACTGTAAGTTTTAGACACAAATAAAGCATTTCTTCTCAAGCATCTTACTTCCATAACCATAATTCCAGCACCTTCACCTATCCTACACAAAAGGAACAACAGATGAGAAAAACATTGTGATACATAACAGATTGGAAAAGAGGTGAAAATAAGCAAAAACTGAGAGTGGGAAACAAGCAAAAAAGATTAGATTGTTGCTTACACAAATCCATCACGATTGCAGTCAAAGGGTCGTGATGCCTTTTGTGGAGATGAGTTATACTTTGTGCTTAATGCTCTAGCCCTGCAAAGATAATTCAAAAGCCAAAATCAATTTCAAAAATGTTGTAATTAATTAAAATAAGTTTATGACATAGTCAAATCGGATGAACTCAAGTGGTGAATAATTGGGGCTTTCCTAGTGGAGAAATATGTTAAAATCTCAAGGAGATGTATTTCATGTTTAAATGTACAAATGCTCAAATATATAAGTTGAATGTGAAACAGGTAAACTTCCACATTCAATTCTAGGTATGGTGTAACCCAACAAATGAGCCAAGGTGAACTTAAAAGAAGAGATAGCCCTCATCATGGCATCTAACCCGAAGTACGCCCAATAACAAGGAATTTAGCAATCTAAATAAATGTATGTGTGTTTGGGTTTGCAATGTCCAAGCTAAGTGCAAGCAAAATACATAAAAATGCCAAGAGGCGAAAATAATGTTTGAAGAGAATTCATAAATAAGGATATACATCAATTGAATTGATGTTAGTCTCCCCAAGAGTAGAGATGACATACAGAAATCAGAGGGAACTTTAAAAATGCTTTAAGAATATACACAGTATTCTAGACTCACGGATTTTGAACTAAAAATATATTTTTCTTGATTACATAATCAACACAATCAACAAAAAAACTATCAGTTTTGAAAACAGATACAAATGTTAAAAACCCATGACAACTCAATTTACTTTTGGAATAATCATATATAATTCTAGACACATCAGATCAAATACAACCAAGACTGTTTTTATATTAAAAGGTTAGGGCATACCTTGAACCAAATCAACATCCAAAAGTAATCATAATTTTCTAAGCAAACTGATCCATGTAATTTGAAGTACATACTTACAACTAGACATGGAGATAATCTGATCAAAAAATAGCTCAAACAATTGGAACCCCCTTAATTGGGTAACACAAAATAAGCCCACCCAACCTAAGGCTACAAATCTACTTGTTAACATGTTGTCTAGCACAACAATCATATGCCCAAGTAACTTGCACAGTATTCATAAATGATATGAAGAATGTTTGTTGGTAATGATTCCAAACAACATAGCAATATGCACCTTACATGCCTTACTCCACCAGAACAGTACAAAGTACTTAAGAAGAGTTCCTTACAGAAGGCCCTAATTCAGTCTTTTGGTGCAGGCCCTGATTCACTAGTATATGGTTCTGAGTTGAGCATGTTTCTATATGCAGAATATGTTAATCTTATCACCTTTGTTTAATGACCAGGTTACAACTACTTTGTTTGGGGAGAAGGCGAAGGGAAGGGGGAGGAAAGGGAGCAATGATGTTTCATAAAAGGATCCCAGCTAAGTTACCGGGTTCCTTACCTGGACCTCCCAGGTCCTGGTCCTGGGCCGGTTCTTCCTGGGTCCGAACAGGGTCCTGCCCAAGTCCTGTGGGCTCGTCCCTGCCGAACTGTTGACGTGTATTTTGTACACAATCATACACAGAATAAAATACCTAAAGGCATCTTATCCTCTCTTGAATAAAGTCGCTAACTGCTGAAGATTCGCAAGAAGGATCAGTTAGCATGACTCCAATGTTCTTGTAAGTAGGGTCTCTACGTGTGGATAAGCACCAATGGTCGTTGTGATTTGCTGTGTCATCAAGGGGTCTTACGTTGCCAAAAATTTTGCTGAACTAAACAAGCTTTTTCAAAAAAAAACAAAAGGATAGGGTTTGCAAGAGGTCTAATCTAGTCTAACCCTAAGAATGACTTAATGTGGACAAGGCTTGGTGAGATTCTACCAACTTCAATTTCGCCATAAATTAACAACTCAATTGAAATTGATGCGATCTTCTAAGGTAACAAATGATTTTTCAATACATCAAAGATCAAAGACACTACCACGAAGGTACATATCCAAGATACAACAACGATTGAAGGTTTATTGCTTCAAGTATTCTCCAGTCGACCACGCAAGGCGTTCTTACAATTAGCAAGAAGCTAGTGGTTTGGAAAGCGAATCCTACCAAAGATCAAGTCCAACACTTTGTCTTTCGAATTAACACACTACTTTGATTGAGAATGATTCAAGAAAATTGAACAACCATGAAGATAACCAAGAGAAATGCAACAAAACACCATAACTTCAATATTTCATTGATCTCAAAGTCATCATGTACAACAATTGTTTGAATTCCTTTCTTCAAAGCTCAATCTTGCTACAAAAATAAATTGCTTCTAAACTCTAATCTCTCTCTAATGCTGATATCTAATCTTCTTCTAATAATCTAATGACAAAATGAAATGAAATGAGGGTATAAATAGCATCCTCAATTACAATGAACGGTCCAAATCAAAAAGCAGATCAACGGTCAAGATCATGACACCTAAACCCTAATTAGGGTTTGTTACAAATAGCCTCCTTTTTACTGAACAATATTAAATGCATAGCCAAATATTAAATTTGGCACAAAAACCTAGGAGACATAGACCAATGACAATTAAGGTGCCATGTCATCTATAACAACCTCTCATCTAGAATCTTATTCCCTTTCCAATGCTCCTTTTTAGCATATGTAATGAATCTTGATACGATTCCCTCGATCTCAGCAATTGGAATCTCGGGAAGATTCTTCATTCTTTCTTCCAAGTGGATGACCTGATCAAATGCCTCAAGAAGAGCTGCGTCCCATCCAGGTTCAAGTTCCTTAGTCTTTTCAATCAGGAGCATGGTAGCAAACATCTGGTCCTGTTGCTCATCTGTGATATTAGCGTCCTTGCAAAAGATGACCTTGATCCTATCCTCCAATTCCTGCAAATCCACATCTGTCTCAACTTCGATCCTCCTGCCAAGAATGGTACGAAGTACCTCAAATACTCTGTCCTGGATCGGGTTGATCACCTCCTCAACATGGCTACATCTAGTACTAATGTCCTCAAAGAGAACTTCCTTCATCTGAAGTAAGGTTGACCATTGAAGCAAACTGTGAGGTCCTCCATCCATGATCTTTTCTTGCGCTAAGACCTTCCTAGATGTTTGTCTGATTACTTTCAAGACAGGAATGATAACATCTTTGGTATGAGCAAAAGCGGCTACTGTTATCATCAAGTTGTGGATGATCTCAAGAACCTGGATAGCCCTATGAATAGTCTTCATCATCCTTGTTGCAAATTCTACGGCAACTGTATGAGATTTGTCCATCCAAGTACTCATACGCTGGACCATACTCCTGAATCTCTCTGCCTCATTAATTGATTGAAGGGGAAGTGCCTGTACGGGTGATCTTGTTGGATCCTGACGTCCTAAAGGCTCATTGAGATGGCTGAAATATGTTCTCCATGCACCGACTTCTCTTTCAAGCTTTCTATTCTTCTCCATTTCTTCTCTAAGCTTATCTTTCAAGGCCTCAAATGAATCGGTGGCATCGTCCATCGTCTGTTCGGCTGTGGATGGACCTAGCTCAAATGTCTCTATATCATATTCCTCTGCTAGGATCTCCCCTTCATACTTGTCCACTGCTGGTGTAGCTATCTGTAATTTTCTGGATCCAGTTTCATCTCTAATCATCTTGGACATCTTCGTAGCCTTCCTCTTCTCTGTAACTTCCTGAGAATGTCCAACAAGACTCTCCAAATCAATCACATTGTCCTCGTCCTCAATCACGATCACCTTCGTTAATCTTTCTTTCAACCAATCTGGGATGGCCGATCTTGTCTCTTTAACCTGTATCTCCTTATGCAATGTCTCTTCTTCTCTGGGAGGAGATGTTATTTCATTATCTTCTCTATCTTCATGTAGCTCATAATCTTGGAGAGATCCATCTGGTGACCCTTGAGGTGCCTGTCCTTCTTCCTGCCTATCATTCTGTACCATCGACTCCATAGACTCTTCCACTTGAAGTGTCCTCTTCTCTGGTCGAGAAGATGTGCCGGATGAACGATCTCGGTTGGCCCCTTGCTTCTTCTTGGAAGATTCTCTCTTTTCAGGTCTCTCTTTCCTCTTTGAACCTCTTGGATGGATATTGCCTTCACTTGCACTTCGAAGGTTGCCTTCACTTGTATTCCTGGGATTAGGATTGCCTTCGCTTACACTAGCTCCACCTTCGGCTGGTTTCTCTTCCAAAGTGAAAGTCATAGCTATGCCTTGCTCTCTCAACTTCTGATGCTGCACATCGACCCATCTGCGAGTACAAGACAAGACTGGAGCCATCAAAGCATCTAGATCCACGACCTCGGGCTCATTCCAATCCAACCTTATTGATTTGCTTTCTCGATCATAGGATGACTGGAGATGTCTGCCACTGTCCTGTGCTTGGTCGGCCACTCTGTAAATCTTGCATTTCCTGATGAAATCCAAAGGCAATCTAGAATGCATCTTTCTTTTTACTTCAAGATCGTCTAAGAGATTCATCATAAAATCTTCTATCTGAAATTCATGCTTAAACTTCCTACCGACCGTCTCTTCTATATATCCATGTGGATCAAAGCTTTCTCTCAAGGCAAAGAATGAAAATGAATACAAAGCTAACTCCTTTTCTGCATCATCCATGGCTAAAGCATTAGGACATACCTCAACTGAATTGCCCAAAATGATAGGTACCGGAACTCCATTTCCATGTCTGTGTCTGAATGCCTTCGCATATGCTGCCAACTGTCTTGTTACCTCAAGTAACACAATTCTGTCTGTCGGATATCTCGGCAACATGTATGGAGGTGAAGGACATCCATGAACTCTGATATAAGTAAACTTCGGAAATTGGATAAACCAAGCACCGTACCTCTACACTAGTTCTTGTGCATCTTGAGATAATCTGTTGTGAATCCCGCCTTGCAACGTCCTTGTGATGTTCATCGTGAAGGTATCATTAACTAGCTTGTAGTTGCTTCCTAGCGGATGATGCAAGTGGACATAGGAATCACAAACTCTGACCTCGCCGGGTCCTCTTCCAATCACTCCTCTGTGAGGTAGTCCTGCGTACTCAAAGCTCCTGATCAAGGCATATATGACGTATGAACTCATGTGGAAGGATTTGGTAGCCTTGAGTCTCCTCAACTGTACGTCCAAGCAATGGCTAATCATTCTAGCCCAATGAATTGTTCCTTTTCCCTGAACTATCACTTGGATAAAGTAGAACATCCACTTCTCAAAATAGAAAGCTTGAGGGGCTCCTGTGACTCGGTTGAGCATTGTAATCAAATCTTTGTACTCCTCCTGGAAATCAATCCTGTGTGGTGTGTTCGGGATCTTGCTCAGGCGAGGACGACTCTTGAGTAACCAGTTCTTGTTAATGATGCTTAGGCAAGCATCTAGATCATCTTCGTACATGGACCTGGCTCCTTCTATGCTCTTGTAGACCATATCTCTGTGCTCTGGAAGATGGAAAGCCTCACTTATAGCTTCCTCTGAAAGATAAGCTAAAGTGTTTCCTTCCTTAGACACGATCGTTCTGGACTGTGGATCATAATGACGGGAACACTTGATCATCAATTCATGGCACTGTACTGTTGGAGGGAAGCCGGCCGCCTTAATGATGCCACTTTCGATTATCCTCCGGGCGACAGGTGATGGCTTGCCAATGTAAGGGACCTCTCGAAACTTCTTCGTGCTGAAGTTGCCCAAGTTGGTATCTCCAATGTTGCTCCACTTCGACACGATCTTGGTCTCCACTTCTTCGGTCTTTTGATCTTCCTTCATGAGAGCTGGACGACTGGTGGATGCTCCCGCCTTCGGGGTCGCCATACCTACACAACATTTCACAATAAGAAACTAGATTTTGCAATGTATAACATAGATTAGATTAAAGATTAATTTTAGGAAACTTCATGATAAGTCCTTGAGTTATCATTTCCTAAAAAACGATTGAGCTATTGAAATTCAAATTTTCAAAATTCAAAATTTGAAGGCTATGACGATCAAAATTCAAAACAAAGACAAGGGGTCATCGCCATACCTCACTTGAGAGTTTAACTCTAAAATGCAAAACAAGAAATTCGCTTAGGCACAAATCGATGATTTGAAGCTTCAACGTAATTGTTGTGACCATTTCACACATCGCCCCATTTGAAATAGGGACCCCCTCTTTTTGCTCGTTTTTCGCTCGCCTTTTGCTTCGTTTTTTAGGGTTTTGTTAGTTTGTCAGTTGTCTGGATTTAGGGTCAAGCCTTAGGGCTCCCTTTTCGATCTTTTCAGGCCAGAATCCAGTCAGTCTTGAGAGCTTTTTGAGCCCCTTTTGTAGGATGCAATTTTGAATGAAATGATTTCGCCAAAATGGTCTATTTTCAATTGGAATTTTTGAATACAGAGTCTAAATTTGTCTAAGTGTTGATGATGAAATGTGAATTTTATCCAATTGGGTAATTTTGACCAAATTTTGAGTTTTTTGATGTTTGATCCCGGGCATGGGGAATGATTTGTTTTTGCCTTGTGAAGTGATTAAATGTGTAAAATCTTGATATTTTGGCCTGTAGGAGCAAAATCGCTCCTGTCCCTCAGTGAAGGACCGGAGCTCGTTTTCAAAAATCTTACTGTCTCTGCAGGGTCAAGATGAATTTCGAATTGGAAGTAATAAAGAAAGGCGTGACCTTTCCGTTGAATATAAATTGAAGAATTTCACGAGCACGGAAATGCCCCAGGAAGCAAAATCGCTCCTGTCCCTCAGCGAAGGACCGGAGCTTAAAATCAAATATTGCCTTGTTCTTGCCGGATTTTAACGACTTGATGATTTGAAGAGGTCCAAGGAGATGCATTTTATCAAATGAATATAACTTGAAGTGCCGTCATGAAGGAGAATGACCCAAAATGCAAAAATCGCTCCTGTCCCTCAATCAGGGACCAGGGCGAAATCCATTGTAGCTCCCGTCCCTCTCCCAGGGACCAGAGCAAAATTCTTCATAAGGCACGTTCTGGGCAAAAATCAAGCAAGTTTTATGTTTGAAGGCAAGCAAGGAGGTGAATTGAACCCGTTGAAGATAAATTGAAGATTATAAAACGTCAACAAGGGACCCAAATGCCCAAGTTCGCTCCTGTCCCTCAGTCAGGGACCAGAGCGATTTTTGTCTAAGACAAATTTCTTGCTAAATTACAATCAATCCCAAGGCATGGATGAATGAAAGGAGGTATAACGAGACCATTGAAGATAATTTTCGAAGTTAGCAAAGAAAGATGAAACCTACAAGAGCAAGTTCGCTCCTGTCCCTCGGTCAGGGACCAGGGCAATATAATGATTATTTTGCTTTCTACCTAAGTTCAGGACACTCTAGGACGGAGTACAAGGTGGCAAGGACGTTTCGAAGCGTCTCAATCAAGCACAAAGTTACAAAGACTACTAAGATGAAGGACTTACACCAAAATACCTAGTTCGCTCCTGTCCCTTAGGCAGGGACCAGAGCGAAATTCCTATAAAGGCCTAGATTTCGAAAGTTTATCAAGTATTAAGCGACCAAGGAGGATCAAAGGGACTTTATTTTGCACGATGATAGCAATTGCAAGTTGAAGAAAGCAAACACAAGCTCAAAATACCTAAGTTCGCTCCTGTCCCTCAAGCAGGGACCAGAGCGATATTGACTATAGTTGCCAAATCCTTGAAAAATCACGTTAAGCAAAGATCATGCGAGGTGATAAAAGGTCCAAGGTGTCTTTTGAAGATAATATACAAAGGTTCTAAACGTTAAATAAATACCAATTTGTACAAAGAAGCTATATCGCTCCTGTCCTTTGGACAAGGACCAAAGCGATTTTTATTAAAACCTTCATTTTCTTTCAAATGCATGTCAAGGCAGGGTCGCACAAGGTCAAGGACGCCATTTGGAAAGCGATGAACAAGAGGCAAAGATCAAGAGTTTGCAAATTTGAGCCAGGACACAAGGATCGCTCCTATCCCTCTCCAAGGGACCAGGGCGATGATCCTCCAAACATTGAAAATGCTTTGATAAAACAAATGAGACAAGCGTGGAATAGAGAAACAATGTTATTATTCGCCTTATAAAGAGGATTGGTGATTAAAGAAGCGAGGTCAAGGAGAGGAACACCAGGATCGCTCCTGTCCCTCACCAAGGGACCAGGGCGATGTTTGCTAAGTCACTAGTTATCCTTCAAAGATTATGTCAAAGCAAAGTTATAAGGAGTTTGAAACGTTGTTTGAAAAGTAATGAAGGAGGAATTGATATCAAGGGCGAAGAATTTCAAGTAAAATATAAGGATCGCTCCTGTCCCTCTCCAAGGGACCAGGGCGATATCATATCAAGAAGCATTCGATCACACAAGCAAGTCAATCAAGTTCGAAGGACCCAACGAAAATGGCAAATTCAACGTAAGAATGGAGACTTTGAACGTTAAAATTGCAAGAATCAAGACCAAGATGATGGATCGCTCCTGTCCCTCAGTCAGGGACCAGGGCGATGAGGTTTGTATTTTTTCCACTTTCCAATTTTGGCGCTCAAACAAATATTTTTGAATTTATTTTAAATGCTAAAATTCGATAAATTAAAAAATTCAATTAATTAGCATTTAAATATTGCGCTTGATATTTATTAATTATTTTTGCCTTTGTAAAAAAAAAAAAAAATCGAATTTGACAATTTAAATAATAAAGGCATTTAATAATTAATTATTAATCAATTAAAAAATTAAATGGAGCGCTAGGATTGTGAGGTCGGCTTTGTTATTTATTTAAAAAAAAAAATCATTTTTAATTGCTATATTTTACCAAGGTCGGCCTAAGCAAATTGGTGGTATGAGCGCTTATAAAGGAAGAGTGAAGATTGTTATTTTCACATTATCATTTTACCATTCCATATGCGATTTGAGGAAGACAAGGGAAAGTGCGAATTGTGTGTTAGAAGTGCGAATTTTAGTTCAAGCAAGGTGGTGCGAATTTCTTCAAAGGAAGGTGTAAACATCAATCCAAGGCGCTACGAACTTGAAGTTTACATTTGAGCGAACGTGCCAATCACGTTAAGGACTCCAAGGGTGGCGAGTTGATAAAGGATCGATCATTTAGAGGAAATCACTTGTAAAAGGGCTATCTAACGTCAATTTTACCTAGGCGATTTTATTCATTTTGCGTTCTAGAGTTAGCTCTCTAGTGAGGTATGGCGATATTGCTTTATTGTTTTAATTTTGAACGTTGATCGTCATAGCCTAAGTTTTGAATTTTGAATTTTGAATTCCAGTTCCTCAAATCCTTTTTAGGAAATGATAACTCTAAGACTTATCATGAGGTTTCCTAAAATTTATTCTCTAATCTATGTTATTTATTGCAAAATTTAGTTTCTCATTATGAAATGTTGTGTAGGTATGGCGACCCCGAA
The DNA here is from genome assembly GCF_030272615.1 of Cryptomeria japonica. NCBI lineage: Eukaryota > Viridiplantae > Streptophyta > Pinopsida > Cupressales > Cupressaceae > Cryptomeria > Cryptomeria japonica. The sequence continues at coordinate 687,437,418 of NC_081413.1, forward strand.
GGCGGGAGCATCCACCAGTCGTTCAGCTCTCATAAAGGAAGATCAAAAGACTGAAGAAGTGGAGACGAAGATCGTGTCGAAGTGGAGCAACATTGGAGATACCAACTTGGGTAACTTCAGCACGAAAAAGTTTCGAGAGGTCCCCTACATTGGCAAGCCATCGCCTGTCGCCCGGAGAATAATCGAGAGTGGCATCATTAAGGCAGCCGGCTTTCCTCCAACTGTTCAGTGCCATGAATTAATGATCGAGTGTGCTCATCATTATGATCCTCAGTCTAGAACGATTGTGTCCAATGAAGGAAACACTTTGGCGTACCTTTCAGAGGAAGCTATAAGTGAAGCTTTCCATCTTCCAGAGCATAGGGACATGATATACAAGAGCATAGAGGGAGCCAGGTCCATGTACGAAGATGATCCAGATGCTTGTCTAAGCATCATCAACAAGAACTGGTTACTCAAGAGTCGTCCTCGTCTGAGCAAGATCCCGAACACACCGCACAGGATTGATTTCCAGGAGGAGTACAGAGATTTGATTACCATGCTCAACCGAGTTACGGGAGCCCCTCACGCCTTCTATTTTGAGAAGTGGATGTTCTACTTCATCCAGGTGATTGTTCAAGGGAAAGGTACGATACATTGGGCTAGAATGATTAGCCATTGCTTGGACGTACAGTTGAGGAGACTCAAGGCTACCAAGTCCTTCCACATGAGTTCATACGTCATCTATGCATTGATTAGGAGTTTTGAGTACGCAGGACTACCTCACAGAGGAGTGATTGGAAGAGGACCCGGCGAGGTCAGAGTTTGTGATTCCTATGCCTACTTGCATCATCCGCCAGGAAGTAACTACAAGTTAGTTAATGATACCTTCACGATGAACATCACAAGGACGTTGCAAGGTGGGATTCACAACAGATTATCTCAGGATGCACAGGAATTGGTGCAGAGGTACGGTGCTTGGTTTATTCAGTTTCCGAAGTTCACTTATATTAGAGTGCATGGATGTCCTTTACCTCCATACATGTTGCCGAGATATCCGACAGACAGAATTGTGTTACTTGAAGTAACAAGACAGTTGGAGGCATATGCGAAGGCATTCAGACACAGACATGGGAATGGAGTTCCAGTACCTATCATTTTGGGCAATTCAGTTGAGGTATGTCCTAATGCTCTAGCCATGGATGACGCAGAGAAGGAGTTAGCCTTGTATTCTTTTTCATCTTTTGCTTTGAGAGAAAGCTTTGATCCACATGGACATTTAGAGGAGACAGTCGGCAGGAAGTTTAAGCATGAGTACCAAATTGAAGATTTTATGATGAATCTCTTAGATGATCTTGAAGTGAAACGAAAAATGCATTCTAGATTGCCTTTGGATTTCATCAGGAAATGCAGGATTTACAAAGTGGCCGACCAAGCACAGGACAGTGGCAGACATATCCAGTCATCCTATGATCGAGAAAGCAAATCAATAAGGTTAGATTGGAATGAGCCCGAGGTCGTGGATCTAGATACTTTGATGGCACCAGTCTTGTCTTGTACTCGCAGATGGGTTGACGTACAGCATCAGAAGTTGAGAGAGCAAGGCATAGCTATGACTTTCACTTTGGAAGAGAAACCAGCCGAAGGAGGAGCTAGTGTGAGTGAAGGCAATCCTAATCCTAGAAATTCAGGTGAAGGCAACCTTCGATGTGCCAGTGAGGGCAATCTCCATCCAAGAGGTTCGAAGAGGAAAGAAAGATCAGAAAAGAAGGAGTCTTCAAAGAGGAAGCAAGGGGCCAATCGTGATCGTTCATCCGGTACATCTTCTAGACCAGAGAAAAGGACAATTCAAGTGGAAGAATCTATGGAGTCTATGGTACAGAATGATAGGCAGGAGGAAGGACAGGCACCACAGGGGTCACCAGATGGATCTCTCCAAGATTATGAGCTAGATGAAGATAAAGAGGATAACGAAATAACATCTCCTCCCAGAGAAGAAGAAGTAGTGCACAAAGAAATTCAAGTTCAAGAGACAAGATCGGCCATCCCAGATTGGTTGAAGGAAAGATTAACTAAGGTGATCGTAGTAGAGGACGAGGACAATGCAATTGATTTAGAGAGTCTTGTTGGACGCTCACACGAAGTAACAGAGAAGAGGGAGGCTACCAAGATGTCCAAGATGATTCGAGATGAGACTGGATCTAGAAAACTGCAGATAGCTACACCGGCAGTAGACAAATATGAAGGTGAGATCCTAGCAGAAGAATATGATATACAGACTTTTGAGCTAGGACCATCCACAGCAGAGCAGACATTGGATGATGCTACCGATTCATTTGAAGCATTGAAAGACAAGCTTAGAGAAGAAATGGAGAAGAATAGAAAGCTTGAGGGAGAGAGAGGTGCATGGAGGACATATTTCAGTCATCTCAATGAACCTTTGGGACGTCAGGATCCGGCTAGATCACCAGTGCAGGCACTTCCACTTCAATCGATTGATGAGGCAGAAAGATTCAGGAATATGGTCCAGCGTACGAGTACTTGGATGGATAAATCTCATACAGTTGCCGTAGAGTTTGTAACAAGGATGATGAAAATTATTCATCAAGCTATCCAGGTTCTTGAGATAATCCACAATTTGATGATAACAGTAGCCGCATTCGCTCATACCAAAGATGTTATCATTCCTGTCTTGAAAGTCATTAGACACACATCAAGGAAGGTCTTAGCGCAAGAAAAGATCATGGATGGAGGACCTCACAGTTTGCTTCAATGGTCAACCTTACTCCATATGAAGAGTGTTCTCTTCGAGGACATCAGTGTTAAATGTGGCCAAGTTGAGGAGGTGATCAATCCGATCCAGGACAGAGTATTTGAGGTACTTCGTACCATTCTTGGCAGGAGGATCGAGGTCGAGACAGATGTGGATATGCAGGAATTAGAGGATAGAATCAAAGTCATCTTTTGCAAGGACACTAATGTTACAGACGAGCAATATGATCAGATGTTTGCCACCATGCTCCTGATTGAAAGAACAAAGGAACTTGAATCTACATGGGATGCAGCTCTTCTAGATGCATTCGATCAGGTCATTCACTTAGAAGAAAGTATGAAGAATCTTCCCGAGATTCCAATTGCTGAGATCGAAGGAATCGTATCAAGATTCATTGCATATGCTAAAAAAGAACATTGGAAAGGGAATAAGATTCTAGATGAGAGGTTGTTATAGATGACATGGCATCTTAATTGTCATTGGTTTATGTCTCCTAGGTTTTTGTGCCAAATTTAATATTTGGCTATGCATTTAATATTGTTCAGTAAAAAGGAGGCCATTTGTAACAAACCCTAATTAGGGTTTAGGTGTCATGATCTTGACCGTTGATCTACTTTCAATCTGAACCTTTCATTGTAATTGAGGATGCTATTTATACCCTCATTTTTCATTTCATTTGGAATAGTAATAGATGTGATAGAGAAGAGATAATAGTGAAGAGATTAGAGAAATTAGAGTTTAGAAGCAATTTTATTTTTGTAGCAAGATTGAGTTTGAAGAAAGGAATTCAAGCAATTGTTGTACATGATGACTTGGAAATCAATGAAATATTGAAGTTATGGTGTTTTGTTGCAACTTTCTTGGTTATCTTCATGGTTGTTCAATTTACTTGAATCATGCTCAATCAAAGTAGTGGGTTAATTTGAAGGACATAGTGTGAGACTTGATCTTTGGTAGGATTCGCTTTCCATACCACTAGCTTCTTGCTGATTGTAGGAACGCCTTGCGTGGTCGACTGGATATATTTGAATCACTTAACCTTCAATCATTATTGTATCTTGGATATGTACCTTCGTGGTAGTGTCTTTGATCTTTGATGTGTTGAAAATCATTTTGTTACCTTAGAAGATCGCATCAATTTCAATTGAGTTGTTATCTTATGGCAAAATTGAAGTTGGTTGAATCTTGCCAAGTCTTGTTCACACGAAGTCATTCTTAGGGTTAGACTAGATTAGACCTCTTGAAAACCCTACTCTTTTGTTATTTTTTGAAAAAGCTTCTTAGTTTAGTAAAATTTCAAGCTTTCGGAGCGTAAGACCCCTTGAGGATACAGCAAATCACATCATACCACTGGTGCTTGTCCACACGTAGAGACCCTACTAACCAGAACATTGGAGTCATCCTAACTGATCCTTCATGCGAATCTTCAGCAGTTAGAGGCTTTATTCAAGAGAGGATAAGATGCCTTTGGGTATTTTATTCTGTGTATGATGGTGTACAAAATACACGTCAACAGTAATCTCTCTAGCAATTCGCCACCTTTGGAGGGGGGGTCTTCAATGTCCTTGATGATAGCAAATTCGCCTCAATTTGAAACTAAGTTCGCACTTTGCTTGGAATGGAAATTCGCTCCACTTCCTTTGCTAAATTCGCACTTCTCCTTTATGAAATTCGCTCCTCTGTCTTCTCAAAATCGCATATGAATGAAGGTGAAATGATGATTTGAAAATGAAATTATCACCCTCCCTTTATAGGCGCTTACCCTTACAACTACCTCAAGGCCGACTTTGCAAAATAAGGCAATTTTAAAACAATTTATAAATAAAACCAAAGGCCGACTTTGTAAGAATTTAAATCCAAGCGCTCAAATTTGATTTTTAATTAAATTAATAATTAATTAATTAAATGCCTTTGTTTATTAATTCGATTTTTAAAAAGGCAAAAATTAATTAATAAATGTTTTGCGCTATTTTTAAATGCTTTTTAATTGAATATTCCAATTTATCGATTTTTCTAGCATTTAGTAAAATTCAAAAAAAATGTTTGTTAGCGCCAAATTTGGAAGAGGTAAGGGCACAAACCATTATCGCCCTGGTCCCTGACTGAGGGACAGGAGCGAACTATCCTTTTAGTCTTGATTCTTTTGCCTTTGACTTTCAAAACCTCCATCTTCAGGTTGAAACTGGCATGTTTGCTGGGAATTTCAAACTTGATTAACTTGACTTTGTGGATGAGTGCCTTTTGTGATTAATATCGCCCTGGTCCCTTGGTGAGGGACAGGAGCGAACTTTGTGTTTTCTCCTTGACCTTTGTTTCTACGATCACCAAATTTCATCATGAGGAAGAAACAACGTTAGTCTTTCATTCCATGCTTGTTTCACTTGTCTTTAACAAAGCATTTTGATGCTTGAAGGATTATCGCCCTGGTCCCTTGGTGAGGGACAGGAGCGATCCCTATGTTCTAGCCAAAATTCTTCGTTCTTAACCTTAACTTCTCGTTTGTCGCCTTCAAAATGGTATCTTCGACCTTGTGTAACCTGGCTTTGTCATGATTTTGAAGGAAAACGAGTGATTTAATGAAAATCGCCCTGGTCCTTGCCTGAAGGACAGGAGCGATTTTGTCTCCTTGTTCAAATTGATCACCATTTGACGTTTGGTTTCCTCTCATATCATCTTCTCAAGACACCTTAGACCTTGTGCAACCTTGTACGTCCTTGACTTGGCGTGATTTTTGAATGAACTGGCAAATATAGTGAATATCGCCCTGGTCCCTGACTGAGGGACAGGAGCGATCTTGAAGTTATAGTGCAATTCTTTCATCTTCTTAACTTGTAATTGTCTTCAAGACTCAAAATGATGTTCTTCAATCCCTTTCGAACATTTGAAATGTGAGTGGCAACTTAAATTTGGCCTCATTTGAACATTTCGCTCTGGTCCCTAGGAGAGGGACAGGAGCGAACTTAGGCATTTTAGTGCAAATCTTTCGTCTTTGGTGGTCTTTGTAACTTCTTTCTTCATCGAGACACCTCAAAATGTCCTTACCACCTTACACCTTGACTTTGAGTGACTTGAACTTGGGTAGAAAGCAGGATAACTATCATTTCGCCCTGGTCCCTTGCTGAGGGACAGGAGCGAATTTTCATGTGCAAGCTCATTTACACTTTGCCAACTTCCAAATTTATCTTCAACGGTCTTGTTGTGCCCCATTTCATTCATCCTTGGCCTGGAGTTAGTTCTAACTTGGCAAGAAATTGATCTAAGGCAAAAATCACTCTGGTCCCTGACTGAGGGACAGGAGCGCCTAGGCCAATTTGAGTCCCCTGTTGATGTATTGTAATCTTCAATTTGTCTTCAACGGGTTCATTATACCTTCCTTTCTTGCTTCAAACTTTAAACTTGCTTGATCTTTGCCTAAAACATGCCTCATGAGGAATTTCGCTCTGGTCCCTGGGAGAGGGACGGGAGCTATCATTAAGTTCGCCCTGGTCCCTGGCTGAGGGACAGGAGCGATTTTGCATTTTTGGTCCATTTTCCTCATGTTTACGCTTCCAAATTATATTCAACTGATGAAGTGTACTTCCTTGGTTCTCCTCAATTTGTCAAATCGTTGAAATCCTGCAAGGACAAGGCAATGTTTGATTTTGAGCTCCGGTCCTTCACTGAGGGACAGGAGCGATTTTTGCTCCTGGCACATTTCCATGCTTGTGAAATTCTTCAAATTATATTCAACGGAAAGATCATCCCTCCCTTTATCACTTCCAATTCGAGATTTGTCTTGATCCTGCAGAGACAGTAAAATTTTGAGAAATGAGCTCCGGTCCTTCACTGAGGGACAGGAGCGAATTTGCTCCCACAGGCCAAAATATCAAGATTTCAAGGGTTTTGTCACTTCACAAGGCAAAAACAAATCATTTCCAATGCCCGGGATCAATTATCAAAATTTTCAAAATTAGGTCAAAATCACTCAATCGGACAAAATCAAAAAAAAAAAATCTCATCATTCACACTTAGACAAATTTAGGCTTTGCATTCAAAATTTCAATTGAAACTAGACCAACTCACTTAGCCTTTGGCGAATTCACTTTATTCAAAACTACATCCTACGAGAGGAAGCTCAAAAAGCTCTCAAGACTGACTGGACTCTGGTCTGAAAACATCAAAATGGGAAAACCCTAAGGCTTGACCCTAATCCAGACAACTGACACACTACCAAAACCCTAAAAAGCAAAGCGAAAGGCGAGCAAAACGAGCAAAAAGAGGGGGTCCCCATTTTAATGGGGCGATGTGTGAAATGGTCACAACACGAACCCAGGCAGAATTTTGCCCCTTTTCATAGAAGCCATCAGGAATTTGGTGGAAAAAGTGTTTTTTTTTTTTTACTTTTTTAAATTGTTTTTAATGCCAAAAAGGCATATTCGACCCCCCAATCCTAATTTGATGATTTGAAATACTCTTTAGGAATTATAGGATAAAATTTTGAGAGAGTATAAGGGTAATAAATTCAAGGAAACCGAGCAACCAAATTATTGGAGCCTCTGTTTATCTGTAAGTTTCTTCTTCAATGATGTGTTTTCTGATTTTCTGTAGCATCAAACTAGGTCGATTTCATAATAGTGGATACATGAATTTTCTTACATTGATCCATATCCAGCTTCACAATCAAAATATGATCCAAAAAGGACACAATGAGTTAATATATGAATTTCAAATTATGATTTGTGTGTTCGCATCAGTTGCTCTAATATAAAACTATGGGTCAATGAGTGCTTTGAGAACTTATATGCTGTTCAAGAATTTTTGCTCATCACTCCATAGTTTCATAAAATCTTGCATGGATATAATAGTGTAATATTTGTGTTATATTAGTTTAAAATTTTAAGTCCACTAACAGATTTATGGATCACCTCTGCAAAAGATTTAGAGAGTGTGATATGGACTTTCTAAAGTTATTTGATATTTCATCTAAACTTACACTTTGGCCTAGTTTTATAGGTACGTTACTGGTGGTGGCTATAACTGTTTAGACAGTTTTTGGACCTTTTTTTCACTTTCATAAAAGAGAATTATATTATATGAGAGTGGGAGTGAAACGCTCAAAATTAATTCACTGAATGAATATTGAGAGTTTCACTCCCACTCTCATATAATATAATGCCATTTGACTATTATCATAGTGATGTATTTTGAACTTGGCTACTGCTGCATATATGTATATATTTTTAATTTTTTTATGTTTTTGTACTAACAAACTCAAAACCCAAAAAAAAAATTGTCAAACCCACAAACCCGAACCAGAACCGGCAACTTAGGATCCCAGTTTTCTATTTTCTTATAAATATTCACTTACCCATAGAAACAAAATACTGAATAAGGTTTACAATACACAAGCCATATGGCAAGGATTTGGTGGAACCTTGTCATGCCTAGACTAGCATACATTCTCCCAAAAGCAATTTTGAGTCATATAAAGTTATAAAACACCGGAAGCTTGTAAAAAGTGAAGATCTCAAGGAAAATGCCTAACAAGTTTGGAACTCATTTAGTAAAGATTAAAGAAAAGTTGTAATCTTCTTGTAATAGCATCCAAATCTAGCTTCTCTTAGACTTTTACCCATAACGCTCTTCTTTTGACTATTTCTTAGGTTACTTCCAACTGTTTGTAACTTTGTCATACTAAGCATGCAAGGTTGAGGTATGTTTGTGAATGCATTTTAGAAAATTATCTATTTTCTAAGAAACGGCCCTAATCAGTTTGCTTTAGAAAATGGTCAAAAATCAGTTATTACCCTGTTCAATGTCAATATTTGCTCTAATGTGAATCAACAAGTTTCCAAAACAAAAGCCAGCAGGCCCAGATCTCAGACAACAAAATAGTTAAGAAAGTCAAACTACTGACAAACAAACCAATACATCAGTTCAGAATCAATGTAGATATGGCCAGCAAACACCCAAGCATTAGGCGCATTATTTAGCAAGTTCTGCTTTATTAATAATTCCACAAAGTAAGAGAAGATAACTTCTTTCTACCTAATGTATCCTATGCGGGCATTGCTCTTATACGCAAGATTCATTCCTCTGAGCCAAACAGAGAACTATTTGAACTTTGATTTGTGATGAATATTACTTTTCTAGCCTGCAAGTTCACTAACTTCACTGAAATATTTTTTTTCCATTACATACACAGAGATACCAATTACATAGAGTTATGTCTTAGTATCTTGGGATAGAACTAATCATGGATAATTATTCTTTTCTACAAAACAACACAAGATATTAGAAAATAAAAGTGATCATATATTCAACTATATCTAGAAACAGACACCACAAACATAACAGAATTCGTCAGAAACTAGAAGTTCTCATGAGTTTAAGTCTGTCTAGAAACATCACACCACAATATATTAATTTGCAACAACTAAGCACCTGCAAAACCCAGCGATTGACAATGCATCAGTACTTGACTCAGTTCCTCCAGCCACCATAACGTCTGCATCTCCGAAACGAATCATCCTGAAAGCATCTCCTATAGAATGAGCGCCAGTGGCACAAGCAGTGACTGCTGCATGGTTTGGTCCCTGGGATTCAACTCAAAACAGCGTGTGAGAAAGAAAGTTACAATAAGGCGATAATTCAAGGATAGGATTCTAGAAGTTCCTCTACAAGAACCAGAAATTGGTAGCACTTAAAGGTTGATATCCATATCTTAACAATCAGCTCCTGAAATTAAGATGCAATCCCATGGTCTTTCATCCAATTTTCAAAGCACGTACAACAAAATTTGGAAAAATTAGTTATAAAATTAGGCTTGTATAGAATGAAGTTACCTTAAAGCCATACTTGATGCTGACATGACCTGCTGCCATGTTGATCAATATACGAGGAATGAAGAAAGGACTTAAACGACGCACCCGCTGTGTTGTTAAAACCAAAACCCCAAGCAAATCAGGCAATTGAGCAACATGATTTTTTACAAATACTCTAACTTGTAAAGTGCATGCCATTCACCATGCTATTCAACCAATTAATATAGTTTTCCATACTATTTCCATTTTTTAATAACAAAAAGGTCCATATATTAAGTATAATGGTAAGTGAGGTCCATATATTAAGTATAATGGTAAGTGATTTTACAAAAATCCCTGACAAGCATCAGCTTCTTGGAGATGCTTATAGATGCCCAAATGAGGTGAAAAGAAACATCTCAAAGTTTTCGACCCAGGACTAACAACCTTGATTACAAACATTAATTGCATAGACAGTTGTTTAAAGAAACATTGACAAAAAAATAGATGAGAGGAGCAAATTTAGCCTAGTTGTTTGGGTCTGAGTTACCAGGTTCTGCAAAAAGGCTGCCTATGCCTATATGGGTCCAGTCCAAAGCCTGGACGACTCTAGTATCAAAAAGTAGAGACGAGAGGAGCAGATTTAGTATCAAAAAGTAGAGATGAGAGGAGCAGATTTAGCCTAGTTTGGGTCTGAGTTACCAGGTTCTGCAAAAAGGCCGCCTTTACCTATATGGGTCCAGTCCAAAACCTGGACGACTCTAGGGTTGCCCAAAGTGCCCAAAGCAGACCATGGGAAAACCCAAGCCAAACCCAAGTGAATCCAAGCGGACCTACAAACATCTTGGGCAGAAAAATAAAAAATACATTATACATTTTTTAAAGTAAAAAGTCTTCTAAATACCTAATTTCACCCTAAAGTGAGGGCACTAAACCTCTTTTTCCTCATTTCACAAACACAAGTGAGCAAAACAGATTTTTTGCCTCCAAGCTGCCGTTGTTGGTTTTTTAAGGTTGCTTCATTTTTCTTCGAAGGTGAAGGCTACAAGAGAGAGAAAACCTATTCCAAAAAGAAAGAAATAGTTGCACAAGAAAATTTATCTATCAAAGGTGTGTGAACCTTGTAAAAGAAAATTATAGTTTGAAAATTTATCACTATTTTTAGAAGTGTTTTTTCTTTTCTAAGTTTTGAATTTTTGTAAACCTTTATACATAATACAAGAGTTATAATGCTAACTCTTCATTTTTTTAATACAACCATGATTGAACAACTTCATGGCAATGGGGGTTATAAGAATTCATATGGTTGAGTGAAAGATCGTCTATACACCATTACCAGCTATGGAATAAGAATTTATCTAAAGCCAAATAAAAAGGCTTGCCAAAGCAACAAATAATGAGATTTATTAAAGAACAAGTGGATGTTGACATAGCAAGTAATAGATCAAAGGAAAGAGCACATTCTCTTTCCAAGAAAGGATTGTAGAAACCTAGTGGCTTGTCACAACCAACTAGCCCACATACTTTCATGACACCATCTTCTGTAATGTCCCCTTTTCATTATAGGATTTAATAATAAACAATAATAATAAAATTATAAATATAAAAGAATAAAATTAAACATAACCATAACTAAAATTTAGTTAAGTTTAATGAATGGTCAAAAGGCATAAGATGACAGTTTGTGACTCCCTCAAACATGTGACATAAAAGGGAGAAAAGAAATTTATTTGAAAGGGGGTTAAATTTGGGAATCAGAAGTGCAGATCTGATTGTGAAAGGTTGTATCCTTGCCAAAGGGCATACATGATGAAGAGGTGTGACCTCTCCTTCACATTGAGAGATATGAAGGAAAGGAATCAAAGCATCCAGTGAGATCACTATTAATCAGATCAGATCAGAACTGTTATTAAGTTACAGGCAGTAACATCCTTGTTCTAGGTGGTATGCATGGAGATGTGCTTAATATATAAAGCCTGATAATGTTCTTATGCAGAATTTAGTAGTAATATTGATAATATTAATATAGACTGTAATATGAATGAAAGTCGTACTTAATTTCATAAGCATTCATAATACATGAAAGATTATTATATTATTGGCCTAGTCTTAATTCCTTACTAAGTCCTATGAGTGGATAGGTTGGTGTGTGTAGGGAAATGTGAGTAAACCCAATCACAAGTGATGGTAAGCCCAAAATGGGTAGGAACGTAGTTCTGGGCCTTGAGTAGCCTCCTTGTAGGTGGTGTCAGCACCCTATGACAGTAAATCCCCAACCCTCATTAGGATTAGGAAAGAGAATTAAGGTAGGACTGAAATGTCAAATGTATTGACAATAATAATTAATGCATTGGGTTAAGAAATGTGAACTGAAACCACAATAATGTATAGTAACATGTGTTAATTTATTGGGAAACAGATAGCCTCTTAGTAGGATACATTACATCTTCCCAAGAAAAGAATACCCCCTTTTCTCATAAAAGAGACCTATTGGAAAAAGCCTTCAAAAGAAATGAGGGAGGATGCAAAAGAGAGCATCCCTCATTGCATTTATGTCAACATGTTTTCTTTTAACCATGTTAGATTGCCATATTGGTAGGATATGGTAGTGGAGATTGCCAATGTACCTACTAATTATATTAGTCTTAGCTATGAAAAGATGCACACCACCTTACTAGCCAACGAGAAAGCTTCTGTAGAGTTATCATTGATTGCAATCAAGGATACAAGGCCCAAATAAGTGTGCCCATCATTTCTGATGGATGAAAAGATTGCAAAAATAGACCACTAATCAATGTCAGTGCACTGTCCCCTAAAAGGGCAATATTTCCAAAGATTGAAAATTGTGAGGGGCAAGTGAAGGATACAACTTTTATTGCCAATATCCTCATACAATTCATTGACATGGTGGGCCCCAAAAAAAATGTCCAATTCAAACAAATTAAAAATTGTAGAAGTGCCTAATTCAATAGTGTAGACTCAGAGAGTACATATGGATGTATTTTTTGGACACCATTTGTTGTCTACTCACTCAACTTGATATTGCAAAAAAATGGCACATAGATCAAGCGGATCAAAGAAATATACAAGTCCATAAGATTCAATTGCTTGTGGCAAATCATCATATGACACAAGCCATCTTTAGAACCTTTTCCAACTTGGAGCTATTGAAGGTAATTTAAATTTTACTTTTTAGTATATTTTTAACTTTATTATTTGTGACATGTCATCTACATTTTAATATATTTTTTTTGTTTTATTTTTTGCACCATGTTAAACTGTCAATGCTTGATTTGCATCACACACAATCATCTTAAGACAACTATGGTCATCAGCGCTCTTTGGAATGTGTGGAGGCAATCAAAAACAATGAGAGCCCAAGAAGTCAAAGAATTGATTCTAGATTATGAGTGATGGACTTATGTGAAATGTGAGTTTCTTTGAGCCCATCATCAACATTATCAGTTATGTTAATATAAATCATCCATGTTTGTTGGAAATTTATGATGGCATGGCCCCCATGGTGGAAAAAATAAGGAGCATGATCGCATAGAAGCATTCTTCAAAAGAGTGCAAAAAATAATTGTTGATTGTTAGGATAAGATGGCCACACCTTTGGATCTCCTTACTTTATCTCTGAAATATTATATCTCAGATATACTTTCTTTGCCAATAGAGGTGGCACCATATAGAGATGAAGAGGTTGCTATTAGCTACAAGACTATATTCAAAAGAATGTTCCCAGATGCAGACATATGGAGCATTGCCTTGAATGAGTTTGGCCAATTCATATCTTCAAAGAATCATGATGTTTGTGCTCTTCAAGAAAAGAACAAGAAAGATGCTCCTGATGGTGGTACACACATGGCCAAGACTCTATTTACTTGAAACCTCTTTTAATAAAAATTCCTGCAAATACGCATCTTTTTGTTTTTGAACTTTCTCATTTTTCATTCATTACTATGTAGTATGATTTATGCTTTGTAATTATAAAGGTTGTATGAAAATTCAACAAGTTACGAGTTCTTCTTCAGCTGAGTGAAATCGAAGTACATACTCCTTATCCACTCAATTAAACACAACCAATTGGGTGCCGAAAAAACTAAGGATTTGGTCTTTGTGCACTCCAAGTTGCATCTTGTTACATGAGAGACCTAATTATGATGAGGGGGTGACAAACAATTGGTATCTAACTGCCAAATTTGTCCAACTTGGATACTACAGTTGCACAACTTGTCGAAGTCTCTATAGATGAGGCAACTTTTGCATATGACATGGCTAGTGGGAGTGACATTGTAGCCAATTGTGGTTCAAATTAAATTGAACTAAATGCTGATTTTGATGCTCTCGATGAAGAGCAATATTAAAAATCTTGAAAATTTGTTGCAATTTTCATTTTGTATTGCTATTTGACAAATCATTAAAAAATCATATTGTACATTTACAAGTATTTCCTTTTTTGCAAATTATAAGGTATTTAGATATTTTGTTTATTGGCAATTATGAGTAATAAGTATTACTATTTTCTATAGTTTTAATTTATATATATATGAAGCCCTACCCAAGGAAAAAATAAGTCTTACTCATGTACACATACTAGGACCGGCAACTTAGGTTTGGGCAAGCAGGAGTACAGATCCATTTCCGTTACAGAAAAAAACAGAGAAAAAATTAATCGTGAAAGAGTAAGGAAGGAAACATTAGAATCTAAAATTATCTAAGAGGAAAAGAAGTAAGAAATCAGAATCATATCTTGACAACCAAAAGCATAATCAATGAGGCTGACAAGCACACCCATGTTCAAAGCAATGTAAAAGAGAACGGCTTACGGCATCCTACTCCTCTTAACATACAATGAACAAGCTACAAGTACAATACATTGAACTTACATTGAGAGGTGCAGCCAAAATAGGCACAGTACAACTGGGTTATAAAGAAAGAACGCCAACCTGCTCAGAGATAAGTTTTGCAGCTTCCAAAATGTCAATGATGCTCCCTATACCACCTCCTATAGCAACACCCTGCAATGCCAAGTAAATTAGTCAAAATATGAACTTCATAAAATTGAGAGAAATTTTATATGAGAAACTTTACCAAAAGAAAATATATTATAGTGCTTTCTTTTGTATAGCACAAAACTGCTTTGAAATAGTTTAATAAGGACAAAAATATTGACCAGAAAGTTTCAAACTTAACCGTCTTTTCCTTCTGTTCTGAATCTTCAGGAGACCAGCCTGCATCCCTCAAAGCTTCTTCAGATGCACACAACGCATAAGATATAAACCGTGCCAAATATTTCTTGTCCTGCTCTGAGAAATAAGGTGCAAATTTAACACAAAACAAAAACAAAACAAAAAAGATTAACATCAGTATTACCAAATTCAACAAAACTTAAAGAAAAGATTTTACAAATAATGGTTGGTGATGGGTAACTCAAATAAAAAATAAATCAGCAAAACATGTAATAGATATCCATGTACAAGTAAAATTGTCACTTTACATTTTGGGAATGCACCAAAATATTTGTCTTTTGTATAAAAGAAAATTCCTAATTTGGATAGGAGTTTGCAAATTCCAAAGGATAAGGTAATTGGAGAAAACTAGCCACTTTTGACATAAAAGTTTGCAACACATATTAACAAATATGAGTTACAAAATGAAAAATGAACCTATTATCTTGCAATATCCATCATACCATATATGAGAACAAACTAAGATTTTCATACCATAGATTAGAAAATAGTGCTTGCTAACAAATAGTCAACTTTTATGACAGCTGAGTCTCGCCATACACTTTCAAAAACCTAAATAATCATAAGACTGTGCAGATGATGAACATGGTAAGACTACTAGCACTGTCATTTTCAGAGTTTGAATTTTAGTCCAACTTGTCATTCATATTTTTTGGGTTTTCCCATGGCTAAAAGAGAAACATTAGACACCAAATTTTCACACTTTCCTTCTTTTTATTGTGTACAGATGTGAAAGAATGAACACACAGCCGACTTTTAAGTAGTAATTTGGGACCATTAAAACAAAGTTGGCCCTGTTAAGCATGTGCGAATAAACAATTGACAATTGAATTTTAAATTCTTTGGCACAAAGACTTATCAAGTTATCAAGGAGATCATTTCACCTATAAATTCAAACCTCTATTACTGTTAATTGAGATCATGGTCAAGGGTTTTGGGATTAGGTGTGCCATACACCTTGCATGTCCTAATGTTTGAATTATTTAATTATTTATTATTTTATCTGTCCTCATGAAATGGGACGTCCCACTTTATTCCTTGGCCATTATGCCATGTGTAATTATTGGTATTACATATGTGAATATGTGAGTAGAAAAAAGTCTGAATATCTTGTCATTAAGATGTATAAGAGTGTCTATAACAAAGATAATGGTGTGAGAGATATTATGATGTGTAAGAGTGTTGATGAGAAAGTTACATAGTGCAGTTATAAGAGCATTTTTATTATTAGTTGGGCATGAAGTGTAACTAGTGCTTCATGAGGGAATGTTTGGGAGTCACATATGTCCACTTGCATAATGTAGGTCAAAAAAGCTTGTATAAGAATCATTTTCTATTCTAGGATGCTCCACACATGTCAAAACTGCTCCCCCTGAGATATTGCTCCCCCAAACTCACTTCTCCCCCTTTGACATCAATGACAAAACCAACCCACAAAAGCTGAAACCAACCTGCATAATTGAAATGGGGCTGAAAGAATGTGACAATAAAATAACTCCCGCTGAGTCCAAGTAGGCAGCTCAATGATGGAGTTGAAACACTCCAAGCTTCTCCTTTTTGATATCATCAAGAGTGTATAAATTGTTAGCAACCCTACTTGCATTTGCAATAAGTTTACCATCATTTATAACTTTACAACAATCTGAATTAAAACTCAAACTATGTCCTTGATCACACAACTGGCTCACACTTAATAAATTTTGCTTCAAACCATCTACATATAGAGCATTCTCAATTTTTGTCACACCATCATTCAAAACAAGTGTACTTGTACATTTGATTTTTGTTGAAAAATTACTACCAAATCTTACCTTACCTTCATTAGTTCTTTTGAGAATAAAAAACATTTTTGTCTCCAATCATATGCCTAGAACAGCCACTGTCAATATACCATTTGTCTTTTTCATTTTGTGCATGGGGGATTGTTTGGACAATCAGAGATTCCACAAGCACTTCCTTCTCTTTCTTCTTCCAAACCTTAGCAACATCCTTTGCCTTTTCCACACACTCATCCTTTTTGCTCTGTTTAGAAAAATCTGCCATTTCATTTTTACAAACTTTTGCAATGTGACCAGCATTATTACATTTATAGCATACTATATTGTAATTCCTTGGAGAAATAAAAGAATTCCAACTCCTAAAACTGAAATCATTCCTTGTAAACCTTTTGCAATTGATGGCTTTGTGTCCAAAATAGTTGCAAGAAAAACAATAACCATTGAAAAAGGAATTATTGAACCTGTTCATATGTCCTTGCCTTGAGATAGGAGGCATCTTGAAAGTATTATTTCTGACTTTTGATGATGAATCCATTGTGCCACTAGCATTTGTCTTCTGCTGTCCATCTTTTGCAGAGATAGAACTTTGACCTTCTTCAAGACCAACTCCACCCTTATCAGAAGATTGTTTTTGTGAGCTCAAGATGTCATCCAATGACATAGAACCTTTCTGATTTATACTCTCATGATTCAACAGTGATGAAGATTTATCTAACCTTCTGAGAGAGACAATCTCAGGCTCAAGTTTCTCACAGCTTACCTCTTTTAGCTTGATCTGATTTTTTAGTTCTTCACTCTTCTTAGCTTCCTCAATCTGGATTTTCAAGTTATCTATGAGCCTTTCAGCATCATCAAGAGCTTGTGATTTCCTCATTTTTTCTTTACTTTCTTCTTTGAGCAGTAGCTTCAAATTCAAATTTTTCTTTTTGAGACTTTTAATCTTGCTTAGAGCACTTAACAATTCTTGTTCAAGATCCACTTCTCCGTCTTCTTCATCAAAAACATCTTCATCTTCTTTATTTTCAGCATGAGCTTCTTCTAGAGCCATAAACAAAATCTCAACACTTTGAGATTCTTCATCACTTTCTTCAGATGAATCACTATCCTCTTTTGAATATAGACTCTTTCTGGATTTCCACGTCTTCTTATCTTTTCTTCTGTATTTCTTTTTGTTATACTTAGGCTTCTTTTCATAACTACTATCTGCATTATTCTCATATGGACATTTGGCTGCAAAATGTCCAGTTTTTCCACAGTTAGAACACTTGAGAGACATCTTCTTCTTGTTCTTCCTTAACTTTCTCATGACAAATGGTTCTTCTGAATCAAAATCATCATCCGAACTATCACATGAACTATGCTCTTTTTGCTTGCCTTTCTTTAATGCTTTGAAGGCAGTCTCCCTCTTTGATGACTCTGTGTTTGTCCTCATCTCATATGCAGTCAATATACCATTGAGCTTGTCAATGGACAATTTATCAAGGTCAACCATCTCCTCTATGGCTGAAATCTTTGCATCAAAGCTTAAAGGTAAAGACCTTAAGATTTTTTGAATAACCAAACTATCTTCAACCTTCTCGCCAAAATCTTTAAGCAAATTCACTACTTCATCTACCCTTAGGAAATAGGTGCAACATTTTCATCTTCTTTTATTTTCAAACTTTCAAACTGCATTCTGTGAGTTTGAAGTTTGACCTTCTTTACTTTTTAATCTCCTTCATGTGCCTTCTTGAGCTTATCCCACATGGCTTGAGTAGTGTCATAGTGCATGACTTTTACAAATTCAAATTCTGACAATCCAGACAATATAGCAGTCATAGCCTTAGCGTTGCTTTCAAAAGCTTTCCTTTCATCAACAGTGGATGGAGAATTTTGAGGAACTATATAGCCTATCACCACGCAATTCCAGACATCAAAACTGACAGACATTAAGTAAGCTCGCATTTTGACACACCAAAAAGCATAATTTGATCTATCAAACAAAGGAGCTTTGTTCGTTGCCAAACCTTCAAGAGCATTCATCTTTGTGCGTCAACATAATCAACCTTCAAGCTTTTAAGCCTTAACAGAAGGCACGTGCTCTGATACCAATTGAAGAGCACACAATAAACACTAAGGAGGGGGGGTGAATCAGTGTTTCATATTTTTACACAAATCAGTATAAGAAACCCCAAAAGATATGCAGTAAGATAAATAACATAGTAACACAAAATTTCTCGTGGAAAACCCTTCCGGGTAAAAAACCGCAACATAAAGATTTCTTATTAAACTTGAACAATTGGGCACCAACCCAAATTACAGAGAGAGTACCAACTCTCCACTCAGCACCAACTAAGAAAAATAGAGGCACCAACCCCATAGCAAAAGAGAGCACCAACTCAAATGCCAACCAAAAAGGGAAACTCACGGCTCCTTCAATACTTTGCTCAAAGAAAACCTGCTCTTAGATTTGAATTTTTCAAACCTTACACACAACCAAGCTCTTCTCATATAGTTCTTTGCAACCAGCTCAACAAAACAGTGACATAATTTTATCTAGCAACAACACAAACAATAACTTGTCTCAATTAACCTGTATCAAAACATATGCCAAATCTCCAACACAGATAACCTGTAGTGACGTATTCACACATCGCCCCATTGCAAATGGGGACCCCTGCTTTTTGCTTTCTAGGGTTTGTTTTCTAAGTGTTTAGGGTTTGTCTGTTAGCCTTTGCATTTTGAGTGTCGCCAGGGGATCAATAGGATGGTAGGCTTTGCTTGAGCCAGGGGAGTCAGCAGGTGCTCCAGGTTAGGGTTTCTTTGAGAGTCTTCCTTAGGGCCTGGTTTTGCTCTTGTTGCTAATTGTGTCTTGCTTTGTGAGTGGGTATCATTCTTGAAGGTCCGAGCTAGGTCCAGTTGGTGAGTGATGAAGTTTGGAATGCCCTGATCCTGAAATTTGGCTAAGTCTGGAATGCCCTGATCTTGAAATTTGGCTAAGTCTCGAATATCTTGATCCTGAAATTTGACTAAGTCTGGAAAACTGAAGAATCCTCCAAAAACTAGATTTTGCAATATAACCCCTGGAGGTCCGAAACCACTCTCAAACATCCTGGAAGTATATATGGAATATAACTTAAAGTATAAGTCACTTATACTTAAATGTTATATTCCATAAAATGATCCTGACGGAGAGTCCAAAATGTCAAATTTCGCTCCTGACCCTTCCAAAGGGTCCAGAGGGAAAATCAACCTAAGACTCATTTCTTGCCTATTTTGACCAAATTTTGATTTGCAAGGCATTTTGAAGGGAAGGGTAGACATGTTTGGATGTTGGAAATGTTTGAAAGCTTTAAAAAAATGAAGGATTCTAGCCAAGAAGGTGAAATTCGCTCCTGACCCTTCCAAAGGGTCCAGAGCGAAATTCCTTGCAAGCCTATTTTTTTGACCTTGCTTAGACCACAAACCATGTCTCCTGGGTGAAGAATGATGTTTTGTTACCTTCCAGAGAAGATTGGAGTTGAAAAGATGAAGGATCAAGTCAAGAATGAGATTTTCGCTCTTGACCCTTCCAAAGGGTCCAGAGCGAAAATCCTCCTAGACCTCATTTCTTTCCTTATTTGGCCAAGTTTTGATGTCCAAGGCATGTTGAAAGAGAGAATGGGCATATTGAAACCCTTAAGGACATTTGAAGGAGTTAAGGAATGAGTGTTTTGGCCAAGGAAGGAAATTTCGCTCCTAACCCTTCCAAAGGGTCTAGAGCGAAATTCCTTA
Organism: Cryptomeria japonica; assembly: GCF_030272615.1. Classification (NCBI taxonomy): domain Eukaryota; kingdom Viridiplantae; phylum Streptophyta; class Pinopsida; order Cupressales; family Cupressaceae; genus Cryptomeria; species Cryptomeria japonica. Next base: position 687,457,735 of record NC_081413.1, read on the forward strand.
CAAGCATATATTTTTAACCTTGCTTGAGCTTAAAACCTTGTTCCTAAGGCGAAAAGAGATGAAATTTCACCTTGCAAAGAAGATTGGGATTGAAAAAATGATGATTTTGGGCTAGAAAAGGAAAATCGCTCCTGACCCTTCCAAAGGGACGGCGAAATTGTGTAAAACCTATCTTTTCCCTTAGTTTCATGCCAAATCTAGTGTGGATCATGATTAAAGAAGTCCTTAGGCATGTCCTTGAATGGTCAATAATTATCAAGTTTGAAAGAATTGAGCCAAAATGAGAATTTCGCTCCTGACCCTTCCAAAGGGTCTAGAGCGAAAATCCTAAAACCCATCATTTTCTCCAAAATTTGTGCCCAACCAAGCCTAGACCAAGGTAAAAGATGCCCTTGTGATTGCCCTTGAGTTGATGGTTGTCTCCAGAAGTGATGATTTTAGGCCAGAGGAGGAAATCCGCTCCTGACCCTTCCAAAGGGTCCAAGGCGAAAATCCTTCAATTACCTATTTTGCCTTGCAAAATCAAGATAAACTTGGGTTGGATGAGAGAAGAAAAGTGTTTCCTTGCCTTGTGAGGTGGATTGAAGTTGAAATGATGAAAAAATAAGCTACAAACAAGAAATTCGCTCCTGACCCTTCCAAAGGGTCCAAAGCGAAATTCTTCATCTGCCTATTTCCTCCTTGTGTCAAGTCAAGACTAGGAGTCCTAAGGCGTAGTTGAGGTTCAAATGATGTTACTTTGCCCTACAAGATGAATTGAAGTGAAGGAGATGAGGAATTGAGACCTAAAGCTTGGATTTCGCTCCTGACCCTTCCAAAGGGTCCAGAGCGAAATTCCCAGTATCACCTAAATTGCTCACAATGACAATCAAGAAATGGATTCCCAGGCCTTGGTGGAGAAAAGACTAGTGTATGCTTGCCTTGGAAGGTATTTTGGAATAAAGACATGATGGAGTTTGTCCAAAAGTGCAAAATTCACTCCTGACCCTTCCAGAGGATCCAGGGCGAAATTCTTATAGGGCTTGTCCCTGGAAAGACTCTTGAACAAACTTAATTTTGATGTCTTCTTGTTGATGATTTAAGGTATAAAATGCTATGTTGAAATGAATTTATTATGTGTCCTTAATCATCTTTTTGTTTGTCTTGCAGTTAAAAGGCAACCTTCTCCAGTCCGGCATCAACACGGACGACCTTCTCCAGTCCAGCATCAACAAGGACGACCTTCTCTAGCCCAGCATCATCAAGGACAGCCTTCTCCAGTCCAGCATCGTCAGGGACGACCTCTTCCAGTCCACCATTTGAAGGAAAGGTACACCATCCATCCTGCACATCGAAGACAAAGGAAGTTAAAGCAAGGGTTCATTGAAGAAGCAGACAGTTTCAGAAGAGTTAATTAAAGCTAGCTTCTCAGCAACATCAAATTGAATATCTACCAAGTTACAAGTGTCAAACAAGGTGGCATCCCAGTCATCACTCCTCCAGTCGGATTGGTCCACCTCAACGTGTCCAGATTCAATGTACCTGACTCATGGGAGATGGCACAAACTTCGATGTACCTACCCCGGTTCTCCATTGGTCGAATATTCCAGAGAAGACATGTGTCCAAATAATGCAATTATTTCATTGGCCAAAATTGAGTTTGTTGTAACAAACCCTAATTAGGGTTTTCATTGTAAAATCTCGGCCATTGATCTCAAATTGATCTGAGCCATTGAATTGTATTGAGGGCGCTATATAAGCCTTGGCTCCTCATTTGTAAAGGCTAATAGTTAGTCAGTAGTTAGAAGGTTAATAGTTAGTTCATAGAGGTTAGAATAGCTAATGATTAATAGCAAATAGAATAGCAGTTAGAGTATAATAGGAAGAGAAGGCAAAGATTGTTGCCAAGATGTTGTTGTAAAAGACTTGTAAAACTTCATTGAAGAAATGGTGAAATCTATGGGTCGATTCAACAATTTGCATGGTCTCTATACTTCTCAGATTTGATTTCATGTTATTAGATGAGTGGAAGAAATGTGTTTGATTGATGGTGAAATTCATATATCCATACTACTAACAGTTTGTTGATTGCAAACTTGCCTTGTGTAGTCAACTGGAATCATTCAGTTTAAGCTTAACTTCAATCATCGCTTCTTCACTGATGTGCATCAACCTGATGGTGTCTATGCTTGTAGCGATGATCTGAACATCATAAAGTTTTCCTCCGAAGATTGCACTAACCTTGTGGAGATGGTCCTAGGATGTCAAAACAAGACTTAGTTAGAATTTCATCAAAGATCAATCATTGCTCCTACATTCTTAGTGTCAGAATTAGATCCTTTCCTCGCCCTCATCCTTTTCCTTTTTTTTTCAAAATCTAGACTAGTGAAATCCTGTGTTCCAGCAATATTCAAAGCAAATCAGACATTCAGTCATCAAGTGTAAATCCCCTTGTGATTCCAGCAAAATCACATCATACCACAAAGAGCTTATCCACGAGTAGAGAACCTACGTAAAAGAACCTTGAAGTTTCACCGATTGATCCTTCTTTGCGATATCTTCAGCATTCGGTAACTTTACTCGAGAGGATAAGATACCTCTGGGTATTTTATTCTGTGTTTGGTCATGCATAAAAAACACATCCACATAACCTTAAACAAAAACTCAACTAAGGAACTGTTGACGTGTATTTTGTACACAACCAAACACAGAATAATATACCCAAATGGTACCTTATCCTCTCTTGATTAAAGTCTCTGAATGCTGAAGATATCGCGAAAAGGATCAATCAGGGTGACTTCAAGGTTCTTCGTTGTAGGATCTCTATGTGTGGATAAGCACCAGTGGTCGTTGCAAATGTTGTTTCTTCAAGGGGTCTTACGCACTTTCTGAGAAAGCTTGTCCGTGTTACTCTCGTTTGACTGCAGGAACAGGATTTTCCTAATACTAACAGATTCTCAAAAATAGCAAAAGATAAGGGTTTCAAGAGATGAATGCTAATCTAATCCTAAGAATGACTCAATGTAAGCTGGACTTGGTAAGATTCTACCAATTTCAGTATTGCCAAGGAATTACAACTCTACTGGAATTGATGCGATCTTCTAAGGTGATTTAGTGATTTTCAAATCATCAAGGATATAGATACTATCATAAAGATACATATCAATATTTCAACAATGATTGAATGTTTAAGCAATCTCAATATCTCCAGTTGACCACACAAGGCGTCCTTACAATCAGTAAGAAGCTAGTGGTTTGGAACATGAATCTCACCAAAGATCAAGCACAACACTTAGTCCTTCAAACTTAAACTTAAATACTACTTCGACTGAGAATGATTCAAGAAGATAAACAATCATGAAGATAGCCACAAGTATTGCAATAAAACACCATAACTTCAATATTTTATTGATCTCAAAGCCAAATAGACAACAATTGTTCAAAATTCTTTCTTCACTACTCAATCTTGCTACACAATAACTTTCTTCTCTAAGCTCTCTCTCTTCTCTAACTTCTAACTATTATCAAAATGAAAATGAGTGAGGGTATATATAGCATCCTCAAATACAATGAATGGCCCAGATCGAAAGAAAATCAACGGTTGAGATTTTGACACCTAAACCCTAATTAGGGTTTGTTACAAAAAAGGTCCCCATTTAGATGAACATTATTAAATGCATAGCCAAATATTTAATTGGCACAAATATCGAGGAAACATAGACCAATAGGAAATAAGCTGCCACATCATCCTATAACAACTTTTCATCTAGATTTTTGTTCCCTTTCCTATGCTCCTTTTTAGCATATCCAACGAATCTGGACACAATTCCCTCAATCTCAGCAATGGGAATCTCAGGAAGATTCTTCATCCGTTCTTCCAAATGAATGACCTGATCAAAGGCAATGAGAAGAACTGTCTCCCATCTAGGTTCAAGTTCTTTGATCTTCTCAATCAGGAACATGGTAGTGAACATCAGGTCTCGTTGCTCATCTGTGATGACGTTCTCCTCTTTGCAAAAGATGACCTTAACTCTCCTCCTCCAACTCTTGGATGTCCACATCTGTCTCAATCTCGATCCGCCTGCCAAGAATAGCACACAATACTTCAAACACCTTATCTTGAATTGGATGGATGATACCTTCAACTTGACTGCATTTGGTGCTGATGTCTTCAAAAAGGACCTCTTTCATCTGGAGCAGAGCTGACCACTGTAGGAGGTTATGAGTTCCTCCATCCATTATCTTTTCTTGTGCCACGATCCGTCTTGGTGTTTGTCTTATTACTTGCAGGACAGGAATGATAACATCTCTAGTGTGAGTGAAAGCGGCTACAGTTATCATTAGATTATGGATAATCTCAAGGACCTGGATAGCTCGGTGAATTGTCTTCATCATTCTTGTTGCAAATTCAACGGCTACCGTGTGGGATTTATCAATCCAAGAGCTCATAAGCTGAACCAGGCTCTTGACCCTTTCTACTTCGCCAACTAATTCAAGAGGAAGTGCTTGTAAAGGAGATACTGCTGGATCCTGACGTCTCAAGGGCTGATTGAGATGACTAAAATAGCCTCTCCAAGCATTGACCTCTCTCTCAAGCTTCCTATTCTTTTCCATTTCTTCTCTAAGTTTGTCTTTAAGTGCTTCATATGAATTGGTTGCCTCTTCCATCACTTGTTCGGTGGTAAGTGGACCAAGCTCGAATGTCTCTAAGTCATACTCATCTGCAAGAATCTCATCCTCATACTTGTCCACCACTGGTGTAGCAATTTGCAATTTCCTGGATCCTGTTTCATCCCTCATTACCTTGGACATCTTTGTGGCCTTCTTCTTTTCCATTACCTCTTGAGAATTTCCTATGAGGCTTTCTAAATCAAATACATCTTCTTCTTCTTCAACCACAATCACCCTTGTCAGTCTCTCTTTTAACCAATCCGGGATGGCGGATCTTGTTTCTCTTACTTGTATCTCTTTAGGCAGTGGTTCATCCTCTTGGAGAGGAGATGTCACTTCATCATCATTCTTCTCATGTAGCTCATTAGCATCAACTTGGGGAGATTGACCTAATGAATATTGAGGCATCTGTCCCTTCTCCGGCTTGTCATTTTGCACTATGGATTCCATAGATTCATCAACTTCAGGTACCATCCTCCCTTGATCTTCTCCTTGGCTTGCCTTCTTTTCATGTCGAGAAGATGTGTTTGATGGGCGACCAAGATTGGCTTCTTGTTTCCTCTTGGAAGGTTCCCTTTTCTCAGGTCTTTCTTTCCTCTTTGCACCTCTAGGATGAGAAGTGTTCTCACTTACGCTTGCTTCTCCTTCTTCTGGTCTTGCCTCCAAAGTAAAAGTCATTGATACATTCTGCTCTCTCAACTTCTGATGTTGTACATCCACCCATCTGCAAGTACATGATAAAACAGGAGCCATCAAAGCTCTCAAATTTAAAACCTCAGGCTCATTCCAATCTATCTTCACTCCTTTATCTTCTTTGTCATAGGACGACTGGAGGTATCTTCCATTATCTTGGGCTTGATCAGCTACCCTATAAACTTTGCATTTCCTGATGAAATCTAAAGGTAGCCTGGAATGCATCTTTCTTTTAACCTCTAAATCACTTGGGAGATTCATCCAAAAGTCCTCCACTTGAAACTCATGTTTGTAGTTCTTACCAATTGCCTCCTCCATATAACCGTGAGGGTCAAAATTCTCCCGCGAGGCAAAAGATGTGAATGAATATAAGGCTAATTCCTTCTCTGCATCTTCTGAGGCTTGGGTGTTAGGACATACTTCAAGTGAATTCCCTAGTATGATGGGCACGGGAATCCCATTTCCATGCTTGTGTCTGGATGCCTTTGCATACGCTACCAACTATCTAGTCACCTCAAGTAGGACTATCCTGTCTGTCGGATACCTCGGCAACATGTAGGGAGGTGAAGGACACCCATGAACTCTAATGTATGTAAACTTTTGAAACTGGATGAACCATGCACCATACTTCTTCACAAGTTCTTGTGCATCCGGAGATAGTCGATTATGAATCCCACCTTGCAATATCCTAGTGATGTTCATCATAGAGGTCTCATTGACTAACTTGTAGTCACTTCTAGGCGGATGATGCAGATGAACATAAGAGTCACAAACTATCACTTCTCTGGGTCCTCTTCCAATCACTCCTCTGTGAGGTAACCCTGCATACTCGAAACTCCTAATCAAGGCATATATAACATATGAGCTCATGTGGAATGATTTGGTAGGTCTTAGCCTTCTCAACTGCACATCCAGACTATTGCTAATAATTCTGGCCCAATCCTTTTCCTTGGACTATTACTTGAATGAAGAAGAACATCCACTTTTCGAAGTAGAAGGCTTGAGGAGCCCCTGTAACTCGATTGAGCAAAGTTATCAAATCTTTGTACTCCTCCTGGAAGTCGATCCTATGCAGTGTGTTGGGAATCTTGTTCAGGCGAGGCCGACTTTTGAGCAACCAATTCTTATTGATGAGATTCAAACATGTGTCGAGATCATCTTCATACATTGACCTGGCTCCTTCTAAGCTTTTGTAAATCATTTCTTTATGCTCTGGAAGATGAAGAGCTTCACTTATAGCTTCCTCTGAAAGATAAGCTAAGGTGTTCCCTTCCTTGGATACGATCGACCTTGATTGTGAGTCATAGTGGCGAGCGCACTCGATCATCAGCTCATGACACTTGACTGCTGGAGGGAAACCTGCCGCCTTGATGATGCCACTTTCAATTATCTTCTTCGCAACGGGTGATGGCTTGCCAATGTAGGGGACCTCTCGAAACTTCCTCACATTGAAGTTTCCTAAGTTGTGTCTCCGATATTACTCCATTTGGACACAATCCTGGTCTCCAATTCGTCATTCTTTTGATCTTCCTTGATGAGAGCCGGGCGACTAGTAGATGCTCCTGCCTTTGGAGTCGCCATCTTGATACCTACACAACATTTCAAAATTAGTCCTTGAGCATTAAAGGGTATAAAATAAGACTTAAAAGGAAGATTTAAGATATTAATTAGGAAACTTCATGATAAATCTAGAGTTATCATTTCCTAATTAATTAATCAACACTTAGACTTTTCTAAAAAAAGTGCCCAAAAATCAAGTCTTGAACAAGGATGTTAAGATAATTTCGCCATACCTCCTCTTGAATATTCAAAAAAATGATAAAAGAAAACTAGACTTTGAGGGACAAGGCCTAGATTATAGTCCTCTCTTGGATGAATTGCGCCTCCTCTAGCTTCAAAAAGAATAAATTCCACCCTCCTTAGCCTTCAACACTTAGTAGAAATTCGCTCCAAACAAGCTATATTTCGCTCCTCCAATTTGCTCTTCAATTTCGCACTTAGAAGGAATGATTGAATGATTTGAAATGCAAAGCAACACTCCTCCATTATATAGAGCGCTCACCCTACTCCCTTCAAGGCCGACTTGGCAAAAAAGGGGTAAAAAAATAAATAAAATCTCCAAAAAAGGGTGGCCGACTTGCAAAATAAAGGCACAATAATGCCTTGAGCGCTCATTAATAAATTTTAATTTTTAAGAAAATTAATTTTAGATGCCTCCAAGATAAAATTTCGATTATTTCAAGGTTTAAAATTAATTTATTAAATGCAAAATGCTTCTAATTTAATGCGAGTTTGATTTAAATTTTTCAAATGCCTCGAACTTAGCAAATTTGGTGATTTAGTGCAAATTGGGGAATATCCATGTTTAAACAAGGCTTAATGAAGCTTCATGATGATTTCGCCCTGGACCCTCTCCAAGGGTCAGGAGTGATTTTCCAATTTTAGCCTTGAATATTTCATACCTTGACTCTAAAATCTCCTGGAGGGTGAATTCATATCCAGTTAAGGTCTCGCATTTCAAATTTTAGCATTCTGCATGAGGAATTTAGGTGGAAATGTGGATTTCGCCCTGGACCCTCTCCAAGGGTCAGGAGCGATTTTTTCATTTTAGGTTGTAATCCACCTTAGCTTTGATTGTTGAACTCTCAACGCAATTTCCAAGATCTATTTCCTTGCATCACCAAGTTACTTCATCAAAAATCTTCAAGGAAATAATGCTTTTAGAGGAATTTCGCCCTGGACCCTCAGCAAGGGTCAGGAGCGATTTTCCTAATTTGGCTAAAAATTGACATTTTCTGAAGCTCAAAATTTCTTCAAGACATCTCAAATAGGTCTTTTTACTGAATTCCAGACTTAGCTCTATCCAACGTAGGAGAAAAAATGTGATTTTGGTGTTTTTCGCCCTGGACCCTCTCCAAGGGTCAGGAGCGATTTTTGCAACTTTGACTAGAAATCCTCATTTCCTTATCAAAAAACTTCTTCACCAAGCAAGATCATGTTTATGCATCCGAATTAAGCAAGAAAATCCTCTTTCCAAGTTTTTCACCCTGGACCCTTAGCAAGGGTCAAGAGCGATTTTTGCAAATTAGGCTCAATCCATCATCATTTTTCGTTGAAACTTTTACTCATTGCTGGGCAACGTCCTTCCTTATCCATCTCATCCAAATTTGCTTTGTTGTTGCAAGGTAAAATGAGAGTTTTTAAAATTTTTGCCCTGGACCCTCAGCAAGGGTCAGGAGCGATTTTTGTTCCCTGGCTTAGAATCATCAAGTTTTAGAGGCAAATCATTATTCATCACGTCTTTGGAGGCCTTTTTTACCTTAACATAACCTTGCCTTAGCACAACCTTGAAGGGAACATGTTGGTTTTATGATTTTCGTCCTAGACCCTCTCCAAGGGTCAGGAGCGACATTTTGGTTTTAGGCATATTCCTTCATTCTTTAGACTTCAAATCACCTCTAAGGCATAACACATCACGCCCTTCTCCTATCCAAGCAAGCTTTTGTCTTAATTCTACAAAAAAAGGAGAGAACCTTGGAAATTCGCTCTGGACCCTCAGCGAGGGTCAGGAGCGATTTTGATAATTGCCTTCAAAACCTTTACTCTCAACAATCCTTTTTCACTTCAAGGCAATTTAAACATCATTTCAAACTCATACCTAGGCTTAGCTTCGTTCAAACTTGGAGAAAAAGGTCCAATGTTAGGTTTTTCGCCCTGGGCCCTCAGCAAGGGTCAGGAGCGATTTTCCCTACTTAGCTTGATTGCTTCTTTGTTGGCCATCTAAATTATCTTCAATGGGTAAAACATACCTCCTTACATCCATTCCAATCATAAAAATCATTTTGTCTTGCAAGAAAAATGTGTTTTGAGAATTTCACTCTAGGCCTTCAGAGAGGGTCAGGAGCGAACTTTGCCATCTAGACCAAAATGCTTCACTTTTCACCTTAAAACCTCTTTGCTAAGGAAGATTTCATCTTGTATTGTGTTATGAATAGGATTTCATGCCCCAGAAAGGTCAAAAAATGTGCTTATAAAGAATTTCGCTCTGGACCCTCAGCAAGGGTCAGGAGCGAAATTGTCTTTCCTGGGCAAAACTCCTTCATCTTTGATCTTCAAACAAGTTTGGAGGCTTCATCACGCTCATTTCACCTTTCATCATGCTTTTGACATCTTAATTTGACCAAACAAGGCTAGAAATGACTCCAATAAGAATTTTCGCCCTGGGCCTTCAGCAAGGGTCAGGAGCGAAATTTAGGTTTTCAAAAAAGTCATTCATCTTTTCAAGTTAAAACTTTCTCAAGCGGATAGAGGGAGTTGTTCACTTTCCACTCATGCTCAAAACTTGGTCCTTTTCACTGCAAAAGAAGGAGAACCCAAAATTTTGCTCTGGGCCCTCAGCAAGGGTTAGGAGCGAATATGTGTTTGTTGCCCAAAATTCATCATTTTTCACACTTTCAAACCTTCAATTGCATCAAGTGACGTCCAATCTTCCTTCCGAGAGACCCTGCACAAAACAAGTTAGCCAAAGTCAGTGCCAAATAAGCTTAAACAACATTTTCGCCCTGGACCCTCAGCAAGGGTCAAGAGCGAAATCCTCTTTTTAGGCTAAACTGCTCAAAATTGAAGTCTCAAACCACTTCACAAGGCAAAGTCAGGTCATTTTCAAGGCCAGGAACCAGTTAGCAAGTCTTCTCAAAACAAGAAATTGTGCTTAGGATGAAGTTCGCCCTGGACCCTCAGCAAGGGTCAAGAGTGACTTTTGAATTTTAGGCATCATCTTACTTTCCAAAAATTGATCAAAAACCTCTCCAGGCAAGAACACACAATTTCACCCTCAAGCATGTCAACACTTAGTCAAAATTGTGAAGGAAATCCAGTCTACAAGGAATTTCACCCTGGACCCTTAGCAAGGGTCAGGAGCGAATTTGACATTATCAGGCTCTTGATCCATTTCATTCCCTATCTAACTTGGCCCACTAGACTCACTTTCCTCACCGACCATGCTCAGCTGACTCAGACTTGGAAACAAACTGGACCTTACCCTAAAAACCCCTATTCAATCTATACCTACCCTGAGACCTATTTGACTCCACTGACCTAACCAATTTGGCTCTCCTGAAAGGTTTACCTCATTCCATCAATCTCAATTCCTCAGGGAGATATCTAACAATTTTCCAAAATTTGACTGGACTTAGCTTGAATGATACCAAAAAAGAACCCTTAAGGATTAGCCCTAGTCCAGACAGACCACTCACTCAAAATCCTAAAAGCAGAGAGAAGAACAGACAGAGAGAAAGCAAAACAAAAGCAAAAAGAGGGGGTCCCCATTCAATCTGGGGCGATGTGTGAAATGGTCACAACAGGAACCTAAAGCAAAAATCTGAGAAGAATATTTTACTAGTAGTACTATGCCAATCTTCCCATACAGCACACTGCTCAAAAATTCATTGCTTTAAATCCCTTCCATACACACCCAAGGATGTGATACCAATTCACACAAACTCTTACTTAGAGATAAGAAATATGAAGGCTTATTAGCCGAACCATATTCTTCAACACACAAAAAAGGTTCATCCAACCCAATATTTTCCACCCTTTCATCCACTTGCAGCCTGCCTTCTCAAAAAAAAATACAAATCACACACATCCTTGATTGAAATAACTATGATACAAGAGCATCCGGGTTCACAATCAATCTTGCATCAACCAAACAAAATATATCTCAAGTTTAGTTCCCGTTCAATTTGGTTCTATTAGTTTTTTCTGCTACTTGGGAGAATCTTTTGATTCAGATGAGTTAAATTTGCTTAAGTTTAAAAGTGCATGCAAATTAGACAAGTTCCGTAACCTATGTCAATGCCCAAAGAGGTTCTCACAATCTCAGTGGCTCCCAACAAGGTTCTTGTAACCCCATCGACTCCCAACAATACTTTCATAACCCTTTCAAAATTATGTGTCAAAGTTTTCCTTGGGTTTCAAAACTCGTATCACATATTGCTAAAATTCTATCTAACTCTTTTGTTTGGAAATAAAGCTTTTTGAAGGCAGCATCAAAATTTTAGTGCAGTTTCAAAACCATCGTCAGTCACAACCTTAGTGATATAAGATTTCCACAATCCATGCATCCTGATGATGGATCACGGAGTGTGATCCGAAACGTTGATCTAAAAACTCGCACACGATCTTATCCAGAAATCTACTACAAGAAAAGTCACAACCTTGTCAATATCCAAAGCACTTTTTAGAACCTCCAAAAAAAGGTGAACCAAAAGAATTATTGGCAACATCACTAACATAATCAAGAAGAAGGAAACATCTTACGTTTCAGCATTTGAAGTTGGCTCCAGAACTAGCATCAATGCCCGATTAGGAGGCCAAGTGCTCAGTTATCGACTTATCGTGTTGTGGATTCTTGACTCAATCAATGAATATATTATGAATGGAATGTCAAGGCTACAATCTAGTGACGAGCTGGAGCATTTTCTGTGCAACAACCCAGGTTCAATTCCCAGCAGACATGCTCCAGAAGAATGAGTTTGTTCTGGCACAGACACTTGATAAGCCCCTAGAAGCTCCTGGTAAGAAAACCAATTGCAGCAGCAATTCAGGTGGTGGCTAACCTCAGATATATTAAGTTTGATCATTTTCATTCTCTACTATTGTTTCTATCTCTGACTATATATCTCGACTCTTGGTCCACTCGGTAGTTTTCAGAAAACTATTTATAGTCCATGTTGGTATTTGTTATAGTTTTCTAAGTTAGGGTAAGATTTATCATTTAAACACTATTAAAGTACTTCAGGTGCAGGTAGGCTGATAGGGTCAGCTTGCTCTTGAGCTTGGTCATGATCTCATATGCCAATTGGTGTTTAACTTGGACGCGACATTAAAAAATAATGTTTTACTTTTCCATATGGTTTCTTGATTGAGAACAAGCAGGTCCTCTGCCATTCAGTAAGTCATGTATTCCTTATAATAATGTATTTTATAGCTTAATTAATCGTTAATTAGCCACTGTCATTTTCGCATTCAGAAAACACAAATACAATTACTGAAACAAAAAAAATGCAAAAGAGAACATTAACCTTGGGGTGCAGCCAATATTCTTCGTCAAATTCTCCAACATTCTTTCCACGTGGCACAGCTGCAACCACCTGAGACGGGAGCTGCTCCAATGTACGAAGCACTGTTTCATTTTCAAACCCTTCCATGTTAAGGTCCTCGGCAGAAAGAGCCCTAACCCCACATTTCCCCTCAATAAGTGCCTCCCAACAAGCTTTCACTCCAGTTCCTAGTGGACTAACCATGCCGAGCCCTGGTATTTAAAACAAAAGTGAAATTCCTGTCAAATTGGTTCACGATCCAAACCAAAGGAACGAGCATGCCAGCAGCAAATCCCGTTGGAAGCAATCAATGATACAACATCCCACAGCAAATGGAAGTATTGAAAACAAAACACCGTCTATGTTACCAGTAGCTCAATGGTAGAGCAATCAGAGAATAGGAGGTGTTAGGTTTGAATTTTAGCTGTTCCCTACAAATTTAATAAATTTTAACATAAAGTATCCAATGCAAGAACTCTCATTTGCTCTACCACTCAACTGGTAAGTGCGGTCTAAGCCTGGATTGCTCTTCCAACAATTTATTGGTTTTAAAGTTCATTTTGAAATTAAAGAAAAAGGTGTGTGAGCAAGTCGATAAATACCAGTCACAACAACTCTGCGCTGGGGAGAAGTGGGAGGTGGACCAAAAACATCAGAAGCTGTAGAGTTGCTGAAATATCTCCTGTTTGTGCTTCTGAAGACATTGCAACGTTTTAGTCTGCTGTTCCATTTCTGTATGCGCATCATCATTCTTTTGCTTTGCTTGGAATGCCAGAGGGTTTTTGAAGGGTTTAAGGCGAACAACGTCTTTTATATTTTTATTTTGAATTGGCTCATTAACTCTTGATGAAATTATAGGGGAAGAGCACCAGTGGCCGTCATAGCTAACTTCACGCATTTACAGATCCTAAAGGATACATCAGATTTTGATTTTTCATATGCGACTTAACTACTTACAGTTATTGATTTGGCTTCTGGGTAGTAACGATGCACGCTGTGGAATCAATTATGTGCACAAAGGTAAAAAAGTACACATTTCAAAGTATCGTCTATACCTAACTAAAGATGTTCCAATAACCGTCAACTCAAAATCGCTAGTACTTGTTGACAAATGTCCCAATAGTGGTGCACAATGTTCCAATAGTGGTACACAAATGGGACAAATGTTCCAATAGTTGTGCACAAATGGACCAATTAATTACAAAAAATGATCGGCTATTGGTACAAAACAAAACAAATTTATTAATTTGTGTTTTCACTATGATGGCTATTGATGGGTCAACATGACAATAAGGTGACGGTTATTAGAACTATGTTATCTATTGGTGCTCTTCCCCTACATAATAACGTAAGATAAATATTAAAATGTGACACTCCAAAATCTAAACAATACCCTCAAAACACAAAATAATGAAAGCCTAGTAAAATTAAATATGATTAAAAAAAAACTAGTATATCTATATTTAAAAAATATAGTTAAATTATGTCGAGAGATATCTTATTATAGAAGGAAATCTCACAATTGCAACAATATTAGTAGTACACAAGAGTTTCAAAAATATGGATAATAATAGAGTTGCTTAATTAAGGATAATAATTATTGTTCCCTTTTAAATATTATGGCACTCTTCCACTATCATTTGAATGTAATAGTTTCACATAGTTGGAAACAAGTGGCGAGGGTTCTATTTTATTTGGAGTAATAAAATAACACCTCCACAAAAACCTAAAGATGGCATATTTCATGCATTTACCCGTCATTTGCATGTCAAATTGTTTCAAAATTGAATTTTTGTTTACGGACATTTTGATTTCATTGTAGATGCCTCTCGGCATAACTCGGCATAATTTTTAAAAAAATTTATGTATATTAAAGTAAAACTAAAATAGGACCATAACAATCATGGAACAAGAAAGCCTCATCTTGTTTGCAATACAAACATATCTACAAGAGGATAAGGATGGAAAGAAGGTGATACAATTTTTAAAAGGTGGAATATTGTATTGGACAAGAATTAATAACTAATCTATGGATGGATTTCTATAGATAGCATATTCCCTCCACATACACATTTTAGGGAGAATAAATATTCAAATATGGATGCAGCTATTCTCCACACAAAATAGCAATCCATACAATAGCTAAAATCCTCAAAACACAACAAATTTTCACAAGATTTACACTCGCCCAATTCTCATAGTCCACACCCACAATGTTGTTAAAACTCAAAAAATCAAACAAAAAACCATTGTGTTATGTAGATTTGTGTTTTTGAATAGGATATCATTTTGTGTGGAGAATAGCCGCAAGTTTCAAAGATTATCTCCACATACACTTTTAGCAAGTTGATTCATTATTATTAGCTTCATGTTTGTCAAAAAGAGTACCAACACAATTATGTAAAGCACACGACCACTAAATGCCATAGTAAAAATTAAGCACAAGATATTGTATGAATCCTCCAATTGCTAAAATGCTTTAGGTAACCAATAAAAACAATCCATTTTCTTTAAATCACTGGAAAAAATGAAAATAATAAATTGAGGGCTTTGTGAAGTTCTGAAAAAATAATGTTATTTTTATGTCATTTTGATTAAAAGTTTGTCATTTTGTCTAATTTTATTTCTTTAAACAAGGTAGTTGGATTGTTTGTTTTCCCCTTGTCTTCATATTTGATATAATTGTCATTATAAGGTAAGCAATTTATGCTATAGTGTCATGTTTTCACAACTTCATTTCTACAAAATGGGCATATTCTAATTTTCTACACCTTAGGTGTTCTACATCTATTAATCTTACATCTACGATCATTTGAGCTAGTCCTTAATTGGATTAATAGTATTTTTTCCTTTTAGTCAATTTGTGCTCATATACAATCTTTTTTGTTATGGTTTCATGTGAGGTTACACTCTTTGATATAGAATGCTTCTTTTTTTTAATCAATGTGTTTTGTTTATTTGGCAACTCTATTTTTTTCTTGCATGTACTTTTAATTTTCTTACTAAGGTTTAGACACTCTTGTATGTTAATGTCTCATTACTCATCCACTTATTGTTTTTCTTCATCCCTATATTTTTCTTTTTGCTTAGCTCTTCCTCTGTCACTATTTCTAGGTCAATAGTGGTTCTCCATAGTTTGTATTTTTAAGATAACTTGATGTCCATGTCATCAACAATTCTTTTCACATAAAAGTACTAGTTTTAGTTAATAGAATCTCATATTAAACTAAAGTTTTAATTTTGATACTATTATTATTAAATGCTTTTGAATTCTCTCTATCTAGCTCCATTTCCAAACTAATACACTAATGCTCCAAACTTCATGCTCGTAAATGACCATTTGTTTGTTGAGGAAGCTAAAAAGGGTTTTGTTGGTTTTCAAGTCTGATAATTATGCATTATTGCATCATAGTGACTATAAAGCCTTTCATCCCCTTATATTCCCTTTTTCCTTTATGTTTACCAATTGAGTCTATTGTCAAAATCAAGCTTGAGGTACTTGTATTCTTCCACCACTTTGAGCTAGCTTCTTTTGAAAGGGAAGTTAGTTTGATTCTTTTTCTTCCATGATGAAAAGATATGACTTTGGCTTCATTGGTTTCACTTGCATCTTGACCTCCTAAAGGAAGAGCTCTAAATCCCTAAGTGTTCTTTTAATATGTGTTGTTTTTATAATTAATATGAGATCACCTACATACATGAGTTAGTTTATTACATATCTAGCAAGTTGAACATCACTTTCAATAGCTTTGTTTATTCACTCTTCTGGCCAATTAATTGTTGGGATCCAAGAACACTGAGAGGGGGGGTGAATCAGTGTTATGTTGGTAAGATATGATTTTATCCTTTTATAGAATACACATATAAACTGGTAAATGAAGAAACATATAACTTGAAGCAAGAACCATCCACATAAATGAACACCATAACACAGAATTTATACGTGGAAAACCTCAAAGAGAAAAAACAACAGTGGGATTTGTGACCCACAATATCATTTCACTAGCCATATGAAAGGATATTACATAAAATGGGGGCCTGCACATGCAGGAAGGCACACTGCCTAGAGCACACTGCTCACCACAAAAGGAGTCTCACTGACTACAAGCTTCTGCTGAAATAAAATAGTACTGATGAACTCACAAAATGCATCTGCCATGCCAAAAAGAGTTTCGGTTATAGTTCTGCTGTGTACCAGTTCATAAACCTTGAACACTTCTACCAATATCTCTTCTCCTCCAAGAATGCTTTCCAAACTATCTATAGATCACTATATTTTAACATTCGCATACAAAATGACCTTCATGCATATCCTTTGCATTACACAATTCTGCTATAATTCTCTTATGTCACTTATTCTGTCTTATTCAAAATGACCTAACAAACTGACCTATATACCCTTACAAATAATATGTCTGATGTCGGCTTACAATGCATTACAAAAGATATACAATGTCGGCCTTATACAAATAAAACATCCTTCGGGTCCAAGCCTGATGTCAGCTTCACTGAAGTGTTGGACGTCGGTGTCGGTGCCAATGTCGGTGTAACCCTGGATTCTCCAATGTTGGTGTCTACCTGTGAATGCTTCCTAGTGTCGGTGTATGTCGGTGTATGCTTCCTTATGAATCTTGTAGCCAAGTTACCATGTTTCTATGTTGCCATCAATGTGGTGCAGGAGCACTTGAACAAATTTTGTTGTGTAGGGTTCCAGGAGTTAGGAATCATGATAATTTGGTTTGTTATAAGGTTAATAGGTTAGTGAACAAGTACTCAAATGTATGTAAGGACTCTAGGAGTCATTGATTGGCCAATGTTGGTCGATGGGCTCTTAAGGGTGTCAGGTAGAGTACTTGGTAGAATAAGTTGGTTTTATGTTAGAATAGGTTGTTTGATGTGGTTTAATGGTTTTAAAGGTCATTTGGACTTTTAGAAGTGATCTAGGTTTGAAAGACCTCATGGCTCAAACCTAGCATTCCATGGTGGAACCACATACTGAAACCTTGTGGAATGCTAGGAGGCTTTGTACATTATGTTTTCATTTTGTTTTTAAGGCAAGGAAGGTCGATCTCCGGTTTTGCCACCATACCCTAGGCTTGGTGTGTGTGTAAAAAGTGGACTAAGAATCTGTATCTGCAAGACACAACACTTCAATCAAGTCATTACATGCATGGTTAATCAGATCTAATCAATGAATAATAAACCATAACAAATCGACCCATTGCCTTCTAAAAGATGCGAGTATAAGATTGCTCTCAGATTATTTAGCAATACCAATGACTAGACAACATCAAGACGAAGGATTTAATCTATATGAACATGATGAATGCTAGATGGATGCAATATTGATCTAACAAGATTTAAGCAATATTAAGCTAAATGATTTAATCAATATGAAATAACTAACATGCAATATATCAATGAGTCTAGAGCAAAAACAGTATAATAACAATATATTCTCCAGCCTCTTTTGAATGAGAGATGAGCCTGAATTTATAGAAAATTCAGAAAGAAACCAACACCTGAGATCAAATGATGATGAGCGGTCAAGATTTTCCAAGAGGAAGCACAATCCAGGTGAATTGATGTGATTGGATGCTTTTCTCAGTTTTAAAGGAAATTGAAAAAATAAGATTAAATCAGAAAAAAACTGATTTATTCTCTATTTCATTCAATTTGAATATTTAATTGTTTTAATTGCTTTCTCTGATATTATTTATCAATTTTTAATTTGTTTTTCAAGATTGTTTCCAATTGATTTCTTTTCTCAAATTTTTAATTCTTTCTTGGTCAATTAATTCATTTTTTTGATTTATTTCCATTTTTGAAGATTTGTGCTCAATTGATTTATTTAATTAAAATTAATTCCTCTTTCTTGATTTGATGGCAAATTGATTTATTTAATTAAATATGCAAAAGATATTTAATAAAATAAATAAGATAATTGTTTAAAAATGATTTACTTGGAATGATTTAATTAAATAAATAAATAATTAATTAATATTGGTTGATTAATTTTGCCATGTGACATTTAATGTTTAAAGAATTTAATTGTGTGCTCAAGATTGATTTAATTGCCTTTGGTTAGGACCTTGGTGACGTTGTCGAGATTAGGGGCCCATGGTTTAGATGACCATTTTTAGGGTATTACATTTGCCCCTCTTTGAATTAATGTGTGAGCAGCGCGTTAGTTCAAAGAAAATTTGATGTCTAGGAGATGCCAATTCTGAACTTGATTCATCACGAACTAGATGAAAAGTGAGGTGTTAAGCTTGATTCGAAGCGACAAAGCTGAATGAAGTCTGATTAAAGCGATATCGTTCCCGAACTTGATTGAACATAGGAATGATAGAAAACAAAAGATACCAAACTTGAACTTGATTGATCAATAAGCGGATCTTACTGATCTAGAACTTGATTGAACTAGACACAGTGAGTGATGATAAAAATTGATCTTAAACTTGATTGATCAAGATACGATGAAGATAAATTGTTCAGCTTGATCAAGAAATGAATATTGAACACTTGCTTAGATTTAGTGTGATCAAAGAAACTCCTAAATGTTAAGAGATTGATTCAGATAAAAGACAAATATCAGTTTGATATGAAGTGATGAAACTGATATGCCTCTGAGATTGATTCGATTCAGAAATCTCAACTTGATATAAAGCGATGAAGTTGAGATGCCCCTAGCGATGAGGTCTTATTTGATTGATTTTAGTTGAAAGAGATTTTTGCTCGACTTTCGATGAAGATTTGAAAATTTTCTCGACGTTTGAAGATGTGAGATCATAAGGTCACGAGTATGCCCCTTCGGGAGCGAAATCGAAAAATAGCGAGGGTACATGACGATAGGCAATTTTTTAGCGATGATAAGTTATTTGAGCACAAATTGAATCAAAGGAATTTAAAAAAAAAAAATTAGCGAGAAATTGAGCGCAAAGTTGATTTGTAGAAATTAAATTGAGATTTGGCATTGGTTAACGAGAAATTGAGCACAATTAGAAGAAAGAATAAGCAGCTGATGAAAAGAGCGCTAAGTGGTCCAAATTCTAAAATTGACTAGCAAAATGATCTCAATTTTTGATTTCGATCCCGAAAATGGAATCAAAACGGTCAAATTAGCTAAGGGTACAATTTTCCTGTCCATCGGAGCAAGTTGAAAAATTAGGTTTTTGGCTATATATGGGACAAAAGTGTCATTTTCAATTCATTTTAACCCTCCAAGTTTGAAAAGTCAAAAAGCCTTATGCAAAGAAAATGTTGATCCCTACTCGTTAGCATCGATTCGAGTGCCAGAGAAGACATAATCGACCTTGAAACTATGAGCTAGCGGTAAGTGATCGATCTTAAGCCTGTTTGTGTTTCCAATTTTGAATTTTTTTGTTCATTTTTCAATTTTTCTGCATGTTTGGGGTCGGGCATCACATTTTATCGTGCGAGACAAGATCCTATCTCGTACGAGAAACTAGAAAATTTTGTTTTGTCATTTCAAGCCATTAGATTTGTCGTTCTAGGGCCACCCATGTGTCGTACGATAGGTCTGTAAAAAGACCATTTTGTCATGTGGGGTCTAAAAGTTTGTCGTTTGGGCTTGGTTTGTCGTACGACACCTATTCTTGACTCGTACGAGATTCTGCTTCTCTGTTCTTTGTCGTTCGGGAAACAGTGAACATTTTTTGAAGGCGTAAATGTGAAAATTTGATTTTGCCTTTGACTTAGTTGGATTTGCGTGATGTTTTACTTCTCTTGTAGGCTCATTTGGAATGTTTTCTAATGCTTCATTGTTGGGTTTTTTGCAGGTTCGATTACCTCTTGTGTTATTCAGATATGTGTACCCTCCTACCATGGCATTAGTGCGGCATTTATCTGAGGTTGAGCAGGCTCATGTTGATTTGTGCAGCATGACTCATTTGTTGGGATTACCTGATATCCGTGTGAATCACGAAATTCTCACGACATTGGTAGAGCATTTTCATTCAAAGCATAACACATTTCATTTGCTGGTGGGGGAGTTGACTATCACTCCTGAGGATGTATACAAGATCCTCCGCATCCCTTTTGCTGGGGATAAGGTGGATTATGATTCAGGGCACCTTCCAGGATTGCAGGGCGTTAGGCATGTCTTTGGTGATCCTAACATTTTGACGTGGTCCATGAGCTGGGATATTCTTATGAGTAGGTATAGTGAGGAGTATCCTCTGGCATGCGTCCTAGCAGGATTGATAGGTTGTTTTCTTATGCCAGACAGAGGTCAGCAAAGCTTCCAGTGCGGATGGGGCCGGATGTTACAGAGGTTGATAGAGACCCCTTAGAGACTTGGTTGGGGCTCTTGTTTATTGGCCCAAATGTATCGAGAGATGCATGAGATTGTATACAGAGATGGGCGGAGCATGGCCGTTGGTGTGTATATTCTGCAGGTGTGGGCTTGGGAGCACCTTCCCTTGTATCGGCCAATAGAAGCTGATGCAGAGAGCCTGGGCAGCCGATCATTTATAGGTATGTCAAATATATTACACAACCCCATCTGGGCAAGACAGATTTCTGGAGACAGCAGCTCGATGACCTGATAGCCATCGTATGGAGACCATATAGAGGTTTGGAGCCATGGGATGACTGGCGACTAGTTCGCAAGGACTTGATTGTTACACGCCCACTGATTAGGAGGTCACAAACCATTGTGAAGCGATTCATCGTGTCTCGGGTGATGAGGCAGTATGGCCTTCCTCAGGGGATCTCACAGGAGTATATAGCTTATGCTCGATATGCTGACGAGGAGAGACAGGGATGGTCTCCACGGTTGTCATATGCTTTGGCGATGCAGGAGTTGACAGGGTTACACCGCCTAAGGTGGGATTACTTGGACGATATAGTGGATGCGGGGGTATTGCCCCAGTATAGAGATCATTTTCAGCAGCATCCATTCCCATGTTTTACAGATCCAGGTGAGCATGCTCCTCATATTGAGGATGTTGAGGATGATGCCCCTGCACCGACATAGGGACAGGGCCAGAGATAGGGCCAGAGGCAGGGTCAGGCACAGGGAGCTGAGACTTCACGACGGGGTAGTGGTGATCCAGGTGCTAGCAGTAACAGGGTGCCAGTTGAGGGAGGACAGCAGAGGGGTGAGGGTGGATACCTAGGAGGAGTGGGTGTGAGATTAGGTGGGACGGAGGAGGCACGAGCAGCACCTAGGCAGGTTCGACAACGGAGAGAGGAGCAGGGTGGAGCTGGAGCTGGAGGTGGAGATGGGGGTGGAGAGACTATGAGAGAGCAGGGGACAGACGTTGGACGGTCGATGAGGGCACGTCTTACAGAGCTACAGTCACAGTTGCTAGTGGCTTAGACTCAGCTGGTGGAGCAAGACTAGCAACTGGCTGAGATGAGGACTGAGCGTGATCGCCAAATCACCGAGGTGAGGACTGAGCATGGTCGTCATATTGCAGCGCTGAGAGCGGAGATGGAGCAGAGATAGATCCCCTGCGACAGGAGGTCCTTCACTAGTCTAGTAGGGCATCTTACTATGTTGCAGCGTATAGTGTTGCAGTTCCTGTTGCGCAGCAGATGATACCCTACTCATAGTACATGGCATGGTCAGAGGGAGAGCGGGTGCCTTGTCAGGATCCCGGACATCAGGGTCCTCCTCCACCACCATGCGATGAGGGAGAGGGAGCGAGCTAGATGATTTCTTTTTGTAGCTCGGATATTTTTTGTAGACACACCCATTTTTTGTAGCCTATACGATTCTTGCTCTGATGGGAGTTTGTATATGTCTTTTGACATCATTTTGTACCTTGAGACTTGACATATATATACAAGATCTGATTTGACTTCATCGTACTTGTGTTGATTTGCTTATGAGATGTCCTTTATATGCTTTATTCTATATGTATGCATTTCTTTTCAGCATGAATGTATGAATGCAAATGGTCATGGATGTCTATTTTTGTTTCTTATCATATGCAAATAAATGATGATGCAAATAAATGATTTGAATGAGTAACTAGTAATGCAAATGTTTATTTTTATTTTTTTTGTTTAATGCAATAAGATGAATGCAAATAAGTATGAAATCAAATGTATGGATCTATATGAGATGCTCATGTATGTAGCTAACATCTCAAAACACAAGTACTCGGTCGGAGAAATGATAAAAAGAGACCACTTAGCGAAGAAATGATGACGCTCCCGACTCTCGTTCAAAAGATAAAGAGATCATTGTTATTATACCGAAATCACTCTAAATGCACAAAATGCAGAATGAAATGCAAGATGAGATGCAATCCTAAACCTAGTCACTGGATTTGAATAGCTTAATTTTTATCATTGAGCGTTTTACAATTTATAGTAGGCAGAGTAGAGTTCCTTGCTTTTCATGTGCAATATCTAATGATCTTGTCCGCAATGACCTTTTTTTCGTTCATATCCTTGGACAAATTACGCATGGACCCGGATTGCACAATAAAGAAATGCCCTCAAAACAGACAAATAAATGATGGGAACCTCCCTGTAGCATTCAAATAAGCAGAGTCAAGGTATGTGAGGTGATTCCACCTTGATGTGAAGGCTCTTATCACAGACACTCAGCTAATTTAGATGTTTCTAGATCATTGGGATCATTCCTACAAGCAACAAACAAGAAAATATTATGCCCCCAATCCTTGCTTCTCTTAGTCACAATAGACTTCCTCGAGTTACTCAAAGGGATAATAATCGAAAACCAATATAAAAGATAGCACACAAATAAAATTTTCATGCATACCTCAAACTGTTTAGTGATTGTTTTCCGTTATGTTGTTTTGCTTGTTAACTTAGTGATAAAACTCTTCAGTAGTCAGGAGACAGGTAACTGATCGGAGTGGACGACCAGGTTTCATTGATGTAAGATTGACTTGGTTGATACTGCTTAGGACATGTAATGTGCTCTGTTGATTACCTAAAACTAGGACATTGATCGGTTTCAAGCCATGAAGGTTCCAACGAACTAGGATGTCACAAAAGTGACTGAAATATGTACAAGTGAAAGCAAATATACAGGAAAGTGGGAATGCCAATGTTGCGTCGATAGATGGAGGGCTCGAGTACAAGAGGCACCTATTTACCAGGTTTTCACCTGCTTGGTAGAGATTCATATATTTTTTTTTTACCAAGGTGCCTGTTTACTAGGTTTTCACTAGGGCATTTTCTCTTCTTTTTTTCTTCTTTTTTTCTTTCTTTTTCTTTTTCTTTTTTTCTTTTTTTTTTTCTTTCTTTTTCTTTTTCTTTTTTTGAATTTTTTCAGGACTTTTTTTTATTTTTAGGATTTCTTCAAGACTTCTTCTGATTTTTATGATTTCTTCAGGACATTTTCTAATTTTTATGATTTCTTCAAGACATTTTCCGTTGTAAAAGTTGCTGGAGTAGAGAATATTTAGGTGAAGAATTTATTCAGATGGATGGTGTTAATCAGTTCGCGGAGCTGTTCTCCTTCTGATGTTGAAAGTTGATAAGCACCAGAGCCAAAAGCTGCAGTAATGATATAGGGACCTAGCCAGTTGGGTTCAAACTTCCCTTTGTTATCTCGAAACTGTTGATTTTTAGGATTCTCTCTTAGAACTAAGTCACGAACCTGAAATTCACGGTGTTGAACTTTCTTGTTATATCCTCTAGACATTCTCTTTTGATACACTCTGAAATGATCAAACGCCACTTGCCGACGCTCATCCAGTAATTCGAGCTCTTGCAATCTAGATATTCTATAGTCTTCATTAGTAACAAGACCTTGCAAGGAAACTCTTAGAGATGGTATTTCTACTTCAATAGGTAATACTGCTTCGGACCCATACACCAAAGAAAAAGGTGTAGCCCCGGTAGGTGTTCTGATACTTGTTCTATAAACCCACAGTGCAGGATTGAGATGCAGATGCCAATCCTTCCCGGATTTGTTCACTGTTCTGTGCAAGATAGTCAGTAGGTTTTTGTTAGATGCCTCTGCTTGTCCATTACCTTGAGGGTAATATACTGAAGACCAGTGTTATTTGATTTTAAACTTCTCACAGAGTTCATCTAGATCTTTGTTCTTAAACTGTCCTCCATTGTTTGTTATAATTGATGAAGGTATATCATATCTATAGATGATATAGTTAAGAATAAATAGAGCTACTTGTTTTCCGGTTGCCTTGATGAGCGGAACCGCTTCTACCCACTTAGTGAAGTACTTAGTGGTAGTGATAATAAATTTATGTCCATTAGATGACGCAGGATATATTTGGCCTATCAGATCGAACACCCACTATTGGAAGGGCCAATGTGTCACAAAGGGTATGAGATCCCTTGCCGGAGCGTGTATAAGGTTCCCATGCAACTGACATTTTTCATAGGTTTTAGCAAATTATATAGCTTCCTTGTCCATGTCTGGCCAGTAGTAGCTTGCCCTTAGTAGTTTGCGTGCTAAAGTCAGACTGTTCGAATGAGATCCGCAAACACCTTCATGAACTTTGGATAATGCGCATTGAGACTCCTCAATTTCTAGACATCTAAGAAAAGTATTATCTAAGCCTCGCCTAAATAGGTCGTTAGCAATGATGATGTTGTAGCATCCTAAAATTGCGACACTTGCAATTTCAACTGCATTTCGGTCTTCACGATGGCAACGCAACACGCAACCTGAATGGAGACCCCAAAACTTGCTCGCGACACTAAAAACTGCATTTTTCAAGCACCCTGGCCTGAACCTCCTTGCACCCTGCCGTCCCGGGAGGTGGGACCAGAGCGCCCAGCGCCCTGGTCCCTCAGGACCAGGGCGTGCCCTGGTCCCTGGGTCCTATTTTGGGTCCGGTCTCCTAAGGGGCTCGGGTCTTTTTGTTTGCAATTTGGAAATTACATTTCCTGGTCGGCCTAAGGTCGGGAAAATCAGTCTATCAGCCCTAATTGACAAGTATATAAACTACATTTTTCTCTCTCATTTAAAAGATAAGACATACATGAGGAGGATATATGTGAAAAGCGTGGAAACTATACTCAAGCATTCAAGCATTCAAGCATTCCTTCAAGCAATTGATCATTTCAAGTCTCCATTCAAGGCTAAGTGTTGCATTCAAGTCAAGGATTCAACCATTGAAGAGGAGATCACTTACTACACGCTATTACAACAACATACAACATCTATACCTTCGCACATAAGGATACAAACATCCTTAGAACAAGGTATTAGTACTTGTTTTACAGTCATTTACATTTACAGCTCTTGCTCATTTCTTGGTTAATTCCAAAATCGGGGTTTGACCTAAAGGCAAACCCCTAATCCCTATCCCCCCAATTGTCTTCGCTTTTCTGTGTGTAGGTTGCAGGTACGCGGCTGAAATTGAAGATCTGAAATCCTTGTGCAGAGACGAACCGATCCCCCTTCGTTTCGCGGATTTTTCGGAGGACCGTGGCGCCGGGCGCCATCGTCCCGACAACTTTTGCTCAAATTTGCAGGACAGCGCCGTATCGACATTTTACTGCTAATTCCAGGTCCGCAGCTTCATACTATATTCCTATCTCAGTTTATAAGCGAATCTTTCTCACTTTCTATGTATTCCTAGCTTAATTCTTCTATGCACATTCTTTACAAAAGAGGGTAGCCTTGCTTTCTTAACCCTTGAAACACATTTAGCATCCAATCTTGCATTGTGTGGGATTGGATCTTGTGGGTTTCAACCCCTCTTTTGAATGTAAAGTCTCTCCCCTAAGTGAAAACCATCGAATCCTAGCGAACCTCCCTTCTCTCTCCTCGGAGTTGGAAGAGGGGAGAACAACCAGGGTTCGATCGCGATTTTCCGCTTTACATTTTGGTGAACCCGACGTGAACATCCTTTCTGATTTTTCATGCTTAGATCTGAAAAAATTGATTACATTTCCATGTTTGATCTTTTGCAAAATTTTAGAGGTGATTGCATAAAAACCCTAAAATTTCTTTTTAGTAATTAAACTTGTGAAATGCTTAGTTGTTAATGCTTGTTTTAGATCTGCTCTTCTATTACAAATTATCAATTCATATCTGTGCTTTAATTTTGAAAATTAAGTGGTTAAATGTCAAAACCCTAATTTTTGAAACCCTCTTAATTCAACCTTTGTCCGACAATTTGACCAATCAAAACATCTCCAAATCAGCTGTAACTTTGGATTCTGCAATAAAATCACAATATCCTTCATCCCTGAAAATTTGGAAAAAAGTTGCGAGGACCGTGTTGCACTCCGAGCGCCATCGTCCCCGACATTTTTTCCGAAATTTCGGGAGCGAGATCTTGCTGTATTTTCCTGCTAAAATCCAGAATTTTGGCTGATTTTGTCAATTATAACACTTTCAAAATTACAGTCAAAGTTGGTCTTGCGATTGCTTGTTCTAAGGCTTCTAATCATTCAAAAATTGTTGAAATTGAAATTTTGTGTCAAAATTGTGTTCTTACTGTCCTAAATCTGAAAATTGTGTTTGCATTCATTCAAAATTTCAGCGCTTTATTCAAATTCTTGCATTTTGTGACTTTTGAAATTAAGTGCTTAATTACAACAACTTCAATTTCCGCTTTCAAAATTGAATTTTGCGTGAAATTGAGTCAATTTTCAAATTTCAAATTTTGCATTGCTCTTGACATTCCCTCTAAAATCATAAAATTCAAAATTTCAGTTTCCCTCTCTTTTTCAAAATTCAAAATTTTGCATTTTTCGACAATCTTGATAGGGTTCAATTTTGAGATTGCAACTTTAATTTGGCCTATCTATAGATCGTAAAATCACTCAATTTTTTCGGATTAGCTCTAAAATCATCATACCTTTCATCCTTGCAAATTTCGAAAAAAGTTGCAAGGACCGTGTTGCACTCCGGGCGCCACGGTCCCGAACATTTTTTCCAAAATTTCGGGAGACTGTTGTGATTGCATTTAACAGCTTAACTCTGGAAGATTGGCTGTCTTTACTGAAAATTGCTACCTCTAAATTCAAAATCTTCTCTCTCTTTCTAGTGCATGAGTTTTACAACAATAAGCCCTACTTACACTATTCCCGTTAGACGAAGCCGTAGAATTAAGTCTTTCCAAGGTTTAATTACTGAGGAAATGGAACCTAATTTGAATAGCCTTTTTAACGAGGACATGGGTAATTCCTCTAATCCTCCTAATGATGAAGAAGCTCTCCATGAGGTTTCTATAGAACAACTTTCGAAATTGGATAACCAATTTGACGATTTTCGACAATGGATGTCTCAAGAATACCCTGATAGTCAAGCTCTTCCTTTAATTGAGGGTCTAAAACGTATGCTTCAAAGTGATAAGAATGGAATTGATATTTTGCGTGGTATTGCACACATTGTGGATTCGAATGTGATGCCTATGAAAAGTTGTGCCGAAACCTTAGGTTATACACAACCTCCTACTCAAGACAATCATTCTATTCCTTTGATGACTTCTATTGCTAGTATACCTACCTTTACATCAAATATAATGACTACTTCAACACAAGACATTCCTCCTGTGATTACCAGTCATGGGGGCAATCCTCCTTCTTCAATTAACCCTCTTCCTTCATTCAATCCGACTTCTTCATTCATTCCTCCAATGAGTGTTCCTATTACATCTCCACAAATGAACATGACGCAAGGGGGCAATTCGTTTAACCATTCCATCCCTCCTTGTAGTGTTCCTCCTGTCCAATCATCTCCTATGACTAATTATCATAGAGTCCCACCACCTTACTCTTTACCTTCTTTCAATAACATAACACCTCCATCTCAATCTAACACATCCAATATGAATTCTTCGACTGAAGCGACCATTAACAATCTTGCACAAACTGTCTCTTCTTTACAGCAACAAATTGCCTCCATGAATCAATCTAAGTTTAGTGTGCCCACATTTGATGTTGCGAGCCCACTTTCTCTTGACATTGTTCGAGCTATCCCTCCTAAACATGTTGAAATCCCGAATTTGGAGCTTTGTAATGGTAAAGGAGATCCTCTAACACATGTTAAGACTTTTCAAACAATTTGTACTGATTTTGCTTATGACCAAAGGTTGCTTGCAAAACTGTTTACTAGAACATTAAGAGACAAAGCCCTACAATGGTATTGCTCATTGCCTTCTTATTCTATTACTTCTTTCGAACAACTTGCAAATGCTTTCATTCAACAATTTCAAAACAATATAAGTCCTAAAGTTACTTTGATTGATTTAATGCATCGTAAACAAGGTGTTAAAGAAAAAGTGACTGATTTCATTGGTAGATATAAGCATTTGTATGCTCAAATTTCTTTTCCAGTGCCTGACAATGATATTCAAAGAATCTTTATTTCTAATTTACAAAAAGATATTCGAGACAAACTTCTGTTTTCTGAGTTTACTTCTTTCCAACAGTTGTGTGCAACTCTTCACAATTATCAACTGACTGTGAGTCAAATGGAACAATCACATCCTATGGCTCCGAGTGATAAGGGTGATAGCAGTCAACAACCATTTGGGAAGTTTAAACCGAACAGAGATTCCATCAAATTCAATGAAAACATCATCAACAACAATGTGAATGCAGCATCAGGTGTGCCTCCTATTTCTAAATTTTTCAAGAAAGAAAGAAAGTATACTCCTTTGAATGAATCATTGCATAGTATTATGAATAAGTTATTGGAACAAAATGTGCTTACTCTTCCTCCTATAAGGCAAATTGATCCTGCAAAGATTAATTCACCTTATTTTGATAACAAAGCTTTTTGTCAATTTCATCGTCAGCCTGGGCATGATACTGAAAAATGTTTTTCTTTAAAGGGTAAAATTCAAGATCTGATTGATAATAATACTATTTCTGTTTCTGGAGTGAATGATAAAGGCAATACATCTGTAGCTCCTCCTAATCAAAATCTTCAGATTTTCACTGATCCATTACCTTCTCATACCTCTAATGCGATTGAGACTAATGATTCCTCTCTTTCATCTGATGGTCTTGTGTCTATGACTCCAAATGTGATTAACTTTGTAGAGCAACAAGAAAACCCTAAAGAACCTTCCATCACATTTGATTCCAGTGAAACCATTAGGGCACCTGATGGTCCTTTATACATAGTTGCAAAAGTCAAGAATACACCTTGCCGTGGAGTGCTTATTGATCCTTCGTGCATGATTAATGTTATTACTGAAGAATTTCTTTTTACTTTGCAATTGAATCAAGTGATCTATGACAAAACAGATGTGATTGTGAAATTATTTGATGCATTTTCTTCTCCCGCAATTGGTTCTATTACATTGCCTATTGAGGTCCATAACAAATCTCTTGATGTGAACTTTGCTATTATTCCATCTTCCGAACAATTTCGTGTGAAGCTTGGCTATCCTTGGCTATCTTCCATGAAAGCTATTGCTTCTCCTATTCACAAGTGTTTGAAATTTCCCTATAATGGTGAAGTTGTTACTGTCAATCATAGTCTCTTTAAACCAGCTGAAAGAACTTCTAGCGTTCCTATTGATTACTTTTGGCCTAAACAATTCCAATCTCTTCCCCCGCGAAGTGATCATTTTTTCAAATCTTATCAAAAGTGGAAAACAGATATGATCTTATCTCTAAGTGAATCTAGAACACCTAAGCTTGACATTCCTATCATTCTTGAGAAGGAAGTTCTTCCTTTGAAAGATAAAACTAATGTCTTTCCTCAAGAAGATTCCCAACCCATCCCTATGGATGTGACTATGTCTATGCCTAATAAACCTTCTAAAAGTAGACCTATACCTCCTCGCCATAATGGACTTGGTCTTCTCCCTAAACCAAATATTCTTCCCTTATATGGAGCAGTTCCTCCTCCTTCTTTTTATAGAGAGAAGAGACCTTCTCCTTATCCTATTATCCAGCCTAAGAGACCACAACCTAAACACCCAAGTGCTAAGGATGAGAACATTCCTCCTCCTCAGTCTTCTCCACTTCCTACTAAGACTAGACGTAATCGTTTTGCACGTGAACGCCAACGAAAACGTCATCTTAGGGCTCAAGCAGCCGCTTCTCCAAATTTACAATCTCCAAAAAACACCTTCAACAAGCATTATTCCATTTTCTCCTCAGCCGGACATTGAGCCTAAATCTCCTAAACATAAGATGCATGATGGTCTTGATCCTGTGCGAGTTAAAGATCCTATTTTTATAAATCTTGATGACGATATAGATGAAAATATTATGCATGATGAAAATGTTACTCCTCTTGCTTCTAATAGTGAATATGAACTTGTTGATGTTGATAACCATTTATCTAATGAATTTTCTAAAGCACTTATCCTAGCTCCTAGACAAGAACAATGTGGCTCGGAACATGAACATAGCCCTTGTTTGGATCTTGTGATAGCTCCATCTGTTGTGTTGGATGTTCCTCCTCTAGCGTGTTCCCTGCCTTCCCGAAACATTGATCAGCAAGATCGGGGGGTAGATGACGTGCTAGACTAGTTACATTAGCATAGCAGATTCTCTCCCCCTCTCTTTTGTTACTTCTTCTATATGTTATTCTCATTCTTCTATTTGTTGTCCTTGGTGTTGTCTACTTGAGGACGATGCAAAGCATTGAGATCTCTCGGTCTCTCTCATGTTGACTCAAAAGACACATGTGTTCCCTTCTTCTAGGTGACCTTCCTTGATTGGGGAATGAAGAACAATTATGCATACATACATATGATATATATACATGAATTATCATACAGCATACTGACCCGGAGGAAAGTGGAGTCACCTCGTGCTTTATGTTTTGTGTCTATTATCCTTGGGTTTATCTCACACTTGGGGGCTAAATCCTTGCGATAACGTGCTCCTTTCTCATTTCTTATGTGTATCACTACGTTAAAACAATCACCCCCGGTGAGGCGTGTGCGATCGCTTTAACGTAGGGGGGCATACATCCCGTTCATATCTTTTCAAGATACTTGAAAATTTCTTGACAAATTTAGCCTTGCCTTGAAAATTTTTGATATCTTTCTTGTATGACTCATAGTGAGGGAACCTTACTACTGACAGTCATGGTTCTCCCTCGTGATCTTCCCTTTTACTTTGTCAATCGAAGTCGTAAGATCCTTAGTCCACTGGGGGCTTGGTGTATCTTGCCTCCTTGACGTGGTGAAAGTCTTTCAATATTGTTTCCTTGTACTTTACCGGAAGTATGAGCATACATACTCCCGCTAAAGTGGGGGCTAAATGTAGCGTCCTAAAATTGCGACACTTGCAATTTCGACTGCATTTCGGTCTTCACGATGGCGACGCAACACGCAACCTGAATGGAGACCCCAAAACTTGCTCGCGACACTAAAAACTGCATTTTTCAAGCACCCTGGCCTGAACCTCCTTGCACCCTGCCGTCCCGGGAGGTGGGACCAGAGCGCCCAGCGCCCTGGTCCCTCAGGACCAGGGCGTGCCCTGGTCCCTGGGTCCTATTTTGGGCCCGGTCTCCTAAGGGGCTCGGGTCTTTTTGTTTGCAATTTGGAAATTACATTTCCTGGTCGGCCTAAGGTCGGGAAAATCAGTCTATCAGCCCTAATTGACAAGTATATAAACTACATTTTTCTCTCTCATTTAAAAGATAAGACATACATGAGGAGGATATATGTGAAAAGCGTGGAAACTATACTCAAGCATTCAAGCATTCCTTCAAGCAATTGATCATTTCAAGTCTCCATTCAAGGCTAAGTGTTGCATTCAAGTCAAGGATTCAACCATTGAAGAGGAGATCACTTACTACACGCTATTACAACAACATACAACATCTATACCTTCGCACATAAGGATACAAACATCCTTAGAACAAGGTATTAGTACTTGTTTTACAGTCATTTACATTTACAGCTCTTGCTCATTTCTTGGTTAATTCCAAAACCGGGGTTTGACCTAAAGGCAAACCCCTAATCCCTAACCCCCCAATTATCTTCGCTTTTCTGTGTGTAGGTTGCAGGTACGCGGCTGAAATTGAAGATCTGAAATCCTTGTGCAGAGACGAACCGATCCCCCTTCGTTTCGCGGATTTTTCGGAGGACCGTGGCGCCGGGCGCCATCGTCCCGACAACTTTTGCTCAAATTTGCAGGACAGCGCCGTATCGACATTTTACTGCTAATTCCAGGTCCGCAGCTTCATACTATATTCCTATCTGAGTTTATAAGCGAATCTTTCTCACTTTCTATGTATTCCTAGCTTAATTCTTCTATGCACATTCTTTACAAAAGAGGGTAGCGTTGCTTTCTTAACCCTTGAAACACATTTAGCATCCAATCTTGCATTGTGTGGGATTGGATCTTGTGGGTTTCAACCCCTCTTTTGAATGTAAAGTCTCTCCCCTAAGTGAAAACCATCGAATCCTAGCGAACCTCCCTTCTCTCTCCTCGGAGTTGGAAGAGGGGAGAACAACCAGGGTTCGATCGCGATTTTCCGCTTTACAGATGTATAGTGACGCATTTCAGATTAGGTTCCTTTTTTCATTTCGGGAAAGATTAGCAAGGACGACTTGGTCACGCAGGCAAGAGAAAATGTGGCTATAACGAGATGAGTCATGTCCAATAATAGAACAGACTACCTAGGACTCGGGAGATTCATAGGAAGGGTAATGTAACTCTTCCATCAGGGAATTCAAAGCGAAAATTAGACTCTTGTAGCTGTGGTATAGATGCCAAAGTGGCCATTGCATTTTCTACTCTATTTGTTGTTTTGGGGATCTACTGAAATGATACGGAGGTAAAATATTTCTTGAGGTCATCCACCATCCTCTTGTAAGGCATCAGTTTCTCATCTCTCGTTTGATATAGGTCATTAATCTGGTTGAAAATGAGTTGAGAATCTCCATAGATGTGTAATTTCACGATCTTCCACTCGATGGCCAACTTGATCCCATTTACCAAAGCTTCATATTCTGCAATGTTGTTTGTGCAAGGGAAGAGAAGTTTGTAATCTTTTGGAATTGAGTATTTATGGGGAGTAATAAATAGTATCCCGACACCAGAACCATGTTGAGTGAAAGACCCATCAAAGAACATCTTCCATGATTGTTCAGTAAGGTGCATGATTGATTCATCTGGGAATTCTATATGCAGAGGTTTATCATCTTCTAGTGGAGCTTCAGCAAGTTGGTCTACAATAACCTGTCCTTTGATGGTTGTACGTTCCCCATATTCAATGTCAAATTCTATAAGGACCATGACCCATTTGGCTAGTCTTCCTGTAAGCGTTGCTTTACTGAGAAGATACTTGAGTGGATCAATCTTGGCTACCAGCTTAATAGAGTGTGGCAACATATAATGCCTTAATTTTTGTGATGCAAAGACCAAAGCTAAGCATGCTTTCTCTATTATAGTATAATTCATTTCATATGACACCAATGTCCTGCTGATGTAATAGATAGCTTGTTCCTTTTTATTGTCATGTTGTTGTGTCAGAAGTGCCCCCAGTGAAGTATCCGTAGCTGATGTGTACAAGATCAGTGGCTTACCTTGAATCGGTGGCATTAATATGGGTGGATTAGAAAGATATTCTTTGATTTGTTGTAAATGTCATTCACAATCTTCATCCCAGTTGTATTGAATCCCTTTCCTTAAAACCTTCATGAAGGGTTGAGCTTTGTTAGCTAGCTGAGATATAAAATGCCTTATGGACTGAAGACAGCCTTGTAGACTTCTCATCTGATTGATATTCTTTGGTGGTGGCATTTCCATTATAGCTTGGACCTTTTCAGGGTCAACCTAAATTCCTTTTCTGGATATTATGTACCCAAGCAATTTTCCTAATGTTACCCCAAATGCACATTTCTTTGGATTTAAGCGGAGCTTGAATCTTTCCATTCGATCTAATATGAGCCTCTTCATAGTCTTTACCAGGGTGTCATCAACATAATCTTCCATGTTTTTATGCATCATATCATGGAAAATAGTGGTTACTGCTCTTTGGTAAGTTGCTCCTGCGTTCTTTAGACCAAATGACATAACATTCCAGCAGAAGGTTCCCCATGCACATGTGAAAGTTGTCTTCTCTTGATCTTCAGGTGCTATCTTGATCTGATTTTAACTAGAGAATCCATCCATTAATGAATAAATCTCATATCCAGCAATCATATCTACTATCATGTCAATGTTGGGCAATGGAAAATCATCTTTTGGACATGCCTTGTTGAGATCCCTAAAATCTATGCAAACTCTAATAGATTTTTCTGCTTTTGATATAGGTACTATGTTCGATATCCATTCTGTGTAGTCTATAGCTCTGATAAATCCAGCTTTTAGCAATTTCTCTAGTTCAGCCTTGACTAGTAGTGCCATATGAGGATGCATCTTTCGAAGTTTTTGTTTGACTGGTTTAACTCCTGGCATAATAGAGAGATGATGCATGATGAGATCAGGATCTAGTCCTAGCATATCTGAGTATGTCCATGCAAAGTTGATCTTCTTTTCTAAAAACAGATTGCTGAAATCTTTTAACTCTTCTGCTAACAGTGATTGAGCTAAATGAATGATATGCGGTATCTCTTGACTCCCAATGTTCACTAGCTGAGTTGGCTCAATCAATATGGAAGATCTCTCCTGGAAGTGACTTGGTAGTATATCAAGTATCTCACCTTCAAGCGCCTTAGAGAGGTTTTCACCTTTAGGTTCGTCCTTTATTTTCTCTTTTTTAGAGTCTGACACTGCCACAATGTGGTTTTCGCCATCAGATCTTTTATTCTTATTTTTCTTGTTTTTATGACTAAGATACCTGATATCTACTTCAGTCATGTTTTCATTATGTTTGCTGGTGGAAGAGTACATGGGTTCAACTGCATTGAGATAGTAGGCTAGTGTATAGTCATTGGCAAAAGTAGGTACATTCAAGGGTTGGTTATACAGGGTGCAATCAATCAGTTCTGGATGCATTAAGGATAAGGTTGGAACAAGCTCAAGGGAGTTCACAGTACTATCATCATTTTTTCAGACCGACCAGTCGAGTTCTAGAAGACTACCTTGCGTATGTGTCTCGAGACCACGAAGAGTTACGACACGATTATCATCATTCATGTTAGTATGTATTGGACCTAATTCAACTAACCTACTTCTAGTGTCGTTATCTACTTCAGATTGGGCTACATACCATGGTATAACAGTAGACAATATCTCATCATTCATGATAGAGTAGTCATAATGCATTGTTGAATAGTTGTTGTCATAGACAGAGTTCTTGTTTGAGTCATCAGAGTCATAGGATGGAGTTGCTGACTCATCTTCAAGTGGTTTAGTGAAGGCATATACAGTATCAACACCCACATCCTTGACGTTGCAAGTTCCTTCGTGATTTGGTTCATTGATTGCTTGCATTTGACACACTTGTGGACATGACTTTGACGGTTTTGTTAATCCCTATCGTCTGTTCCATTCAGCTTCTTCTGGACTGATGACTGGTTCTTTTTCTGTAGCTTCTAGTTCTTCCTGTATAGTTCCGTACCTGATTTGTCCTATCTCATTAGGAGGGTTGGTAGGTGAAGGAATTGCTTGTGTCTTTTCTTTCTTCAGTTGTCGTTCATAGTCTTCTTGTCTTTTTAGTCTGATTTCTTCTATTTCCTTTTGCATTCTTAGGCATATCAGTTCTTGTGCGTCATCTGTAATAACCCTGGATTCTTTAGGAATGTCTATAGTGGATGTATCTAAGAGATGGTCAGGACCCCATTCATACCCATTTGAATCAGTTTCTGAATCATCTACCTATTGTCTACTAGTATATGTGACCGGAATGTTCATTGGTGCAAACAATTCTCTGATTCTATATACTTCATCTCTCATATCCTCTGGGACTTCTACTTCATATGGTATTATAGCTGATATAACTACAACTTGATTACCATCTATTTCCTCTCTCTGGGTGGGCAATTCTTTTTGTTCACCGTCACATTTCTCCTGAGTTTGTGGAGTATCAATTTCTTTTGTTTTTAAAGGTAGTACCTTTTTCTTCCATTTACGTTGATGGTGAGATGTGTGCTTCTGATCTGATGACTTTCTTGGATCATATCCCAGTCCAGCTTTATCATTGGCAGACTTAGTTTGTAACCGAATAGGTTCAACAATACCTTTTTGACATTTTCCAAGAGGACTAGTACCTGAATATCCCATGCGTTGAAGCATCTTATAGCCTGGACCATATTGTGTTGGAGAAATCTCACAATGTCATATTTCTTTATCTGCACTGTCTTCTTTGACGAGCGATTTAAGGACATCATCCCCATCTATTTCACCTGCAAGAGAAGTAGAGGACTATATAAAGGCGCCATCATAAATGACTTTTAGAGTTGAAGTTTGTGGCCTCATACCCTCTGATGGTTTTCCTGACTGTCTTGGTGATGGAGGAAGAGATGTTAGTGAGAGTATAGGCTCTATCTTGTAACCATCCATGTCAGTGTTTGTGATTCTCAATTTCTTTTCCAAATCTTTTAGGAAAGATTCTAAACTTTTAGCTACAGAAGTTGCTCTATTATTAGGAACAAAAGCATCAACACCCTGTGTTAATGCATTGCAGGTATAGCTTGTATCGGCCGGAATACTGACTTCTATTCCATTATAGGGAAATTTCAGGCATTGATGATACGTAGATGGTACTGCTTTCATTTCATGAATCCATGGCCTACCCAGTAAGATGTTGTATGAAAGATGAAGATCCAGGACTTGAAAAATGACATCTCTTTCCACAAGTCCTACTCCAATTGGTAATGATACCAGTCCCTTAGAAGTTATTTCCTCTTCATCATAAGCCTTGATTGTTATCTTCTTTGTTGGATCAATGACATTCTCAGAAAATCCCAGCTATGTTAATAGATTATAGTTACAAATATTCAACCTAGCACCTGCATCTATCAAAACATGTTTAACGTAGTGTTTATGAATCATGGCTTCAATGTGTAATGGCTGGTTATGTGGGTGACTCAGTGAATCATCCTCTTCTTCAAAGAATGTGAGATAATGGGGTGAGGTTAGGTGACTACCATAGATTGAAACCGATCTACGTCCAAATCTTTAGGGACATTGGTGGTAAGTAGATCCTTGTCCAGGACCTCTTTATGAGCAGAAGAGATCTTAAGCAGTTCTAAAATGGAGATTTGAGTATTGGTTCTCTTCAATTGTTCGACAATACTATAACCATGAGAAGACAATGGAGCTGGTTGTTTTGATTTAGTCATGATTGTGTCTGTTTGTCTATTTGGCAGTTTTGATGTTGTTTGATCAAAAGTTGGGGGACTAGCTCTTGGGAGAGAAATCTTCCTTTGAGCGCGAGTCATAGCATTAGCAACTTGTGCTTGATTTTGGTGGTTTGGGACTATGATCGCATTGCAATATTCAGGTTGAACAGATTCAATCATGTTGATCACATTATCGGTGTTAGTATAAGTATAATTGACTCTGGCTCCTCCCTTGGATTTTGAGGAATCTCCTTGTTCATAAGTGGGTGAGGGATCATTAAAGGCCTTATGATCAACATTAGTTGCATGATTTCCAACAATGATCTTGCCTGCGTTAATGAGATCTTGGATTTCATGTCGGAGTTCAAGCAATGGTTTATGTTATGTCACTTGTTCTGGTGGTAGTCACAGTATTCGTTTTCTCTCCACCATTTGGGTCTAATTTCTGGGTCATATGGTTTGGAATTGTCTGGTAATGTTATCAGATTATTTGCCAATAAAGTTTTAAAAGCCGATTCATATGACTCATCTAGAGGAGTAAACTCACGCTTAGGCTTTGAGACCCAAGGTTTGTCTTTAAACCACTCTCTTGTTTTCTTTGGGGGATTCTCTGTTGTAGTTTCAGCTGTCTTGAGTGCTTGTGTGCCACTGGCCAAGTTAAATATTGTGGATTTTGTTTTTGCTTGGATAGTATCGAGCACTCCATCACTAATGACGTTCTTGTTGTTATCTTTGCCATATTTCCAGTATTTACTCTTTTCTTTAGAGCTAGAACCTTGCGATGTTTCTTTCCAAAGTTATATCTCCCATTTTGATAAGCATGTCTTCCATTTTGAGGGATTTATCTACCATTTTGTTGAATGAAGAGTGTACTTGCATCTAGACATTGTATTTCAATTCAGGGACTAAGTTGTTGACGAAGATATCCATTTTCTCAAGATCTGGGATAGTCCATGAATATCTAGAGAACATCTTTCTCCATCATTGGAGGAAAGTGAGAAAGGGTTATCCTGTCTTTTATCTGGTATTGCAAAGCTCTATCATAGTGACTGGGTGACAAATGTTGTATGAGTATTGTTGTAAAAATAGTTGGATTAGTTCTTCAAACGTTTTTATTCCTTTGGGTAGGCTTGCGAACCATTCCATTGCTTGACCCCTAAACTCCTTGGGAAAAGGCGCATGAGGTATATTTGATCATGCATAAACTCCATACAAGCAGCACAAAACTCTCTGACATGATCTTGAGGGTCTGAGATACCATCGTATTTATCAAATTTTGGGATCTTAACTCATGAAGGAAATGGAGACATGTAGAGGTTTTTGTCAAGGAATGGGCATATTGTGTCCAGAGAATATTGTTTTGGCAGTTTATCTTGGTTTTCTATTCTTGTGACTGTAGTTTGTAATGCTTGCATTTGTTTTCTCATTTTTCCCCATGGTGTCTCTTCCTCTTTAGCAACGAGGGCCTCCACATTATAACCAGTAGGGAGTTTGGCACCTTGTTTTGCTAATTCTAGGAAATAGTCTTCTTTTTCCCTAGCCATGATGACCTTCATCATTTTCTGGAATTCTTTATTATTCTAACATCTATGTACTTCATCTTCAGGAGGTTCAGAAAGTTTAGATCCAGTTGATGAATCGTTGTTAGTGGCATGATTTCTGAAGTCGTCATGAGTGTTTTGTTTATTAGCTTCTCTTTCTTGTCTTTCCCCAGACATGGTGGGAGATAGGGGCTGACCAAAGATTGGTATGTCGTAAACTGGTATCTGTGACGAGGACGGTTTATTGTAAAAGGGATTTTCCACAAAGAATGGATTGTCTTTTGATACAAAGGGTGTTTCTTTTTCTTTGTCCTTTTTGTTGCGAGAATTTCTGGTTTGAACGGGCATTTTGTAACTGACAGGATCAAGAGTGAGATGTGTTACAGAAGTCAAGATCAAATTGTAGCTAGTGTATATGGTGAAAATGGATAGCAATAAACAACAATATTGAAAGACTAAAATGGATTCAACCACTAAACCCTAGCCTAACAATGAACAAAGATCCACCATAACATATGAAGATAACCTAAGACAATGCAAAACAACTCAAAATCACAAAGATTATACCATCACATGTCCACTAGGGTTTTGATCTCCATTCTTCCTATCTCCATTGATCTTGTTTGATATGCTTGCTCTCAGATTTTTGTATGCACAAGAGCTCAATAAAGAACGGAATGTGGTTGCAAGTAGGATCGTAGTGTAGCCAAGCTGCATGAAAGATCATTAGCATGAGTCATTAGGGTTTGACAATGAAGAAAGCATCTCCTTAAATAGAAGACACAATAAGAAATGGAGGGTTAAGATTGAGAGGTGTAAAAAGAGAGGTCGGCTAGGATTAGAGGGTAGGTATAAGAAATACCAAAATAATGAAAGAGGTAGGTAGTGTAGGAAATAAGAGATGAATGACATGTGTCATGTGTAGAAAAAGATAATGAACTAATTAAATAAATAAAGATTTATTTAATTAATAGAAGAAGTAGGACAATTAAATAAATAAAATATTTATTTAATTTAGGAAAGGAATAATTTAAATAAATAAATGTATTTATTTAAATGAGAAATAAGGCTAGAAGAGGATAAATGAATTAATTAAATAAATAAAGATTTATTTAATTAATAGAAGAATTAGGCTTAGATAATTAAATAAATAAAATATTTATTTAATTAGACATGACAATTTTAGGTGTCTACATTTTGCCCCTCTTTGAGACAATGCGGCTTGTCGCGTTGTTTCAAAGAAGATAAGATGAACTGATACAGAGTTGCCCCAGAATGGGAATGATATGCCCCCTCGAGAGATTGGATGAAAATGTCTGAAAAGATTGCAGACAATCTCTCGATAAGAAAGATGGAATAGAATGGGCTGAGCGAATAATGTGACAAAGTCACAGGACGAAGAATACTGACTCAGGAAATGAAGGGCAGGGCTAGGGTAGGCTATAAGATAGACCACGGGCAAAAGACATCCTCATTGTCATCCACACCCATAGAAGATCACAGTGCAGAGCGAGAAAAGAGCAGCAGCAGTCAGCAGCGATGGCATTCGTTCATAGATTCGATCGTGTCCGCCGATTCCAGCGACCAGCCGATGCAGGAGAGCCGGTAAGTACCTGAAAACCTCCTCGTACTTTCACGCATTTCGAGTTTTGTCATTAATGCATGTTTAGGAGCAATAAATGCGCTAGGAATAGGATAGTGTAAAAGTGCAAAAACGCGCAACCGCGTCTGTGTCAGTGCCAGGCGCGTCTGTGTCCAACAGGCGCGTCTGTGTCGGGTCCAGGCACGTCTGTGCCTGGAACCGCGTTTGTGTTGAATGCGGACGCGTTTGTGAAATGCAGCAGCGTCTGTGATTTTTGGTAGCGTTTATGTCATCCAGGGACGTCTGTGTTCCCTGGTCGCGTTTGTGTCTGGCATAGGCACGTTTGTGTTCAAAAAGCGCGTCTGTGTTGCAGAGGCGCGTGTATGCAGTCTATAAGCGCGTTTATGAGTTAAAAGCGCGTGTGTGTTGTAAAAGTGCGTTTATGTTTAAATGCATGGTTTTAGTCCTTTAGGTCAAATCGGCAGTTCTGTGATGAACATACGCTGTCGATTGGATAAGCTGCTGAGAGGATACACTCAAGCAGGTCCTCTAGGAAGATTAGGATAGATCAAGGCACTTTGTGATGAACAGGGAGCACCAGGATAGGCAGCACTTTGTGATGAACAGGGAGTGCGAATGTGAGTGACACTTTGTGATGAACAGGGAATGTCACACACGTAGTACTTTGTGATGAACAGTGAGCACTACTAGGATAAATAGCAATACTTTGTGATGAACAGTGAGTGTCACTAGGGTAGATAGCCATATGCATTTAGGTAGAAAGTAGCATTTTGTGATAAACAGTGAATGCCACAATAACTGACAAGATTGATTGTGTGACTGCAGGAGTATTTGCCGATGTTGGAGTCACGGGAGAGATTCCCGTCGACTCAGAGACTGCGACCAGAGTTGTCTATCCAGGACATGATTTCCGTTGAGGAGATGGGTCTCACACATATGCTCTATGTGCCCGAGTTTCGGGCAAACATGGGGTTGCTGACTGCGTTGGCCGAGAGATGGCACTCAGAGACATGCACGTTTCACCTATCGATGGGTGAGATGACAATGACCTTAGAGGATGTATACAGGATATTACATGTTCCCATTGATGGAGAGTTGATCCCCTACGACCGTGACGGTGACAGGGAGGCCTTGAGACGGGTTTTTCAGGATCCTGAGTTGGAGATGCGAGCAGGTCATGTAGCCTGGGACACCATGACTGCCACAGGATTAGCATTGTCGGCAGTTGTTGGGGGAGTCATCAGTGGATACTTGTGTCTAGACAGGGCCACACGAGGATTGGCAGTGGGTTGGGGAGGGGCCTTGGAGACGCTAATGGCAGAGCACACGAGGTATGCGTGGGGGCCATGTGTCCTAGCACATTTGTATTA
Source organism: Cryptomeria japonica (assembly GCF_030272615.1). Classification (NCBI taxonomy): domain Eukaryota; kingdom Viridiplantae; phylum Streptophyta; class Pinopsida; order Cupressales; family Cupressaceae; genus Cryptomeria; species Cryptomeria japonica. Next base: position 687,499,840 of record NC_081413.1, read on the forward strand.
TGAGCTGCATCAGTTTGTATACCATGGATCAGTGGGGTTGGGCTGCGGTGTGACTCTCTTGCAGGTGTGGGCCTATGAGCACCTTCCAGTGACGAGGCCGATTCATTTCAAAGGCAGAGGACAGGGACAGAGTTTTGTTCATTTGTATGCCATGATTACATCCCAGCCTCGGATTGGGAGATTGGAGCACTAGAGGAGAGTTATTGATGATATTGATATGGTGATCTGGAGGCCGTACCTGGGGTGCGAGGAGTGGGAGGACGATGCATTGGAGCTGCCCTACACCTTCCGGAGCAGGTACCTGATTGGGCGGACGCCCTATATATTAGAGAGACAGCTGGTGGACCGGGTATGCAGGCAGTATGGCAGGATTCAGAGGATGCCGTGAGGCTCGGGCATGTATGCCCGTACAGTCAGAGATCAGGTGCAGTTTGGCCCACTGCTATCATATGATCAGGCAGTTATACAGCTAGCGGAGATGATGCCGATGCCATGGGACATGTGGCCAGAGGTAGATGATGCAGGGATGGACGCAGAGTACTCTGCGTACTGGGCAGAGCATCCATTTCCTAGATTGACAGATCCAGCAGAGCCAGTGGATGGAGAGGGTGGAGGAGAGGATGATGATGGAGGAGGGGATGGAGGTAGGGGCCGGCGGAGGCGGAGGGGAGTGGTGGGAGAGAGATGGGTAGCACCTCGGAGGGAGGGAGGACAGGAGAGAGCAGCTCCAGTGGTTAGAAGACGGGGTGGACTGCCCCTACAGGTGCCAGCAGCACAGGGTCCCAGAGAGGGACAGAGACCGGTGCAGCCAGAGGGACTGAGACAGGTACAGCCACAGGTACCTATACAGGCACAGGGACAGGTGCAGGCAGAGGCACAGGGACAGGCACCTGTAGAGGAGGAGCCACAGGCAGGGACGGAGAGCGGAGACTCTGAGGAGGATGAGGTGCTTAGGCTGCGGGAGATCTGCCAGGGCCAGGCAGATGAGATTGAGGATTTGGTTCGAGAGAGGAACCACCTCAGGATCAGGGTCCGAGATACAGAGCGGGAGAGGGATCAGGCCATCCAGCGATATACCGAGGCCGAGACAGCTCTGAGGGCAGGTAGGCGGGCAGCAGAGGATGCAGGGGCAGGCTACGCCTATGTTTTGCGAGCCGGAGAGGAGATCGCCTACTGGAGGGATCTATACTATGCAGCCGTGCCAGCAGAGCAGCGGGCTAGGAGCTTCCAGAGATCGTCGCGCACAGCGACGGCTACGGGAGGGAGCCGCAGGAGACAGGCATCCAGCGGTGGAGTCATGGGGCCTCCACCACCACCAGAGGGACAGGGGGATCCTGGGGCGGGTCCATCTATAGCTCAGACTCCGTCGAGGCGAGGCGGCTCCGAGGGAGGGAGTTCCTCATAGCTATAGTGGACTCCCATTGTATCAGTATATGTACCATTATTGTATTGTAGACACCTGCGGGTGATTCTTTTGTAGCCATATGATTCTTTTGACATCATTGTATTATGACACATTTGATTATATATATGAGATGATTCATCTTTGCGGCAGCTATATGCATGTGTACCTATGTGATGAGATGTTCTTATGTGATGCTTATGATATGGATGCCTATATGATGCAATGCAATATATTTTTGTTCTTTTATGTTGTATATGTGATGCATGATGCAAATGTGAATGTATGTAATGCAAATGAATATGATAATGCAAATGTAAATCGTGCTAACAGGTGTTGTATGCAGGATGTGATGCAATTGTGATATCTATATGTATGTATGAAATGCTTATATGTGGTGATGTAGGTGTAACTATATGAAATGCAAATGTTTTTGGTGTGTCATTATACTCAGTCATGTGATAGCGGGCTACACGGACTCGAGAAGGACAATGGAAGTCAATCAAGAAAGGGGGATGGAAGACAGAAGATATGAACGTGAAAGAGCTTCTTGTGCGTTATCATCATTGAGCTTTATTATGGCAAGTAGGTTATGACAATCGAGGCATATGTTCGACCCAGAAAGTCATTGTACCTGTTTGCATGGAGATAAGACAGTCACAAACAAGGAATGCCCCAGTTCATACTAGACTCACAGTGTCCTCATATCCTTGGACAAGTCATAGCATTACTAAAAGACAATCCACAGACAACAAATGCAAATAGGTGACGATACCCCATCCTCGCCTTTCTAGTCAAAGACATCCTGGAGATAGAATCTCTAGTCAAAGACATCCTGGAAAAGCTAAAAGACATGTCACCAAAAGATAAAATCAAAAGAAAACCAAGACTCGACACCAACATCCACTGTAGTCCTCAAGTTTAGTGTCTCTTGTCACTTGTTTAAGTCTTATTCGATTGTGGTCACAATGTTCACTTTCACAAAAAGGATAGATAGCACTGAACCATATGTTGTCTGAGTCTGTTGAAAGATTTGATTTGTTGAAGCCCATTGTTGCTGCTGTGTCTCACTTGAAACTGACTGAATCCATGAAACTGATACTTTATTGTGGAGAAGATGGAACTTTATTGTGAATCTGGCGATGCAAATGTTGCTTTATTGCGGATTGTGCGCGGATAGACTGAAGAAAGCTGAAAGAAACTGTACTCCTCGAAACATGTGATGTTCTCAGTTCCACACCCATTACTAGACGTAGGATTTGGCCGTAGTCACAGATAGGATCTGATTTATTATGGATGGAAAAGGGAGTGAAAGGGGAGGGTTATGGATGGCTAACCAATCTTAGGTAGATCAATAACAAGCCATGATGGGAATGGGTAAGTTTATTATGGATGAATTGGTCGTGAGTGTGTGCAAAGTGAAAGGATGAAAGTGAATCCTGAAGGAGGGAGGAGCAAAGTCTCTACGCATGGCGCTGGTGACCCAGTTTTCACCATGGTACTTGCCCAGGGCGCCACCGAAGTGGTTTTCACCGTTGGATGAAATTATTTCTCTTTACTTTTTTGGATTTTTCAATTTTTTTGTTGTCACAAGGCGCCTGTTTGCCAGGTTTTCACGAAGTAACGATTTTTTTGCGTTTTAAAATTTTTTTTTTTGTATTTTTGAAATTTTTTGATTTTTTTGTATTTTTGAATTAGGATACTCAAAAAGAGCTTATGTGTAGAACCTGCGAAGGTGCATGCTGTTAATAGGATCCTCCAAGGATTCACCTTCTGTAGTAGAGAGCTGATATGCCCCAGATCCATATACTGCTGTGATGATGTAAGGACCAAGCCAGTTGGGTTCAAATTTGCCCTTCTTTTCTCTATCTTGCTGATTCTTGGGGTTCTCTCTGAGAACTAAGTCACCTACCTCAAATGTGCGAGGCTTGACCTTGTGATTGTAACTACGACTCATTCGTTGTTGGTAAGCCTTGAGATGATTAAAAGCAGTGTGTCGTCGTTCCTCCAGCAGTTCTAGTTCTTGTAAGCGAGAGACCCTGTAGTCTTCATCGTCGATTATGTTTCTCAAGGAGACCCGTAAAGAAGGTAACTCGACCTCAATAGGCAAGATGGCTTCAGCGCCGTATACAAGTGAGTAGGGTGTAGCTCTTGTAGGTGTGCGGACACTGGTACGATAGGCCCAAAGTGCAGGATTGAGTTGGACATGCCAGTTACGGCCAGCGTCGTCGACTGTCTTTTTAAGGATTTTAAGAATTGTTTTGTTAGACGCCTCAGCTTGGCCATTACCTTGGGGGTAATATGGTGTGGAGAAACGATGATAGATATGGAAGCGCTCACAGAGTTCACGAACATCCTGGTTCTTGAAAGGACGCCCGTTGTCAGTGATAATGGAAGTAGGAATCCCGTATCGGCAAATGATGTAGTTCAGGATGAAAGTAGCGATTTGTTTCCCAGTAACTTGTGTGAGAGGCACGGCTTCAATCCACTTTGTGAAATACTCTGTGGCTGTGATAATGAATTTATGTCCGTTGGAAGAAGGAGGGTGAATCTTGCCTATGAGATCGAGTCCCCACTGACAAAAGGGCCAAGGAGATGCAAGTGGCTGTAGTTCTTGTGCTGGTGCATGTATAAGGTCTCCATGAATTTGACACTGCTTACACTTCTTGACAAACTGATATGCATCTTTTTCCATAGTAGGCCAGTAGTATCCAGTCCTGATGAGTTTCTTGGCCAAGGTATGACCACTAGTATGCGGACCACATATCCCTTCGTGTACTTCTCGTAACGCAATCTGAGCTTCGTCACTCTCTAAACATCTAAGGAGGGTGCCATCTAGACCTCGTCGGTATAGGATATCAGCTAGGATAACGTATCGGGAGGATTGGCGAATGAAAGTGCGGCGTTGGTTGTTCGATAGATCGGGAGGTAAGATATTGTCGCGAAGGTATGTGAATATGGAACCATATAACTGGGATTCAGGACCAACCACACATATCATTTCCGTAGGAGTGATCTCATATGACGGAATCAGCAAGTTGTCAACCAGGAACTCATAACGAGTCTCATTTTGCGGTAAATCAATGAGCGAAGCAATTGTAGCCATGGCATCAGCAGCACGATTCTGTTCTCTTGGTATCTGCTCAAACTCTATCTTTGCAAAGTGCTGTTTCAGATCATCTACCAGTTGTTTGTAAGGCATTAGCTTTTCATCCTTTGTTTGATAATCATCAGTTGCTTGACGGATGACAAGTTGAGAATCGCCAAAAACACGAAGTTCCTGGATCTTCCACTGAACTGCAATTCTTAGCCCCGTTGTTAATGCCTCGTATTCCGCTATATTGTTGGTGCAAGGAAATGATAAGCGGTATGACTTTGGTATAGAATCGCCTTGGGGAGTTATAAAGAGTATACCCGCTCCTGCCCCGTGCTGTGTGTATGAGCCATCAAAGTATAGTTGCCATGGCTTTGCAGGTGATATTGTTAGAATGGACTCATCTGGAAATTCTGACTGTAGAGGAACATCATCTATCATGGGAGCATCTGCCAATTGATCTGCGATGGCTTGTCCTTTTATGGCTTTTCTGTCCACGTATTCGATGTCGAATTCACTCAAAATCATTACCCACTTGGCCAGCCGCTTGGTAAGTGTAGCTTTGTTGAGAAGATATTTTAGTGGATCAATTCTGGCAATCAACTTAGTCTTGTGAGTAAGCATATAATGTCGTAATTTTTGTGAAGCGAAGACCACAGCGAGACATGCACGCTCAATTGGTGTGTAGTTTAGCTCATATCCCATCAATGTGCGACTGATATAGTAGACTGCTTTTTCCTTGCCGTCAGGTATTTGCTGTGCTAGGAGTGCCCCCAGTGCTGTTGGAGTAGCTGATATGTAAATTAACAATGGTTGATCTTGAATTGGTGGCATCAAAACTGACGGGTTCAAAAGATAGTCCTTAAGCGCCTGAAAAGCCTGTTGACAGTTCTCATCCCATTTGAACTTAATGTTTTTGTGTAGCAGGTGCTGGAAAGGGTTACACTTATCTGCAAGTTGTGCTATGAATCTTCGTATGGACTGGAGTCTCCCTTGTAAAGACCGAAGTTGACTGATATTCTTGGGTGGCGGCATGTCCAAGATAGCCTTGACTTTTGCTGGATCAGCTTCTATTCCTCTTTTAGACACAATGAATCCTAGGAGCTTCCCGGAGGTTACTCCAAAGACACATTTCTTTGGATTTAATCTTACCTTGTATTTTTCTAGCCTATCAAAAGCAACTGAAAGTATGTCCAAGTGTGTATTTCTGTCTATTGATTTAACCAAAAGGTCGTCAACATAATCTTCCACCTTTATATGCATGAGATCATGGAAGATAGTAGTCATAGCTCGTTGATACGTGGCACCTGCATTTTTCAGCCCAAAGGGCATGACGTTCCAGCAGAAGGTTCCCCATGGACAAGTGAATGATGTTTTATGTTGGTCCTCAGGTGCAATCCTGATCTGATTATATCCAGAAAATCCGTCCATTAAAGATAACATCTCATGGCCTGCTGTGAGATCAACAATTAAATCAATGTTTGGTAATGGGAAATCGTCCTTCGGACAAGCCTTGTTGATATCCCTGAAGTCTGTACATATTCGGATGCTGCGATCTGGTTTGCTGACAGGTACTAAATTGGAAATCCATTCAGGATAATCAATTGGGCGTATGAATCCGACATCTAGTAATTTCTCCAGCTCTGCCTTGACTAGCAATGCCACCTGTGGATGCATTTTCCTCAATTTCTGCTTTACTGGTTTTGCCCCCGGTTTGACTGTTAAATGATGCATTACTAAGTCGAGGTCTAGTCCAGGCATATCAGCATAAGACCATGCGAAGTTGACTTGTCGTTCCTTAAAGAAGCTTATGAATTTTGCTCTCTCGGTCTCTGTCAATGATTGAGCCAAAAATATGTTGTGTGGAACCTCTGCTGTACCAATGTTTGTCTTTATAGTCTCCTCTACCAACATGGATGATTTTTCCTCGTATGATGTTGGGAGAATGTCAAGCCTTCCATCTTCGGGCGCCTCAGAGAGGTTTTCACCTTCAGATACGTCCTTTCTTTTTACTTTTTTAGAGTCAGATAGCGCCACAGTGTGGTTTTCGCCATAAGACCCTTGTTTTGTTTTTACTTTCACATTTTTGCGACTAGAAGGCCCGACACCCTCACCAAAGTATGCCATGTTATTTAGCTCTATGACGTATCCTGCTTTATGGTCTCCAAGAGGAAGATCTTCGCGAATGCCAAGATAATCAACAATAGCTTCATCATTTTGAAATGTATCAAACTGTGGTGGTCCATCCTGATCCCAGTCAATGAGTTGGGGGTGAACGAGGGGAAGGTCTTTAGTGTTTTTAGAGTCCGCAAGGCTAATAGTGAAGATGTGGTTATATTCAGGTATGTCAAGATAGTCATCGAGGTCGTCAATGGCACTCTCCTCATCAGTTTCGATCGTGAGTGAGTCCAAATTATCATCACTAGTAGCACCCTCAGGGACAAGTGTCCTCATCCTATGTGATCCTGACCTAGGGCCTTGAAACGAAGCTTGTGCGGGATCCTTATGGGTCGGTTCTTGACCGACTCTGAATTTCTTGTAAAACTCCTCCTCCTCTGTAGGTTCATCTGGCTCTCTAAATGTCTCATTGAGCTCATAGTCGCTGGAGGATTTGTCTGAACCCCATTCCCACTCATTGGAGTCTGTGGAATAATTATCTTCTTGTTGAACTTCAGCCACTTTGACTCGCCATATCTGTTTTGTTCTCTTATTTTGAATCTTGGGATTTAGAAAACCAAGCCCCTTAGAGCGTTCCCTTCTTGTAGTTAGCTCAGGTTGTAAAGGCTCCACGACACCTTCTTTGCGTAGTCCGAGAGGGCTCTTTCCATCATACCCGAATCTCTGCAGAATTTTGAAACCTTTGCCATAGTTCTCACAGGGTATTATAATTTGATCATGTGTATCATCTTCAGCGTCCTTGTACAGCATTTTATATAAATTTTCTTCCTCTAGTTCGCCCCATTTTTGAAAGACAGTAGGATCCCATTTGAGTAGCATGATGGAGATTTGCTTATTAGTATGTGGTCTCCCATATTCCTTGGGGGAGTTCATGACTTGTCGTAAGAACATTGTTTGATTCAGAGTGTATTCTCCCATGCCTTTGTCTTGAAACTTGGCTCTAAGTTCACCTTGTTTGGATGTCGAGGGCTTTAATGACTCAGGATCAATATATGCTGAAGAAGGAGTAGCCTCACGATTGCTAGGAATGATAGTCTCAGTATGTGATCTCAAGTTATTGCAATATATGAAGGGATTTGGATCACCATTGACCGTTACCTCGACTCCATTATGAGGAAATTTAATGCATTGGTGGTATGTTGATGGGACCGCTCTCATTTCATGAATCCACGGGCGTCCTAGCAATATGTTATACGTGAGGTCTAGATCCAGGACTTGGCAAATCACGTCCTTTGTAACTGGCCCTATTCTGAGTGGTAAGATGACTGTGCCCTTGGACGAACGCTCTTCATCATCATAAGCTTTAATGGTGATTTGGTTTGTAGCATTCACAGCTTTGTCAGAATATCCCAATTGTCTGATGGTGCTCAATGTACAAATATTAAGACCTGCTCCTCCGTCTATCAGGACTCGTTTTATTCGGTGTTTATGTATGAAGGCTTCAATATGTAGAGGTGCATTATGAGGCTGACTTATGGAGGCGTCATCGGCTTCTGTGAATGTGAGGGAGTGTGGAACGGATAAGTATCCCACCATGGCTTGAAACTGGTCCACGTTTAGATCAGTAGGGACAGCAGTATCTCTCAAGGTTTTGTCAAGGACAGCTTTATGTGCAGGAGATATACGTAAGAGCTCAAGAATAGAGATGAGTGCGGGTGTTTTCCCTAATTGCTCTACAAGATCGTACTCAGGCTTAGTTGACGGAAGATTAGTATTCTTCGTAGAGGTACCTGGCAATGTGATCTTACCTCGACGGGTTGTAACATGACATTCGGAGGTAGATGTGGACGAAGATCCCACACCTTTTAGGACAATTTTAGGTCGCTGAGGAGGATTCTCAAGATTTTTATTTTTGATAGTAATGGTAGAGATATGATTGTCCATTGAGATGTGATTAATAGTGGAATCATAATTGTAAGATGTTCTGGTGTAATTGGCTTGATCATCTGTGACTTTGCCTTTTCCCTTGTCATGTTTTGGGAATGGTTCCTTAAACACCTCATGCTCTTGGTTAGAGGAATGTCCCTCAATCTCAATATCTCCTCTGTCAATGAGATCTTGTACAATGTTTTTCAATCGATGACAATTACTTGTCTTATGACCCTTGCTCTTATGAAATTCGCAAAATTCATCATCATTCCACCAATTCGGTTTTACCTTTGGTTCATATGGAGGAAAATCTAGGATCGTGATCACTTTGTTTGCTACAAGCTTTTTGAATACTGATTCAAGTGGTTCTCCCAATGGAGTGTATTTCCTTCGTGGTTTAGCAGCCGTTTGATTGTTCACTTGATTGTTGGTAGAACTTGATCCAGAAAAGACGAACTTTGGTCTCACTGTGTTGGCATCAACAACGCCATCATTAACTGTATTCTTGTTCTTGTTCCAAAACTTTGGTTTGTCCTTTCCCTTAAAGTCCTCTTTGTTTTCTTTGAATAGTTTGATAACTCCTTGTTCAATTAAGACCTTTTCTGTTGCTAGGCCCTTTTCAATGACATCCTTGAATGTAGACAAACAAGCTTTTCTGAGATCATAGCCAATAGCCTTGTTAACATTTTGTGTGAACATCTCTACCATTTGTTTTTGCGGGATCTCACAAGAGCATCTGCTAGCTAAGTTTCTCCATCTTTGCAAAAATGACGCAAAGGATTCTCCTTCTTTTTGTTTCGTATTGCACAAGGTAGTAACTGAGACATCTGTTTCAATGTTGTAAGAGAAATGTTGAATGAATGCCTCTGCTAAGTCACCCCATGACTTAATACCAGGAGGTAATTGAGAAAACCATTCCATCGCTTGATCTCCTAAGCTCTGTGGGAACAACCTCATTAAGTATGTTTCTTCTGCGGCTACCTCAATGCAAGCTATGAAGAATTGTCTTATATGTGCCTTGGGGTCTCCTCTCCCTCTATATTTGTCAAATTTCGGCGTTGCAAAGTGTGGAGGAAATGGAGGCAATGGAATGCTCTTATCAAAGGGATAAGGGCATATATCTCTCATAGTATATGTGGGTTTTGATGTGCCCATGTCTTCCACTTTCTTTTGTAGATCTCTAATTTGTTGCTCCAAATTATTTTTGGGAGGAGATGGATTTCTTGTAGCATATCCCATGTTTGAAATACCCATTTGAGGAGGAGCTTGTTGCATATATGGATGATACTGATCGTAGACATGTCCATATGGAGGTCTATATTGTTGCGATATGTATGGAGCACTTGGCATAACTTCTTGTTGAGGGACCCCATATCTGTTTTGTGTATATAAACCATATTCAATAGGCCTTTCATTTTCCATTGTGTTGCCCCCAATTTTGGCATGAGGTCTCCTTGTGTCAAAATTTTGAGGAAGTCCTTGAGTATCCATTTGTCTTGGTTGACCCATATCTTGAGCATGTGTTTGAGCATAAGGCCTCCATGATGGTCTTTGAGTGTAAGTATCATGCATTTGAGCTTGTGTATGTGGGATTGCTGGTTTCTGAAGCAAAACTGATGGTGACTCCGGCATCATATTATTTGGTCCTCCACTATTTGGTTGAGTTTGTTGTGAAGGTCTACTTTCCATAAGTTGAGATAAGTCAAAATCATGTGGTATTTAGCTCCACTTTGTGCCATCATGTTTAGGAAATATTGACGATCTCTCCTCATTATCTCTTCAACCAATCTATTGAATTGAGGAACCATTATAGACTCTTGTATGTCTGCTGATAGTATTGAAGAATTGTCCACATTATCATTGTGTGTAGCGTTGTGTATAGCGTTTGCGCTTTCCATATTTGGATTTTGTCTATAAACATTCATGTCTGGTAATGTAGTGTGCTCAGGATTGTAGAAGACATCATTGTCATACTCATAAGAACTCATGTTTACGGACCCTTGAGCTTCGTTAGCTTTTCTCCTAGATTTTTGAAGACGGGTTTCAACCATGAACTAGGTGTTTAGCAATATGTGAGAGACTTAGACGAAAATGACAAGAGTATGTAAGACCAAGAGTTGTATGGAATGTAAATGAATCTGAAGTTTACTTGCAATGTCCAAAGTGTAAGACCAAATATGTATGTAGTAGAGTAGGTGTGACTTCCAAAGAGAGGATAGTTTCTCTTGATGAGGTAAGCTGACCTTGACTCTAAGTAAGACCAAAGGAGACCCAAAGGTAAGAAACCTTGATGAGGGACCACTTAGCAAAGTGTAGTAGTATGTAGTGTGTTGACAAAGTATAGTGAGGACAAGCAAGTGACCTTTTGACTCAAGTTTAGACAAGTATGAATGTAAAATGAGGTATGAAGCAATGATGGACTGTGTAAGACCTTAGAACAGGCTGAATGCTAGATGAAACCTGAAGAAACAACCTAGGAAGCTCAAGTATGCCGAAACTGATTTCTTTGTTTGCTTGACTGTTAAAATTTTTTCAAATCCTGACACAGATGCCTCTGTATACTTCACAGACGCGGTTTTAAGACACAGATGCTACTCTGTTTGATGCAGACGCGATTCTGAGATTTTCCTATTGATGTTTGCTGAGACTGTAACAGTTTTTTGCAAGTGTGGACACAGACGCGCCTGTATACTTCACAGATGCAATTTCCAGACACAGACGTGTCTCTGTTCGACACAGACGCTGATAAAAACACAGACGCTATTATGTACTTTACAGACGCGTTTATCAGACACAGACGCGGTTTGAACAGACACAGACGCGTTTCTGTAACCTTAGTGCAATCTTTCCTATCTGTGAATTTGTTTTGCTGTGACCAAATCTGATTTTTCGACTGTTTTTCGTGACAAGAGGACACAGTGTTGATGACCCAATGTTTGCAGACTGTTTAGACTCCAAAAAGTGTGTTGTTTGATGTAAAAAGTTTTTGCATACACTTGAAGACACAAAAGACACAATGTTTTGCTGTTTTGTCTTGATTGTTTGAATGTTTATCATAAGTCAAGCACAATTCTTATGGCTGGCCAGGACAATAATTGTTGATCCCACATGGGGTTTTACCCCCGAGGCTACGCTATTCAGAGCGGATACTTAGATGCTTGACCTCACTGGCTCCACCCTCGGCACTCACTTCTCGGGTCAGCCAAGCATCAGTCCCCATGAAAACTCCCCATGGCGAACTTTGTATCTCTACTAAGAACCGTATGTGTGTGGGCCGCTACCAGAGGTCCGACCTCCTGCCTCAACAACTAGAAGGATTTGGGCATCTAAAACAATGAGGTGCTAGTAAGGGCATCCGCTCGTGTGGCCATACATGCGGCACTTTCAGCTCTGTAAATACAGAAGGCTCCCAGCCGGTAGGGGTTACGCCCTACAAATGATCAAATAAATTTGATCAAACGGGTTTATGGGGAGACATAGTGTCGGTATGAACTAATCAGCACACGTTATTCATAGTTTTCACCATGAATACATTTGATTATAGTGGCTTGGAAGAAGATGGCTTTTCTTTTGCTACCACTTGGGTCGTTCTCTTCTCACTAGTAGTCCTAATGACCACACGGGAAGACAGGCCCTCTAAAGAATAAACAAAAAGAGCCTATTGCTCAAGACACAAAAGACAATGATTCAATTTTAGTGCACCAATTGAAGTGTTTGCTAAGCTATGAAAACAAGGCACACAATAAAAATTACAAAACCCTAGCCAAGGCCCTGCAACAAAATTGTTAGTAGTTTGGGTTGTTTCAAATGATAACCCCTTCCTGCAAGCACACAAGTTAGGTAAATTTTAGAAAACCCAAAAAGACTTTGTGAAAAGGGGCCTTCAACAAAAACGTATTTGCCTCCAAAGCAAGCTGCACAAACCAGGTTAGCTAGATCTGCAAAGGTTAGCCGAAAATAAACCAGATCTGGAACCCTAAGTACAAAAATCCGAAAACCCGAATCGAAAAACTTGAAAAATTTGCAAAACAGAATGCACAGACGCTGTTATACCAGACACAGACGCGGCTGTCCGACACAGACGCGGTTCTGTGATTCTCAGACGTGATTTAAAAACACAGACGCCTCTGTATTCTGCAGACGCGATCAGATGGTGCACAGACGCGATTCGGAATCACAGACGCGACTTTCGGAAACCTGCAAAAATAAAAATGACAGAAACACAGACGCGATCCAAGATATCACAGACGCCTCTGAAATACAGAAACGCGATCCGAACACTCGCAGACGCGGAAAAAAACCTAAAATGTCGTCGAAATCGTCCGATCTGCAACTTCAAAAATGCAAAATCTGCAACAAAAATGTTAAATGCAAAGGGACAAGAGTCCCACCGGGCGTGCCAAAATGTATATGGTGAAAATGGATAGCAATAAACAACAATATTGAAAGACTAAAATGGATTCAACCACTAAACCCTAGCCTAACAATGAACAAAGATCCACCATAACATATGAAGATAACCTAAGACAATGCAAAACAACTCAAAATCACAAAGATTATACCATCACATGTCCACTAGGGTTTTGATCTCCATTCTTCCTATCTCCATTGATCTTGTTTGATATGCTTGCTCTCAGATTTTTGTATGCACAAGAGCTCAATAAAGAACGGAATGTGGTTGCAAGTAGGATCGTAGTGTAGCCAAGCTGCATGAAAGATCATTAGCATGAGTCATTAGGGTTTGACAATGAAGAAAGCATCTCCTTAAATAGAAGACACAATAAGAAATGGAGGGTTAAGATTGAGAGGTGTAAAAAGAGAGGTCGGCTAGGATTAGAGGGTAGGTATAAGAAATACCAAAATAATGAAAGAGGTAGGTAGTGTAGGAAATAAGAGATGAATGACATGTGTCATGTGTAGAAAAAGATAATGAACTAATTAAATAAATAAAGATTTATTTAATTAATAGAAGAAGTAGGACAATTAAATAAATAAAATATTTATTTAATTTAGGAAAGGAATAATTTAAATAAATAAATGTATTTATTTAAATGAGAAATAAGGCTAGAAGAGGATAAATGAATCAATTAAATAAATAAAGATTTATTTAATTAATAGAAGAATTAGGCTTAGATAATTAAATAAATAAAATATTTATTTAATTAGACATGACAATTTTAGGTGTCTACAGCTAGTAGTTCGTTTAACGTAGTGATTGAGAGAAGTAACTTAAGATCTGATCTAGTTTCAGGAATGATCTATCCTATGTAAAACGTTATCCAAGTTGACTTAGGTTTGATAAAATGTTTGTTTGAACTAGCTGAGAAATGATCAACAAAATCGTGCAATGCAATTGCAGAGGTACACTATCAAGGTTGTTTATGCTTATGAGGATGATAACCAGTTTTAGGCTCACTGTAGACTATTTTGGACAGGTTTAACTATTCTGGATTGGCAAAATCAGAGACTCGTATGACATAATTTTTGAGACCGTATGATAGTTCAACAAGTTCGGGACGACAACAATTCTGTTTTGTACGAGTTGCTGCCTAGTATCGTATGACAAATGGGTAAGTCCCAGACAACAAATGATTATGTTTAGTTATGTTTCGTATGACATAGGATTTAGCTTAAATGACAGACTATTTGGTTTTGTACGACACAAGATTGGACTCAGGATGACAATTTAGTATACTCGTACGACATAGGATATGGTGCAGGACGACAATTCTGTAGACTTGTACAACTTTTCACAGAGCAGAGACTAAAAATTCTAATTTTTTCAATGGCTGAGTTATGACAACTGAGTATGATCAATTCTGAAATGGACTGATTTTTGACTAGGATAGGCTAGTTTTGACACAGACAGAGTTTATCATTGAGTTGTTTGATCTATTTTCTCCAGTTTCAATATTTCTTTTTTTTTAATTCCAGGGATGAAAACATAGAAAACATGCAAGATATGTAATATTTCAAGCACAACACGCTAACCCTATGGAAGTTGGCTTAGAGAAGAAAACCTTTGCTTGCTGACTTAGGTACACACCCAATAGCTAATCAGAATACAGCCGCTAAGTCTCACACAATGGATTCTCAATGCCATATTAGCTGACTCCAAACGCTAATGGGGGCACGATATGGCAAGTGTCTTGGGAGAGTTACTATCTCTCTTGCACAAAGATTATCAACCTTTCGGAGGTGAATCAGGTAGCTTCTATTTTATAGTTCTTAATCAGTAATTCCGTTTGAAATTACCCCTTGAAGTCATGCAAGCATGATTGAGGCCTATAGCCCAACAAGGTACCGAAACAAGTTGTAGTCACGTAAACGCGATTGAGACCGTGAGGTCCTACAAAATGCCCGATATGAGAGATCTCAAAGAGAAAACTCAAATGATCTCATCCTCTGAGACTTTAATCATCAGAGACCTATTTATTATAGTGAGTTGGAATGCTCAGGTCCAGTTGTACTCATTTGGGTTGTTCTCACAGGGTGATTACTTTTTCCCACTGTGACAGGCCCGCTAAAGGTACACAAATCTCAAAGTTTAGAAAAAAGCTTTGAGGGTCTAGATTTCTGATTGTCTATAAAAGACAAGAGCATACTCTCCTACCTCTTAGATTTTTCTGAAAACATGAAAGACAGATTTGTTCTTTAACCAGATAGCAATTTAAGTGCCTAAAAAGTGAATTTAAAGAATACACGATGTTTGGTTGATTCTCTTTAGGCAACCTGCAAAAACAACACATCAGTAGTCATGTTATTTTCATTCTTTGACAGGCGTATGTTTGATTTGATAGATTCTTTGACAAGCATCCTGCAAGAAATTGGTCAAGCTGTAAAAATCTCAGGTAGACAGAAGACAATTCAGGGTTAGCGTTAGCATCATCAAAATTTAAGCAAAAATCCTGAAAGGTAATCTATTTTTAATCTATCAGAAAATAGAATTGTACGAGAATATTCATAAAATAGAACGACATAATAGTTTTATCATACGAGTTAGAAACTAGCATCGAACGACAAAAGGATAGCATAAGCAGTATGTTGTATGAGTTAGGAATCAGCATAGAACGACAAACTATAAGAAAATCAGTATGTCGTACGAGTCCATATTCCGATTCGTATGACAATTTAAAGGATATGATTTTGTTTCGTATGATAAACTGCAGGTGTCAATATAATGTCGTACGATGCAGTGAAATTGCTCATACGATATTTCGCAGAGGCTGTACGGATGAAACCTATAGGATAAAAAAATGATTTTGAGGCCGAAAAAGTAGTTTTTTGCCCCATGGTGGGTGCCAGAAATGTGTGTGTGAAAAGTGGACTAAGAATCTGTATCTGCAAGATACAACACTTCAATCAAGTCATTACATGCATGGTTAATTAGATATAATCAATGAATAATAAACCATAACAAATCGACCCATTGCCTTCTAAAAGATGCGAGTATAAGATTGCTCTCAGATTATTTAGCAATACCAGCGACTAGACAACATCAAGATGAAGGATTTAATCTATATGAGCATGATGAATGCTAAATGGATGCAATATTGATCTAATGAGATTTAAGCAATATTAAGCTAAATGATTTAATCAATATGAAATAACTAACATGCAATATATCAATGAGTCTAGAGCAAAAACAATATAATAACAATATATTCTCCAGCCTCTTTTGAATGAGAGATGAGCTTGAATTTATAGAAAATTTAGAAAGAAACTAACAGTTGAGATCAAATGATGATGAGTGGTCAAGATTTTCCAAGAGGAAGCACAATCCAGGTGAATTGATGTGTTTGGATGCTTTTCTTAGTTTTAAAGGAAATTGAAAAAATTAAATTAAATCAGAAAAAATTGATTTGTTCTCTATTTCATTCAATTTGAATATTTAATTGTTTTAATTGCTTTCTCTGAGATTATTTATCAATTTTTAATTTGTTTTTCAAGATTGTTTCCAATTGATTTCTTTTCTCAAATTTTTAATTCTTTCTTGGTCAATTAATTCCTTTTTTTGATTTATTTCCATTTTTGAAGATTTGTGCTCAATTGATTTATTTAATTAAAATTAATTCCTCTTTCTTGATTTGATGGCAAATTGATTTATTTAATTAAATATGCAAAATATAATTAATAAAATAAATAAGATAATTGTTTAAAAATGATTTACTTGGAATGATTTAATTAATTAAATAAATATTTAATTAATATTGGTTGATTAATTTTGCCATGTGACATTTAATGTTTAAAGAATTTAATTGTGTGCTCAAGATTGATTTAATTACCTTTGGTTAGGACCTTGGTGACGTTGTCGAGATTAGGGGCCCATGGTTTAGATGACCATTTTTAGGGTATTACACTTGGCACGTTGAGTTGGCAAGCAATGGGGAACATGGACAACTGGCCCTAGATGGGTAAATCTGTTGGATGGTTTTGGTTCCAAGTTGTATTAGGAATCCTCATGGGTATACAAACCTGAAACAATCATCAGAATCCTTAAACAATCGGACTGGTGAGGACATATGAGAAAAACTTTAGTTTGTAGGCTTAAAAGGTGGAAAGTAGGCCTAAAAAGGGTTAGGTGGGTTAGAGACCAAACCCAGATCCAATTTTGAGATATTGTATGAAACTTCCAAAAGGGTATCCAAAAAGCTAAAGAGTTCATACCGATGTGCAGGATTTCGGGCAGGTAAGTGCAAAAAACCTCACCGGTAGGGCTAATTGGACTAGGTCTCCTAGTAGACCTAAAAGAGAAAATTGGTCCTTAAGCTTGAAACCGGTAATCTCCACAGACCTAGTTGAAGGGATAGGGTTGGAAAAAAAAGGAAAATAAACCCTAGGTGAGGTGGGAATGAGTGTATGAAGATCCTAAGGTAGAGGGGGTTGGCTCATGGGAAAGGTGTGAGAAGGTGTTGGGTTGGAGAGTCTCAATTGAGGAGTGTTGGACACTCACAAGTCTAGGTGTGATCACCTTAGTCATAGGACCTTGGGAAGGTCACTAAAGGTGAGCCCTATAACCTTTGGAAGGTTGGGTTAGTGGGAACCATTGGAAGGTTCATGAGATAGCCTAGAGAGACATCAAGAATAGGCAAACCCTGAAGGAGTGAGCGACCTCTCTACATCACAATGAAAACATATGAATCCAATGAGTGTCAATTTCCAACAATATCCCCCTTTGGCATTGATGGAAACACTCATGTGAAAAATGGATTCCCTGCCATTTCAACCTGAAGTATGCTCCCCCTGAGCAATATACTCCTTTCTGATATCCTTCCCATATTTTTTTGTCTAATATTTTTCACATTATATACACTCCCCCTTTGGCATCAATGCCAAAGACCAGTGAAAGAATTGAAATAATTATTACAGATACTTTATCGAATCTTGACAAATTTCAAAATTTTCGGGTAAGCCTTGTCTAGCAACTGTAAATATGTATCCCAATTGGTTTTGAAGGTTTCATATTGTAGCGTCCTAAAATTGCGACACTTGCAATTTTGACTGCATTTCGGTCTTCACGATGGCGACGCAACACGCAACCTGAATGGAGACCCCGAAACTTGCTCACGACACTAAAAACTGCATTTTTCAAGCACCCTGGCCTGAACCTCCTTGCACCCTGCTGTCCCGGGAGGTGGGACTAGAGCGCCCAGCGCCCTGGTCCCCCAGGACCATGGCACCCAGCGCCCTGGTCCCTGGGCCTATTTTTGGGCCCGGTCTCCTAAGGGGTCTCGGGTCTTTTTGTTTGCAATTTGGAAATTATCATTTCCTGGTCGGCCTAAGGTCGGAAAAATCAGTCTATTAACCCTAATTGACAAGTATATAAATGACATTTTCCTCTCTCATTTGGATAAGATGGAAAAAAGGCAAAAGCAAGATTCAAACATTCAAGCACTCAAGCATTCAAGCATTCAAGCATTCCTTCTAAGTCTCCATTCAAGGCTAAGTGTTGCATTCAAGACAAGGATTCAACCATTGAAGAGGAGATCACTTACTACATGCTACATACTACATACTACAACATACAACATACAACATCTATACCTTCGCACATAAGGATACAAACATCCTTAGAACAAGGTATTAGTACTTGTTTTACAGTCATTTACATTTACAACATTTCTCATTTCTTGGTTAATTCCAAAACCGGGGTTTGACCTAAAGGCAAACCCCTAATCCCTAACCCCCCAATCGTCTTCGCTTTTCTGTGTGTAGGTTGCAGGTACGCGGCTGAAATTGAAGATCTGGAATCCTTGTGCAGAGACGAACAGATCCCCCTTCGTTTTGCGGATTTTTCGGAGGACCGTGGCGCCGGGCGCCATCGTCCCGACAACTTTTGCTCAAATTTGCAGGACAGCGCCGTATCGACATTTTACTGCTAATTCCAGGTCCGCAGCTTCATCCTATATCCCTATCTCAGTTTATAAGCGAATCTTTGTCACTTTCTATGCATTCCTAGCTTAATTCTCCTATGCACATTCTTTACAAAAGAGGGTAGCCTTGCTGTCTTAACCCCTTGAAACACATTTAGCATCCAATCTTGCCTTGTGTGGGATTGGATCTTGTGAGTTTCAACCCCTCTTTTGAATGTAAAGTCTCTCCCTTAAGTGAAAACCATCAACCCTAGCGAACCTCCCTTCTCTCTCCTCGGAGTTGGAAGAGGGGAGAGCAACTAGGGTTCGATTGCGATTTTCCGCTTTACACATATATGGATGCAAATCCACTCAGTAAGTGTGCAAATGTTTCCTTCTCTTTGACTTCTACCAGTGTGGGCTTAGTAATCATATCCATACATTCCCTCTTATGTACACTAAGTGAATCCAATCTTGGACTCACCAATCCTCTAAGACTCCTTGCTGTTTGAATGATCTTGTTTCTTTCTTTCTCAAAAGCAAAAATTTGGTTCTCCAAAGACAAAATTTGTCCATCAATAGATGTTGTTAGTGAGATTAATCCATCAAAAGAATTTGCAATATTTGCAACCTTATCATGTAATTCCTTTAATCTGCTATCTACATTTGTTGTAAGAGTTTCTATGTTACAACAGATCCTGTAGATATTTGTACACTGTTTTAAACAATTCTCAATAAGAATCAATTTTCCTTCAATTTTTGTCTTCTGTGTTTCAATAATATGATCAAAAGAAGCTCTCTTAGCCACAGTAAATCTCTCAAGTGTCTGCCTGTCTAAAATTTGCTGCAAAGATTGAAAGTTGTTAGATATATGCTCAGTTAATGCCTTAAGCTTGTCGGAAGGGCTTGCTTCATTTTCAATCTGACAATCAGGAATTAATCTGTGCAAAACTGTGATTGAGTGATCTATTATTCCTTTATCTTTCAATCCCTCCTTTATTAGTTTATGAGTAGCCATCATCATTAACTCAGTGGGACTCATCTCGGTGATTGATTTCTTCTCAACTTGAGAAGTCTCAATTGCCAAAACCTTTGTCAGGGAATCAATATTAACTGTCGATATAGTCTCAGTTCCCTTTACCTTATCCTCCTTAGCACCGTTGGCTTCACCACTTGGTGCAATATCTATTACTGTTAGTTGAGTATTATCCACAATATTGTTAGTAACCTGTATATTGCCTTGTTCAAAAGTTGTATCTATTGGTATTGATTGTACACTCTCCTTTACTACCAGTTTATTCAAAATTGGAGTTGAACTATCCAAAATACCTTTCCCTTTAGATCTATCCGAGATGGTGGAAGTTGTTGCTTTTACAAATTCTTCTTGGGAGGTGAGAAAGTCAGGATTCATTTGGAAAAATTTGGTCCAACCATCTTTGGTCTCATTTACTACCTCATTTACCCTGCCCATCATTAGGCTTATTTGTCAGTATTTTTTACTAAGAATTGTTATGTTTGCAACATCAATGCATCATTTCATTTCTTCATTGTTTATTGAGCCACACATACCCAAAAGTTCTACTTCCTTAACTTCTCTATCCCTCTTGACTGCATCAAGTCTTCTAGCATCTAATTTATTGTACAGTGATAGAGGAATTTCTTTCAAAATTTCTACTAAGGCTTTCTTAAATATATCTATGTGTAACAAAATAGCCTCTTCAATCTCATTTTGCTCATCATCCTCTAAACCTTCATAATAAAAGGATACATTCTTCAAAATTCCATCCTTGGTTATTTCATCAATCAATTCAGCATAGGTCATTGTAGCCTTACTAGATTCAGTAGCATCATCACTCTTCTTGTTGTTGTTGTCGGTTGTCGTAGTGGATGTGACCAGTTTCCTCTTTTGAATAGGTTTCCTTGCCGGAGGTGGGGGTGCAGTAGGTTTTATCACTTTTCTCACAAGCTTCCTCCTTGGCTCCACCTTCTTCTCCTCTATCGAAGGCTAGTCAACTTTCTTTCTTTGTACTCTTCTGAATGCTAGAGGTTCATTATCCTCTGGATCAGAGTTAGAAGTGCCAAAAGAAATGAAAGTTTCAAGCCTCTTTGCCTCAGGAGCACTAACCATTGCCGGTTCCTTTTCCGGTTTGGATCCATAACCCAATTGAGTGTCTATCTTATGGATTACATCTTGTATGTATGCAAATATCTTATCTATTTTCTTCTCTCTTCTTTTCCTATCAAAGCCAATTTTGACTTCATGAGCCTTTTCCTCAATAGTACCAAAGTGTTCTGCCTAATCATCCAATGGAGCTTCAAGCATCATTTTTGCACAAATTTCAAAAATGCTACCATCCACTTCATATCCAAGTAGTGACCCATATAGTCCTAGGTTGTACTGCCTCCATAAGAGTTTCATTAGTTTTCACCATAAAATAGATATCATTGGAGTACTTCTCCACAATGTGCTTTGATATTCTTTCCCTCAGTCTCATAGTTTCCTAAAATATTTTGAAATAGCCCCAAAGTTTCTCATCCCTACCAGTACCAAGACCGATGATTGCTTCCTTGATTTTCATACCTGCTGGTATGTCATGAGCCCAATGCTTCTTCCCTAGTCTGGGTAGCTCATTCATGAAGTAAAGCATTAAAAAAACAATGAGATTTCCTAACCTGAAAGTTCCTTTCTTAACACCCTTAATCTTTACAAGATTTATCATTAACTCACTTCTCAGGCATTCACATAAATCATACTTCTCATTTTTCTTTAACATGTGATGAGCAACATGGATGCAGGAACTACCAACAGAGTTCAATCGACTAGATTGAGTTACCTTATAGCCGATTATCATGCTTGCAAATTTCACATCAATGTCCTTGATTGTATTGACCCTCATAGATCTTCCATCATGGGTTGCGTCACTGAGCTTTTCAACCACAATGGTGGAAATCTTCTTGCCAGGTTCTTGTCTGACTTTGGGTTAAACAGTGACTGCTTGAATTGCTTCCTTTGTGGTCATGTAGGGCCGATCCAGCTAGATGAACTCATTGTAAACCCTGCTCAGAACATATCTGATCACCTCATCTTTGAATTTTGAGATTTACAAAATACTGGTTAACCCTAGATCCTCGATAATCTTATATTCTGGCTTGATTGTTCTGGAACCTCCTAGTATCACAGATTGATACATGCCCTTAATTTCTCATGTACCTAGATCCTCCAAGGTGTAGTGAATATATGCGCTTACATCTTCAACATACATCACGTCGTCAGGAACCCTAGAGAATGCGCCCGCAGAGTCTTCTTTCTTAGCTATCTAGGGAACTTCCTTGAAAATGGGTCTCAGCCTATCCTTAAATTCAACAATTGTGGTGTTTGGAATGAAAGTAGGAGTAGATGATCCAGATGCCATTTTGAAGTATTACCTAAAAATAGTCGTCAGTGTGAAGATTTGATTGCTTCTTCGATGATTGCTGGAAATCATCTTAGAATACCTTTGCTCACTTTTAATCGCTTGGAATTTGCCTTTGCTTTGCTCTGGATTGCTTGAATGTTGGGTGAGTGAAAATGAATTCACTTTCTCCTTTTATCAACGAGTAAACCCTAATCCTTCACTGTCATAAATGCTTCATGATGTACCCTACTAAATTCCAGTTTCATAATCTTATGCCAAGTAAACCTTCATCAATGATTAAGAAAACTCTCCAGATCTCTTCCATATCTCTTTCAGATCTCCTTCGAGGAATATGTAAGATTTGCAATAGATTTTCCAACCCCTAAGGTGTATGCCTCAGTTATCGATGGAATTTCCTATCGGTGCAAGAATGCTATGTTCTACCGATGGAGTTACCGATGTAGATCCATCTCCACTTGGTTCTTCAGACTTTCTAACCCATCTCTTGGTGTGATCTTGTTGTATTTCATCTACCTTTTTCTTTCCTTTCTCATTTGATTTATCATTGCTAACTAGTTGAGTCTTGCTTCTGCAGTACTTAGCAATATGACCTATTTTGTTGCATGCATAACATGTAATATTATTCTTTTCAATTGATTTAACATATCCGATGTCATTTCTTGACCTACATTGATTAGCCAAATGACCAAACTTTCCACATGCATGACATTTAACATTCATTCTGCAATCTTATATCTGATGACCATATTTCTTGCAATTTGTGCATTGACCGGGAACAAAATTGTAGTTTTGATTTGCTCTATTTCTACATTGTTTAGCCATATGCCCAAATTTATTACAAACAAAGCATCTACCATTGAATTTATAAGCATTATATTTCCTTACCGGTTTCTTCTAGTCTGATGAGTTCTACACACCGGTTGTCTGATCTTCATTTGCAGTACCAGAGCTTTCACCTTGTACAAATCCAAGTCCTCTAGAATCATCATTCTGCCTTTGTCTTTTCAATAAGTCATCCAACTATGCAGCACTAATCCTGAATTTTTCTTTATATTCACTTGTAGTAGTAAGATCATCTCTTAGAGTAGTTATTTGTCTTTCAAGTTCTTGTTCATTATTCTGAGAGTGTGCCGAATCAGTTCTCAATAGATTATTCTCAGGAGTCAATCTACCACATTCATCAAATTTGTTCTTCAGAGATATAACAAGATTTTATTCCTTTTTCTTTTTGTCCTCAATATCTTTTGATAACCTCATAGTTAGGTCTTGCATTTCATTCTTCATGAGCATGTTTGCTTGACTCAGTTTCTGACATTGTTCCTTAAGTGCATTTTTCTCCTCATCATCTGGGTTTTGCAAAAGTTCCTTTCTCTTAGCTTGAGCAGATGATAACCTTTCTTGCAGAATACAAATGAATTCATTAGCAGAATTCAATTCATCTTGCAGTTTTAGGTTCTTCATCCTTTCAGTGTCATAATCCTCAAGAGCCATCTCAAGTTGCTTCTCCATAGCCATGTTCAATTATTCTGGTTTTAGGATCTTCCTCAAGCTGTTAAACTTCCTCTAAGGTGCCAGGCTCTGATACCAATTGTTGGGATCCAAGAACACTATGAGGGGGGGGGGGTGTTGAATTAGTGTTCTATCTATAAGATATGATTTTACCCTTTTATAACATACACATATAAACCTGTAAATGAAGACACATATAACTTGAAGCAAATAAACCATCCACATAAATGAACACCATAACACACATAAGTTATACATAGAAAATCTCAAAGAGGAAAAACCACAGTGGGATTTGTGACCCACAATATCAGTTCACTGGCCATATGAAAGGATATTACATAAAATGGGGGCTTGCACATGCAGGAAGGCACACTGCCTAGAGCACACTGCTCACCACAAAAGGAGTCTCACTAACTACAAGCTTCTACTGAAATAAAACAGTATTGATGAACTCACAAAATGCATCTGCTATGCCAAAAATAGTTCCGATTATAGTTCTGCTCTGTACTTGTTCATAAACCCTGAACACTTCTACCGATATCTCTTCTCCAAGAATGCTTTCCAAACTATCTACAGATCATTGTATGATATAACATTCGCATATAAAATTACCTTCATACATATCCTTCACATTACACAATTCTGCTATAATTCTCTTATGTCACTTATTTCATCTTATTCAAAATGACCTAGTAGACTGACCTATATACCCTTACAAACAATATGCCTTATGTTAGCTTACAATGCATTACAAAAGATATACAATGTCAGCCTTATACAATAATTACAAAATACATTTTACAAATAAAACATACTTTGGGTCCAAGCCCAATGTCGGCTTCACTAAAGTGTTGGATGTCAGTGCCGATGTCGGTGCTAGTGTAACTCTGGATTCTCCAATGTCGGTGTCTATCGGTGTATGCTGGTGTATGCTTCCTTATGAATCTTGTTGCCAAGTTACCATGTTGCTATGTTGCCATCAATGACAACATATGAATCTAATGAGTGTCAATTGCCAACATTAATTTATAGCTCAAGCAAGGTAGGGGAGAGTGTTCATCCCGATTTGACATCATTATCATGTCCAAAATATTATTTCATTCCTCCAATGACTTTGTTTATGTAGTCTTCTAGCTTACGTATAGCCAAATAAAGTCGATGAGAGAAAGTAGGCGTCCCTATTAACACTAATATCACTTTCAAATAAAAAGTTTTTAAAATGTAAATAAATAATGATTAATGGTGAAAATTACATATGCCTCATTTTTTGCATTCATTTTTTAACAAACTCTAACTAAGTTGGTTATTATGATACAAAATAACTACTACACCTAAAACTACCATAAATCTTAAGTGTTGCACGACAAGTCATATAGTTTTATCATTATGATCCTCATCTTAGTTAGTGTCAATATGAATGAGGTTATTTCATATCTACTTATTAGTGGGAACCTATTAAAATGTTAAGTTTACTTAAGACCTAGCTTGCATTTAAGTTAAATGTCATAAATTTACTTTATGAAGTTAAATGTCATAAATTTACTTTATGTGACTTGTTATTTAATAATGTTTATAGGATCATATTAGTTATCCTAGGTGGCATTCTAGAAGTTATCTTATAATTGGGTCATGTCTTGTTATTTACTTTTTTATATATATTAAATATCAAGAAGTCACAATGCAGAATATATTAGTGAGAGTTCAAAACTTAACATCTCACATATCCATTACTAGACTACCTTATATAGACCCCCATATACAACTTCTGACATCTCATTACATCCCATGCCCTTATACATCAAATACCTCAATTACAACAGATACAAAAGATATAGAACCAGTTCTAATACAAAATAAGACCCTTAAAAACTACTAAATAGATATTAACCAAACTGGAAAACCCCATTAGGAGGGGTGTTGTCACCAACTATCTCATACCAAGTTGTCCAACCCAAAGGACCATCCATCCATACAAGTTCCTTCCCAGCTTGCATATGATCTAGGTATGGATGCATGAGAACTTCAACGACTGGAATGGCTATCTCCTGCTATTTTTGTTTCTCTGCCCTTTATCTAATTCAATTCCCTCATAAAGTAATGTAGGGAAGTTTCAAAAGGAGTTGTCTCCCTATCTTTTTTTGACCAAGTGAAGCCATGAGGCTCTTCCCACCTAAAGAATCTAGTAGTGCCATCTTTCATGAGATTCTCAAACTTTCTTTGGGACAACCTAATCAACACAATTACATGCGTGCAAACATCATGCATAATGAATCTCCTCAGAGACTCAGTAAGTGCCATGCTTCTATCATTAAACACATTATCATTCCTAAACTTCCATATAGTCCAAAGAATATTTTTTGAAAGAATAGACTAGAATAAATTTGAATCTTTCTTGAGGTTGGCCACAAATCCACATAAAATATCAAAGACATTAATATTACAACTTACAAAAAGGCCAAATAGACACCAAACTTCTTTGGCAAATAGACAATCAAAGAACAAGTGGTTAACAATTTCAGGTAGTCTGTAAATTCCCCATTTGGTTTTTCTAGCAGGAAACCTATACAACAACAAACGCCATATGAAGAATTTCTTTTTGGGTTCAATGGGCTTGCACCATAGATGCTCGCACACTTTTTGCAAAGCTTCTGGATTAAGGTTAAATTCCAAGTGCAGATGTTATTTACTTTTAGATCATATGCATTTATTATTATGCATCATGCATTTAATGCTTGTATCAAATGTAGTTGTCATCCTACCTCATCACCTTACTTATACGAGTGCGCTCATCAAGTACATTGTATCATACCAATTGAATCATTTTTATATCATTTCAATCTCAGTATTCATGCAAGCTCATGTTGTAATATTCTCTTATGGAGGCATGTTTCTTGCTTGATCCTTTGAAGTATGTGCAACTTCATTATGGATTAATTATCACTTCAGCATGGTATCAAAGCTATGGCCTTGTAAAACCCTTCCTATATCAGAGAATTGAGTTATTGCTAGAATAGAGATTTTCATGGTAGGTTGATTTTGGCTATTGTTGGAGGGAATCTAAGCTCACCATTGAGTCCTGAGAATTGAAGAAAGTTAGAATTGTCTTTTTTTGACTCAAATACAACCATTTTTTGATACAATCATTTTTTGTCAAAGTACTAAGGGTTTGATGGAAGGGCTAGTTGCCAACTTAAGGAGGTTGTTGATTGTCTAAAATAGTTTGAGCCAAATCCAACCTCACCATTGTACTCAGAAGGTCCAAAATCCCTAAGAACATCTACCAAATTATCAAATTTGGACACTTTCATCTCAGGCCATCAGAGGTTTTTTCATCATAAATACATGTACAACATCTGTATGAAATCCATACAATAGCATGGATCTATACATTATAGATAGAGGCGAGAAAAAATAGCCTATCCAACTGTTCACAAATAAAAATTACTCTATCCAAGTTTCTTCGGCAAATTTTTTTGGCATATATTTGGGCATATCTAAGCATATTTGGATTCATCATGGGAATATTTTATGAATTTTTTTTCATCTTTTAGGGTAATTATTTTGGCATTTCCTGAATCGTCCTTCTTACCTACCTATATCATCATCCACTAAGGTTGGTATGATTTTGTTTGTAGTTTTAATATTAAAATAATCACATTATAAATTGTTGGAGGTTGACGTATTAGTCCACAGAGGTACGATCTCCAATTATTAGTGTATAATTAGCTGCGTCTTTCATTTTTTGGAAAAAGTTTATAACATGAAAGTTAATGAGCCATTTTGGAACTAGATTAGACGCGTACGACATTTTGGAGCTAATAACCTCTAAGGGGTTAATATTTTTTTCCTTTTTAAGAGAAAGTGGTCCTATCCATGATTAAGGACCTATTTGGCCTAGGGTATTTTTTTTGCCCCCCTTGTTTTACCTTGGACTCCATATAGGTGGTTTTTTTTTATGGAGCATAACTTCGACATCCAATATCAATTTTTTTGAAGACTTTCATATATCATCAAAAAGCTAGTTTTGCCAACTTCATCAGGGTGTAGGTTATTCCACCCAATTTTTCTATTTGTCAACCCTTTTGTAGCTTAAATTTGACCCTTCTATTTAGATGCTTGAGCTTATAACTATTTCCCATGATCTACAATTTTCATGATTCTTGTGATGTTGGAAAGGTATTGAGGAGCTCTATCATCTAGTCAATGCAATTTTTCTACTATCTATTGAGTTTTTAAATTTGTGGCATAAACTTGATAACTTGGACATCTTGCTTCTTGGAGAGGTACTATTTGTTGGGGGGCTTCATTTTAGTTGCTTATCATATTTGGAGATTTTCATATTCTTGTGGTGTTTCTATCTTTGAGATTTTGAAGAATTGTAATAGTATAAAATGGGTTGTTTATTTTATCCTTCTTTGATCATCTTAAAGAGGGGGAACTAAAAATAATGGAGTGATGGAATTATCACCCATCTTAGAGGGCTTCATTTATTTTCACATTTGTATGATCTTGTTTCCCTACTTGGCATACCTAGTTAGAGATTTGCTTGGAAATGCAAAAGGGATCTTGTCTTAGGAGTCATTTCTATGCATGTAGATGATGACATTTTGGAGTCTATTGTTGGTTTTGAGTGTCCTCATTCTCTTTGAACTAAATTTTGGGAGTTATATGGAGATCTTGATACTTAGCCATTCCCAGATGATCCTATTTTAGATTTCAATGTGCCTATCCACTCTTCAAAGAGGATACCCTGTGGTTGTGATATTATTATGAAATTTGATACTTTGAAGTATTTTGAAGCTTCAGATGAGATTGAGGTTTCTTCAGAGGTTCTTGATTCTTCTTTAGAGATAGTTGATCCACCTTCACTTCCCTTGACTTATTATCTAGAGTCATTTGATACTTCCATTAAACCTAATCAGCGGGACCATCATTTTTTTCCATATTTGTTTAGAGAATACATTTCAACATTGTGGTTGCAGAATGGATTCCTTTTTGATATTTCAACCTTGGTTTGTCATTCTACTTCAAATTTGGAGGATATATTTGAGGGGTTATCTCTCCCTCTTGATGACAACTATTGCACTCTTGTTGTCACCTCATTTGTGCCTTTTGAGCTTGTTCTACATCTGTTTCCATATCATTCCAATTTGTCACCTTCTTTTTTGATTGGGCATGTACCCGATTGGATTGTGGCATCATCATATTTCATGGACAAAGAGACACATGAGTATTTTTTAGAGACACCATCATCATTCTTAATTCTTCCATATTTCAAAGCATATCTTGTATGGGAAGCATACCTACATTTATACATGGTATTGTTTCTTCCTAAGGGGAGACAAGTTGTTTGTAAGTATTGGATCATAGTCTTGACACTAATTTTTAAGATTTAGGTAGACCAGAGAACCAAACAATGTTTATTATAATATAAAATAAAAAAGAAAAATAACAATTAAAATAACACACAATTTAACATGGTTCACCCAAAGCAAGTTGCACCCACAAAGAAACAATTATCTACTTTTTTTACTATCAACTAAAGAGAAAATTACATTTTGATGGTTTTCACATTCCACAACCACTTATTTATGAAGAATTTTTGGCAATTTGTAAAGGTTAGTTTACATACCAAAACAATGGTCGACTCCTTTATTAAATAATGGTCAATTTTTTCTTTGGGGGCGCTACCCTTGAGCCCTTGGCTAGGAGAATTTCCCCTAGTAGCCCCTGCTTGGGGTCTTGCCCCTATCCCCTACCATGGGCTATGTCATCTAAGATGGGATTTTCCCCTTGCACTTCCCCGTTAAATTAATTTAGGGGGAAAATGTGGCTAAAGAGTCACCAAACTTTAAGCCCAATAGAATGAAAAATGCGACATGTACCAACAATATCCCACTTGAAGATTGATCAGGATTCACACCAATAATTTTCTTTATTGGGGTTGTCCCCACCTTGTTGGTTTTATATATATATATGTATGTATGTATGTATGTATGTATGTATGTATGTACGTATGTATGTATGTACATGTACATATATGTAGATGTACATATATGTAGATGTACATATATATGTATATGTACATATATGTACATATATGTATATGTATATGTATACATATACATATACATATACATCTATATATATAGATGTATATACATATACATCTATATATACATATACATATACATAGATATATACATATATACATATATATATATACATATATATCTATATATATATATGTATATATCTATGTATATGTATATATCTATGTATATACATCTATATATATAGATGTATATGTATATACATCTATATATATAGATGTATATGTATATGTATATGTATACATATACATATACATATATGTACATATACATATATATGTACATGTACATATATGTACATCTACATATATGTACATCTACATATATACATAGATATAGATGTATATGTATACATCTATATATATGTATATATGTACATATATACATATATATAGATGTATATATATATGTATATATATGTATAGATGTATATATATATATATGTATATATATGTATATATTAATCTATATAAACATTCATTTTAAGGATGTTGCAAATAGTTCATATTATTTATCCTTAATAAATTGTGCCAGCCACAGGAGTCAAGAATCATTTGCAAGCAAAACACTTGTCACATAAGAGAGATCAAGAGAGAGAAATATTCTCAATAACCTCAGAATTTTGTATTGATTACACAAAAAAATATTGATTGCAATGAATGAATGAAACCCTAGACGCAAAACCCTAATGCAAGATTAAATGGCTAATGTCAAGTGTCACAATCATAATGAATAAGACAACTCAAGATATTATCAGCCTACTTAAATAAAAGGAAAAACCACCTAAGTTTAGCTTAAGTGAAAAAGTAGTTAAAGGACCTAATTAATTAAATAATTAGATAAAGTGTCCTAATTACTCCAACACCCCTCCTTAAGATTAACTTAGGTGTTGGGAAAATGGTGTCTCAACCTTGCATTTACATGAGGTTACTATTTATAGTAAGTTTTCATTTGAGCACGAAATAGTACGAAATTCTCCCCGAAGCTTCTGGTTGGTTAGATAAGCATTTCAGTTAAGTTACGTCGTAAGATCACAACTAGTTTTGAAGATATTAAATTTTTTCGTTTTGGAGGGGTCCAATGAAAGGTTTAAATTTGATTTTGAAGACTTTAGAGGCCCCAAAATTCCTTGAAAAGTGGGTGTTACAACATAGAGGTTTATGAGGCAATAGAGAACTTTGCGAGATTTCCGATGCTTCAAACGGTTCGTTAATAGGACAAACGGTTCTCAAGTTATGGCCTTCGAAAGTTTGTACTCCTAAAATAGGAAATATAAAATACATCGGACACATAAATGAGCTATAAAAAGGGAGAGACACGTCATAGGGCATCTAGAAGGGAGATAAGGTCGGCTACACCTTATTGGGTGGTTTTAGCCCATGGTTTTGTAATATTGTTTGACGGTTTCTTGTAGTGTATCTCCTATATATGAGGTGTGTGAGATAGAGGTTGTGTGTAAGAGTCTTATAGCTATTGAGGTACCTTTGAATCTCTAATTATGATACTCTTGTGAAGAGCTTGCTCTGCAAATATATTGTAACCTATTTTTGATTGCGGAATAATATATTGGGCAGCTTTTGGAATGTGGGGTTTTTCTCCCAAAAGGGTTTTCCCCACGTAAATCACTGTGTTATGGTTTGAATGTTATTATATCTATTTCTATTTTCTGTAACTATTGTGACGATCTGTAAAAGTTTTTCCATTACCCTCCTCTCAAGGTTAGTGTAGGAAGTTCTGCTACTTAACTTCCTTACAAGTGGCATTAGAATTTGATCACCTTTGGTTTCAATTGTGGGTTGTTGGGTTTTTTGAACTAATCTAGATTTGAGTGGGAGCTTTTGCAGAAGACACTTTTTGATCTTGTTGCAAGAATTTTCAGATGGCAAGTTCATCAGGAAAAATAGAGGTGGATAAATTTAATGAAATAAATTTTGAGATGTGGAAGCTGAAGATGGAAGATTTGCTAATAGATCAAGATCTATGGGACGTTGTTGATGCAAATGTCCAAAGGCCCTCAAATTCTACTGCGACGGCTCAGTATGATGTTATGGACCAAAAAGCCAAGGGTATAATCAGATTCTTCTTGGAAGACTTTGTTCTGATCAATGTCCATGAAGAAAACATTGTAAAGAAGCTATAGACTAAGCTTGGTGAAATGTATCAAGCAAAATCTTTATTAAATTAGATTTTCTCGAGGAAGAAATTATATTCCCTGAAGATGGAAGAGGGTGGATGAGTTGTAGACCACCTGGAAGCATTCAATATGTTGGTAGCTCAATTAGTATATGTCAGTGTTAAGATGAATGAAGTGGAGAAATGCACTAGATCTTGCTTTGTTCTTTGCCTGATTCGTGGGATTCTCTTGTTATGGCTATCAGTAGTACTTTTGTTGTTATGAAATCAGAAGATGTGGTGGGTGCCCTACTTGGTGAAGAGATGTGAAGGAAGTTATCCCATAGTTCAAAGGAATTCCTAACTGTTCATGAAAGACCTAAGGAGAAAGGAAAGAAGAATGAGAAGCATAATAAGTCCAAATCGAGAGGGAAATCGAAATCTCCTGGAAAGTCCAAAATCATTTGCTGGAATTGCAGTAAACCAGGTCACATTCGTAAGTACTGCAAAGAAGAAAAGAAGAAGATTGATTCTGATTTTGAGTCCGAGAAAGAAGATGGTAATGCATTTATTTCAGCTTTGGTGACTCATGCAGGTAATGATGCTTGGTTAATTGAATCAGGTGCATCTTTTCATATGACTTCCAATAGAGATTGGTTTTCTGAATATGAAGAATTTAATGGAGGTAAGGTGTACTTGGGTGATGATTCACATTTAGACATTGTTGGTCGAGGTAAAGTTAGAATCAAGTTTTCTGATGGTAGAATAAAAAGGATTAATGGTGTGCTGCATATACCTAGTTTAAAATGAAATATGTTATCTGTGAGGATGGATGCGGGTGTGCAGGTAGTCTTTTCTAAAATAGGATGTAAGATGATTAAGGGTGCTATGGTAATTGCTAGAGGTGTTGGGTTTGACACTTTGTATAAGCTAGACACATACACTGTTGAGTGTAATAACACTTCTGTCAAAAGTAAATTTGTGGAAGATTTGAGGGTTTCACCTTCAGTAGATGGAAATGGCTTTTGGGTACCTAAAGGTGCTCTTTCTTTTGAAGCAAAGTTACCTATAGAGAAGACTATGTTATGACACCATAGGCTTGGCCACATTGGAGAAAAGGGTCTAAGGACCTTTAAAAATAAAAACCTCGTTGAAGGTTTGAATGATTGTAATCTTGACTTTGATTTCTGTGATCATTGCATTTATGGAAAACAAAACCGCATTCAGTTTTACTTGAGTTCTCATAAAACTTGTGGTGTTTTGGATCTTATTCATTTTGATGTGTTTGGTCCTATAGATTTTCCTTCGATTAGAAAATCCACATATTATGTTTCATTTATTTGTGATTTTAGTAGAAGGATGTGGGTATATTTTCTAAAGAGTAAATCCGAAGTTTTTAGTCAATTTAAAGAATTTAAAGCAATGGTTGAGTTACAGACTGGAAAGAAATTTAAAAGTTTGAGGACTGGTAATGGTGGTAAATTTTGCTCTAATGATTTTGATATATTCTGTAAAGATTGTGGCATTAAAAAACAAAAGACAACTTCGTATTCTCCAGAACATAATGAAGTTACAGATAGAATGATTAGGACACTGATGGAAAAGACTAGGAGTATGTTGAGTGGGGTTGGTCTAGAGAAATTTTTTTGGGCTGAAGTTGTTGCCACTGCTTGCTACCTGATTAACAGGTCTCCTACATCAGCCCTTATTGATAAAATGCTTATGGAAGCATGGCCGGGTCACAATTCTTCATTGAGACATCTTAGAGTTTTTGGTTGTGAGGGATATACACATGTGCCAAAGGAGAAGCAGATAAAGTTGGAGAACAAGGTTGTGAAATGTATCTTCATCTGGTATAGTTATGGTGTGAAAGGATACAAGATTTGGGACCCTATTGCACAAAAGGTAATTCATAGTAGAAGTGTTATTTTTAGAGAAATCAAGTCTCCTTTTGTTACATTGTAGCCAGAACAAACTAAAAAGGAAGATGTGATTCAATTTCCTTCTACACCTGAAAGAGTTGAATCGAGACCCCTAGATAGGCAAGAAGTTGAGGAGAGCTCGTCTAGCTCTGAATCTTTAGAAGAGGAGGAAGAACCTCCAACTCAGCTTGTTTGAAGGTCTACAAGACATAAACAAACCACCTGAAAGGTATTTAGCTGATGATTGGAGATGTATTTTTGCTTTGAATACTAATGTGATGCAGAATCTTGGAAGATTGCTATGGAAGAAGAAATGACAACTTTGAAAAAGAATGATACATGAGATCTTGTACTATTTCCTGAAGGATGAAATCCTGTTGGTTGCAAATGGGTGTTCAAGAAAAAATGGGTGTTCCAGAAAAAGATTGTTTCAGATGGAAGCATTGAGAAGTATAAAGCAAGGTTGGTTGCAAAAGGCTACTCTTAGGTTAAGGGTGTTGATTATGGTGATATATTTTCTCTTGTTGCCAAAATGACATCCATTAGATTTTTGCTTTCTATTGTTGCTTCTTATGATTTAGAGGTTGAGAAAATGGATGTGAAAAATGATTTCCTTCATGGTGATTTTGAGGAGGATATTTATATGACACAGACGAAGCACTATGTGGTGAAGGTAAAAGTAATTTGGTTTGTAAATTAAAGAAATCTTGGTATGGCCTCAAACAGAGTCCTAGGATGTGGTACCAGAAATTTGATACATATGTGTTGAGTTTGGGATTTGAGTGTTTTAAATCAGATTACTGTGTTTATTATAAATCTGATGGTGATCATTTCCTATACATTACATTGTATGTTGATATGTTATTTATTGGTAAAGAGAAATATATGATTTCAGAACTAAAGTCTCAGCTCGCTGCTAAATTTGAAATGAAAGATCTTGGTGCATCGAAACACATTCTTGGGATGGAAATTAGAAGAGATAGAGTGAACAAAAAGCTATGGCTAGGCTAGAGTAAGTATGTGAATTCAGTGTTATAGAGGTTCAACATGTTGGATTATAGACCATTGTGTGTTCCTTTTACAATTAGAACAAAATTATTTGTTGCAGATTGTCCTACATCCCCATCGGAGATGGAAGACATGAGCAGAGTGCCTTACCAAAGTGAAATTGGAAGTTTGATGTATGCTATGGTCTATACTAGACCGGACATTGCCCAAGCAGTGGGAGTTTTGTCTAGATATATGTTTAATCCTGGTAGAGTTCATTGAGATGCAGTCAAAAGAGTCTTCAAATATGTGAAGGGTACCTCAGAGTATTCTTTGTGTTATCATGGTAATTCAGTTGGAGACGCGATTTCCCTTGATATTCATGGTTAGGTGGGTTTAGACTAGGCAGGTGATATTGATAGCAGAAGATCCACCGGTGCTTATGTGTTTACTTTATTTGGTGGTGCAATTAGTTGGATGAGTAAGCGACAGGCTGTGGTTGCTTTGTCCACTACTGAAGCAAAGTATATGGAAGCTACTCGTGCTTGTAAAGAGGCCATCTAGCTTAAGAGACTATGTTCAGACATTGGAATAAAACAAGGAGCTCAAATAGTTTATTGTGATAGTCAGAGTATGATCTGCCTAGCTAAGAACCCGATATTTCATGCCCGGACCAAGAACATTCACGTTCAGTATTATTTTGTCAGAGATATGGTTGAAGATGGCAGGGTGAAGCTGGTTAAGGTAGAAAATTTGATGAATGTTGAAGATTCTTTAACTAAGGCTATGAGCACAGAGAAGTTTAGATGGTGCTCGGAGTCGATCGGCCTCATGGCCCCTAGCAATTGATTTATTGTGTCGATACTCCCTTTTCTCTTGCAAAGCGTTCGACGAGTGGGAGATTTGTTGGGAAAATGGTGTCTCAACCTTGCATTTACATGAAGTTACTATTTATAGTAAGTTTTCATTTGAGCACGAAATGGTGTAAAATTCTCCCTGAAGCTTTTGGTTGGCTAGATAAGCATTCTAGTAAACTTACGTCGCAAGATCACTACTAGTTTTGAAGATATTAAATTTTTCATTTTGGAGGGGTCCAATGAAAGGTTTAAATTTAATTTTGAGGACTTTAGAGGCCCCCAGAACACCCTAAAAAGTGGGCATAAATAGTGTAGCAGTTTATAAGGTAATAGAGAACTTCTTGAGCTTTCTGGCGCTTCAAACAGTTCGTCAATAGGACAAACGGTTCTCAAGTTATGGCCTCTGGAAGTTTGTACTCCTGAAATAGGAAATATAAAATACATCGGACACATAAATAAGTTGTGAAAAGGGAGGGACACATCATAGGGCATCTAGAAGGGAGATAAGGTCGACTACACCTTATTGGGTGGTTTTAGCCCATGGTTTTGTAGTATCGTTTAATGATTTCTTGTATTGTATCTCCTATATATGAGGTGTGTGAGATAGAAGTTGTGTGTAAGAGTCTTATAGCTATTGAGTTACCTCTAAATCTCTGATTAGTGGTACTCCTATGAAGATCTTTCTCTGCAAGTATATTGCAATCTATTTTTGATTGCGGAATAATATAATGGGTGGCTTTTGGAGTGTGGGGTTTTCTCCCGAAAGGGTTTTCCCCACATAAATCACTGTGTTATGGTTCAAATGTTATTATATCTATTTCTGTTTTCTGTAATTGTTGTGATTATCTGTAAAAGTTTTTGCATTACCCTTCTCTCAAGGTTAGTGTAGGAAGTTGTTTCGCTACTTAACTTCCTTACATTAGGGATAAGCTAAAGAGCTAAAGATGAATGCAAAATGGAAGCATGAATGAATGGGCTTGATTAGGTACCCATGTACAAACCAATGCAACTCTCACTAACAGAGAAAAAGAGTAAATTATGGGTGGGAGAAAACTCCTCTCCAAAAGAGAGAAAGAGAAATGAAAAAGAGTACATGTGACTAAGCATGGAGGACTCCAAATGTCCCCCCAAGTATTGAATCAATCACATAGGTACAATTGATATCCTCCCCATATGATAGAAAAAAAGACAATGTATCCCCCTATAATGAGGAGGCTCCAACATTGAAAGTGAATTCTCAAAGTCAAACATTGAAGATGATCCAAGAGCAATAAACAACGTTCCTCCCCTTGGGAAGAAACAAATCCAATGGTCATTGTAGAATCAAGTCCATGAAAGGAGATTGAAGGAATAGTCTTATGATGTGTGTCACGAAAGTTTTATCAATTGTTTACATGTTTGAATCAAAAGATACCAAATGAACTAAAGCAAATCCAAATAGTTGTACATATACCTAATGAAAAACCTTTGAAGTCACTAAAAATTGGATGATAGGAATGCTAAAACTACCATCAAAGAGGAACTAAAGATCCTAAAACATGTCCCTAATGTTTGCAATGTGTGACTCAATAAATAACCCTACAATAGCTAGCAAGAAGTCATCCCACAAAGCTAAAACTGGGAGGGAACTATCAACCTATTGAATTGAATAAATGGGGGCCATGCATGAGCCAATGGAAATCTAATCATGAACACAAAAAGATGTAGATTGATATAGTGTCTCAATGTGAGGCGTGAGAACTAAGATACAAGCCTTTGATCCATCAAGACATGAAAGACTCGTGATATACTCAAGTGTATCAAAAGTACCATGATCATAGGGTATACAATCTACATTTTCAAGGGGAATGACACAATTTGTTGCAAGATCCTCTAGAAATAGAGAGATATGTGGGTTTCCATAGATCTCCCAAAGGCAAGTCCAAAGTGCATGAGGATATTTAATGTCCAACAAAGTACACATAGTGTCATCATAAATACTAGAATCAATCAATCCTACAATATGGTCATTAATATCCTCCAAGCATGCTAACTCCATTACGAGGCTAGTTGAGGGATCTGTACATAGAGATAAGGCAAAAAATCAAGCCACCTAAGATGTGTCAAGATACCCTTTTCTCAAGACTCATAATTGTCATTTGTCAGAATGATAATAAAAGAATGAATAGAAAAAACCATGATACCTCAAATGAAATAATTAGACCCCAAAAAACTCAACACATGTAAAGAAAATCAAATACAACCCTCTCCCACAAACAGATCCATTCCAAGTGCCAAAATATCCAAGTAATTGAGGAAATAGTGAAACATATAAATCTAAATAAAATGTACCTAGGGAAAATCTAGAAAAATGGACTTGACACCTGAGTAGAAGACTCCACCATCTTTCTAGATATCTAGTTTGCAAAAAATATATTCTGGATGTGCAAGATATGGCCTCATAAGTATGAAACTAAAGATCTAACTTTGGAGGCCTAATATGAAAAATTGGAGCAAAATTTGATAAACCCACTAGCACCATTAGATTGATGTTGGAACTAGATTTTTGACAATATCTTGTTTGTGATATTTTGAGCTTATATGACCAAGTTATGGTAAAAAAACTAACTGCATGTCAATTAGGGTTTTGAGGCTTGAAAGAGGTAAAAAAGTTGATTGTATTGTTGATGTCATGCTTACATCAACAAATATTTTGGGAATATTCTTAGTCACTTAAAAAATGCCCTTCTTGCCTAAAAATTCTTGCTGGAATATGTTCTAGTGTTGCTAGAATATTCTTCTCTACTAAAATTAGGAGGTTAAGCTAAATTCAGAGGTGTACTAAATTTAGTGAAAAATGTGCCAAATTTTGGATGCTAACACAAGTATCTATATTGTGGGTCTTCTTGTGCATGTTTGTAAGTATGACAAGGACCTTAACTTTTCAAAAAACTTTTCGCCCCTTGTTTTCAAGAAAAAAAAGACGTTATGATTTTAAAAAAATTGATTTTTTTTTTGAGCGAACCTACAATAATTTTTTATTGTCAATTTTATTGACTGTACAAGCACTAGCCATATGACATACAAATCTCTATGATTGTATGAATTTTCATATAGGTACTAGGCACCCCCAAAAAATTATCTCATTTTCGGCAAATATAGATATTAATGAATTGACATACTTTTTTAGAGTTTTGAGGGAAATGGTGACCTCTGTTTCACTCGAAAGTGCCTAGATTTTTTTGTTGACCCCCATATTTTGCCTTGATTTGCATGCTCTTAGCCAAATTGATCCAAAACTTCAATTACTTGAATTTTGACAAAATTATAGTCAATCTATATAGGTTTTGGGACATTATAAACGCAATCACGACCTCTATTTGAGCCCAATAAGCACAAAAATCTCTCAAGATTGGATCCCTAAAAAATATGGTTAAGAACTGAGAAGATTTACTCTAATACCATGTAGAATTTGATGATACAACCACAACAACCAAGAATTATCTACAAGCAAAATACCTACCACATAAAAGAGATCAAGAGAGAACAATATGCTCAACAACTTGAGAATTTTGTATTGATTGCATAAAAGAATATTGATTATAATGAATGAGTGAATCCTTATAAAAGGATGAATGAAACCCAATATGCAAAACTTTAATGCAAGATTAAATTAGCTAGTGCAAAGTGTCACAATCATAATGAACAAGACAACTTAAGCTATCATTAGCCTAATTAAACAAAAGGAAAAAGAACCTCAGTTTAACTTAAAAGAGAAATTGATTAATGTTGAACATACCATAGGACTGAGAGGGGGGGTGAATCAGTCCAAACCTCAAAACACTTTACTTTTAATTGATTAAACTCCAAACCACAATTATCCTATTACTACAATTGTGAAACATGAAAGCATAAAGCACAACACACACATGAACACCAAATTTACATGGAAAACCACAAAGAGGTAAAAACCATGGTGAGAATCTCACACTCACAATATGAAAAATCAATTACGATGTTTAGGCTTACGGCCAAAAAGTTCACAACCTCTGAAAGGACTTGTAAGACTAAGATGTATACCCTTGGGGCAAGATACAAATGCGCAAACTACCAAAAGAAACACACCTTCTTCTGGCAAGTGTAGAGGATTAAATGAATTGAAATGAGTAATATCTCCTGATCTTGAAATTTCCTTGGATCACTATGTTAAGCGACCAATATCATGAAAAACACATCTAACTTTAATATCGGTCTCAATACTCTTCACAATTGTCTTTCACACTTCTGCTATACCAAATCTACATGCGCTTCATTCAAATCCACTTCACATCAATTCACATCCATTACATACTCAACTCATGCATTCACACTTCTATATATACAATATAATTCATTGAAACCCTAAAATGGGCCAGCACCAAAAGAAACATGTAGATAAACAACGTAGCATGCAAATCAGTCAGTCCAAAACCATTCTCCAGTGTATAAAACATAATCCAAACCTACACACACCATGGTGAGATATATATCAACATCAACACTCAACCACCAAAGTATATCTAAACCAAATAGGCATGATCCATATAGGATACACCACCTTAGTCAACTGAAAACCAAACTAACTGACAACACTAAACTCATAACATCATAACTTCACTTTTGAATCAAACCATTGTCAGAAAACTAAACCAAAACACTACACAAACTAAATAGACATGTCCTCCAAGTTGCAATACTTGAACCGACACATTAGAGAATCGCCAAGCATTCTCTAGACCAGTTTTGATAGACCACCATTGTCATAAACAACAACAACAACAAATTCCATCATTTGATCAACAAAAGACCTATAAACTTGATAGTGAAATATACATAGATAATAACCATTATATTCAAAACCACACTCCATAATATTCACACAACAGAGGAATGCAAAGCATTCTTCCACAAGGACATTAAAAACTTTGTCCTGCATAAATACTATTTCCTACATATTTCAAACTTCTACCACACCAATCTTCTAGAAACACCTCAATATCACTACCATACCACACAACAACATCAAACAAACATTTTTGGACCATTTTCAACACATAGTGACATCAATGACAACACAAGATAGGTTGACATAAATGAAAACACAACACAACAACTCAAGTTTCCAACATACTCCCTCTTTTCATTGATGGCAACATAACACCAAAAACAAAGAAAATTGAACTCACAACTGTTATATCTCCCAATCCATATCTCTCTCCCCCTTTGACATCAAAGACAAAGGGCACATTGTTAAACTCCCCCCCTACTGATAAGACACTAATAATTGCACCACTCACTACTCCCCTTGAGAACATGGCCAACACATCAATCTAGGAGCAAAAAAATGAACTTTAGAACTCCCCTTGGGGGTCCCCAACTTCTATCAAAGATATCAAAGGTATCCTCTACCAAAGCCTTAGTAAAGATATATGCAATCTATTCTTTTGTAGGAACATACTCTAATCTGACTTCCTTCTCTGCAAACTTCTCTCTTAAGAAATGATACTAGATTGTAATATGTTTGGTCCTTGAATGCATTAATGAATTCTTTAAAATAAAATAGCACTTGAATTATCACACATAATAGGAATGGCTTTATCATACTTCACCTTAATATCAGTAAGAGTTTGCTTCATCCATATAACTTGAGTACAACAAGATGTTGTTGCAATGTATTTTTCTTGTGTAGTAGATAATGACATTAAGTCTTTTTTTCTTACTCAACCAAGAGACCAATTTGTCTCCCAAGAAAAATGCACCATCACTTGTACTTGTTTTGACGTCACCACATCCTACCCAACCAACATCTGTATTGCTTTCAAATTGTAATCACCATCCTTCTTATACCAAAACCTATAATTTGGAGTCCCTTTCAAATATCTAATATCCTCGTTACCACTTGATCATGAGATTGCTTAAAATTAGCTTGATATCTTCCAACCAAGAAGACAACGTGCATTGTACTTGGTCTTGAAGCATTCAAATACAACAATCCTCCAATAATAGATCTATTCATTTTCTTATGAACATCTAGAGATCCATCATCCTTTCTTAACTTACAACTAGTAGCCATAGGTGTTGCAACCGGTTTAGAATTTTCCATCTCAAACTTCTTCAACAACTCCTTGATATACATGGTCTGAGAAATGAAAATGCCTTTTTTTGATCGAGTAACTTTAAGACCAAATAAAAATGATAGCTCTCCTAT
This sequence comes from Cryptomeria japonica, assembly GCF_030272615.1. Taxonomy (NCBI): domain Eukaryota; kingdom Viridiplantae; phylum Streptophyta; class Pinopsida; order Cupressales; family Cupressaceae; genus Cryptomeria; species Cryptomeria japonica. Next base: position 687,541,877 of record NC_081413.1, read on the forward strand.
CATAGACATCTCAAATTCCTTCTGCAAATTTTCTACATACATCATCATCTCCTCCAAATATGATATCATCAACATACACAACAACAATCAACAATTTATCACCTTCAACTTTGAAATGGAGATTACTATTTGTAGTACCTTTCTTGAATTTCTATTGTAACAAATACCTATCCAACCTTGCATACCAAGATCTAGGAGCTTGCTTGAGTCCATAAAGTGCTTAAGTCTACAAACTATATCTTCTGATAGTTTGAATTCTTCTGGTTATTTAATGTATACTTCTTCTTCAAATTATCCATTCAAAAGTGCTAACTTAATATCCATTTGATATAATTTACAATTCTTCTAAGAAAAAATACAAAAAACATCCTTATAGCTTCCATTCTTGCAACCGGATCAAAAGTATCCTTAAAGTCTATACCTTCAACTTGTGAATAACCCTTACACACCAATATTTCTTTGCTCCTTGTAAATTTTCCATCCTCATTTAGCTTGTTCTAGAACACCCACTTTGTTCCTATTACATTCTTGTCTATTAGTCTAGGTACCAATTCCCATGTTCGATTCTTCTCTATCTGATTCAACTCCTCTTCCATTTCCTTAATCCAACTTTCATCCTTGCTAGCTTCCACATAGGTCTTCAGTTCAACCTAAGATAAGAAACAATAGCTTGCTTGATCACTTTATTCTACAAGTCTTCTTCTTGTTTGAACACCTTTATTCTTGTCTCCAATAATTTGTTCCTTTGAATGATTCTTCCTCACATACTTTGCTAGTGTTTCAAGAGTTTGTTTAGGTTCCCTTTCTTCTGCATTTGTTTGTTCTTTCTCTTCTAGAGTAGGCTTCTCTTCTGCAACCACCAAAACAACTTCTATTTCAATTTCATATTTAGGTAAAGTCTCAGTCTGATTCCATTCTTCACTAACTCTAACATTTGCACTCTCCACAAGCTTGTTTAGCCTCTTATCATAACACCAATAAGCCTTAATCCTTATACAATATCTCAAGAATATGCCTGTTAGGGTTTCAAGTAGATCCGAAGCAAATATGAACTAACAATTATATGTAGATTTAAATACACAAGATAAAGAAATAAAATAGGACACAGATAACACAGAGATTTAACGTGGTTCACCCAGAATGGGTTACGTCCACCATACACAGCCGTCCAATCTTTCTTATTATCTAGCAAAAATAGTACTTTTCTGATTAGTCACCACATTTCAACAATCTCCCACTTGGAGACTGATCAGGCTCCACACCGAACAATCTCCCATTTGGAGACTGATACTACATGACACCACTGTACATGCAGCATCTACTGGATAAAACACTAGGACTCAACTGGTATAAATTCCACAATTATCAATCAAGAAGACCAACATAAACTGATGAAGAAATCAACTTCTCCTGTGGAACTACCTTCATGAACATATCGGCAAGATTCTCACTTGTGTGAATCTTCTCAAGCCGTAACTGACCCTCCTCCAAAACAGTCCGAATGAAGTGGTACCTGAGCTGAATGTGCTTTGTCCTTGAATGAAAAGCAGAGTTCTTCACAAGATAAATGGCACTCTGGCTATCAGTATACAATGGGCGATCCTCCTGTGTTTGACCCAATTCCTCCAGAAAACATTGTAACCAAATCAACTCCTTGCTGGCTTTTGTAGTAGCAACATACTCAGCTTCAGTGGTTGAAAGTGCAACAACCTTTTGCAGCCTAGAAACCCAACTGACTGCAGTTCCCCAGCCTAGAAACCCAACTGACTGCAGTTTCCCCTATAGTAAAAACATATCCTATAGTACTCCTTCGTGAATCAATATCACCCGCCATATCAGAATCAACAAATCCACTTAGAGCAACATTAGATCTTTTGAAACATAATGCCTTCATAGTAGTTCCTTTCAAATACCGAAGAATCCATTTCACAACATTCCAATGTTCAATACCCGGATTACTCATAAACTTGCTCACAACTCCCACTGCATGTGCAATATCTAGTTTTGTGCATACCATTGCATACATCAGACTGCCAATAGCTGATGAATACGAGATATTAGACATTTTATTAACCTCTTCCTGTGCCTTTGGGCACATCTCCTTAGTCAATTTGAAATGACTAGCCAAAGGTGTACTAACTGCTTTTGCATCCTGCATGTTAAATCTTTTCAACACCTTCTTTATATACTCACTTTGGGACAAATTCAAGGTTCTATTTTTCCTGTCCCGTGTAATCCTCATACCAAGAATTTGCTTAGCTGCACCCAAATCCTTCATAGCAAATGACCTGGCTAATTTTTGTTTAAGATCATTTATGTGTTCCATGTTAGAACCATCAACAAGCATGTCATCAACATAAAGCAACAGGATAATATAACTACCATTATCCAATCTCTTAAAATATACACAATGATCAGAATGACATCTATGATAACCGTGTTCAACCATGAAACTATCAAATTTTAAATACCATTGTCGGGGTGCTTGCTTTAGGCCATACAAACTTTTCTTCAACCTGCACACCAAGTTCTCCTTACCTTTGACCTCATATCCCTGTGGTTGCAACATGTAAATTTCCTCCTCCAAATCTCCATGGAGAAAAGCTATTTTGACATCTCATTGTTCAAGATGTAAATCATCTGTAGCCACAAGACTAAGTACAGTTCTAATTGAAGTCATTTTTACAACTAGAGAAAATATTTCATCATAATCTATACCCTTTTTCTGTGCAAAACCTTTTACCACAAGTCTGGCCTTATATCTTTTCTAACCTCCTTCCTCCTCCTCTAGTCGATAAACCCATTTGTTAGGCAAGGCTCTTTTTTATACAAGTAAAGGGACTAAGTCCCAAGTCTTATTTTTCATCAAGGAGTCCATCTCCTCTTTCATGCCTAGCTCCCACTGTTGTTTGGCATCCGCTTGCATTGCTTCGTCATATTCTTCTGGTTCACCAGAATCCATTAATAAAATAGAATACAAAGAAGGAGAAAATCTTTCAGGGGGTCTACTTGTCCTCGTAGAATGTCTAACACTTGCAGGAGTTTGTGGGACAATCTGTTGTTGCTGAGCATCAGGTATCTGTGGCATTTCATTTTAGGAATCTTATCCAACACCACATATTCTTGTTTGTCCTGTTCACGCATCTTTTCCTGCATCTGTTCTTTATACATAACCTTCTCATTGAATATAACATCTCTACTTCTAGTTATTTTCTTATTTTCAAAATCTCATAACCGATAGCCATATTCATCTATCCCATATCCAATGAAGGTACATTTCTGAGATTTAGCATCAAGCTTGGTTCTGTTTTCTTTATCAACATGGACAAAAGCTTCGCAACCAAAAGTTTTTAGAAAATAATAATTTACCTTTTTACTAGTCCATGCCTCCTCTGGAATACCACCATCCAAAGGGGTTGAAGGTCCTCTATTTATCAAATAGACAGTAGTATGTACAACATCTGCCCAAAAATGTAAGGGCAATCCAGCATGCAATCTCATGCTCCTTGCGCGTTCCATGATAGTTCTATTCATTCTCCTTGAGACACCATTTTCCTATGGAGTTCCTGGAACTGTCTTCTGCTTTCTAATCCCATTTAAGGAGCAATAATATTCAAATGCTTTGCTGCAATACTCATCTCCATTATCCGATCTGAGACACTTCAACTTTTTTCCTATCTCATTCTCAACCAAAGCTTTCCATTTCTTAAAAGTTTCAAAAACATCTGATTTTTGTTTTAGGAAATATACCCATGTTTTTCTGGTTGAGTCATCAATAAAAATAACATAATAACAAGAGACACCAAGAGATGATACCTGAGCTAGTCCCCATACATCTGAATGTACAAGCTCTAACTTCTCACTCTTCTTCTCTTTCCCAACCTTGAGAAATCTGACTCTTTTTTGTTTACCATAAACACAGTTTTCACAGAACTCTAAATCAATCTTCTTTAGTCCTAGCAATAGATTTTTGGAGTGAAGGGTTTTCATCCCTTTCTCACTTATGTGCCCAAGCCTATGGTGCCACATTATCAAATCTGTTCTTGCAACATTTATTGTTGTTGTCCCTGTAGTAACTTTATCTGTAGCAGCTAAAGTAGAGTAAGTGTTACCAGTACACAGATATAATGTACCTACCTTTGCACCTTTAGCTACTACTAATGATCCTTTAGTGACCTTCCACATACTATCTAAGAAGGTAACTATGTAACCTTCACTACCTAGTTGCCCTACAAAAATTAAATTTCTTCTTAAATTAGGAACATGTCTTACCTCTTGCAGAAACTAGTCATTACCATTCTGCAACTTGATCTTTATCTTTCCTTTTCCAACAATTTGATAGGGCTCATCATCACCCAAATATACCTGTCCAAAATCACCTTGAACATAATCTAGAAAATATTTTCTATGGGGTGTAGCATGAAATGAAGCCCCATAATCTATTACCCAGGAATCATTAACATTATCCAAACATGAGATTAAAGCATCTTGTAAAGTATTACTTGCAATATTAGCTTCCTTACTGTCATTTTCATTTTTGTCTCCTTCTTTGTTTTTCCGAGACCAACAGTCTTTCTTTAGATGACCAGGCTTTCCGTAGTACCAACAATCTTTCTTTCCTCTGGATCGAGAGTGTCTTTTCTTTGACTTCCCTCATGACTTCTCATTCCCAGGGCCTTTTCCTCTTTCATTTGATCTTCCTCTATTCTCCACATTCAAAACACTACCCGATGATGTTGGAGTCTCACCTATGCTTTTCCTTCGCATTTCCTCGCTTAGGATAACACCAACAATATCATCAAATACCAAAGTATTTTTACCAGAGATAGAGTTACTTACAGCCATAACCAAGCTATTTCAGCTTTCTGGCAAAGAACATAAAATCAAGAGAGCCCTAACCTCTTCCGCAAAGGTAATTTTTACTGAAGACAATTGACTAGTAATTGTATTAAATTCATTTAAGTGCTCCACTACAGATCCTCCCTCACTCATTTTCAAATTAAACAAACGCTTCATAAGAAATACCTTATTCGAAGCCGAGGGTTTCTCATACAACTTAGCCAATGTTGCCATCAAATCTATAGCCATTTTTGCTTCTATTACATTGAATGCTACAGATGGCACAAGGCATAATAGAATGGATCCCAGTGCCTTTCTATCTAAAATGTCCCACTCTTCGTCTGACATTGTGGTCGGTTTCTTTGCCTTTCCTTCCAATGGCCGCCACAAATCCTTTTGATACAGGTAATCCTCCATCTGCATTTTCCATAACTGATAATTTTGGCCGTTAAACTTTTTGACCTTGAATTTGGAATCCTCCATTGCTCCCACTCAAATCTGAAAGTCCTGCGAATTTATAGAAAACCTCGCTCTGATACCAATTGTTAGGGTTTCAAGTAGATCCGAAGTAAATATGAACTAACAATTATATGTAGATTTAAATAGAAAAGATAAAGAAATAAAACAGGACACAGATAACACAGAGATTTAACATGGTTCACCCTGAATGGGTTATGTCCACCATACACAACCGTCCAATCTTTCTTATTATCTAGCAAAAATAGTACATAAACCTTACAATGCCTTAAGCATCCTAGCCACTTATAACATGCGTTTTTAGGGCAACAATCAAAGTCGGCCTTTTTTAGGGTTTTATTACAATGTCGGTTTCCATCAACAAAAAATACCCCAATTTTTTTTTTTTCGGGGGCTGCCACCTCCGAACCCCTGCCCAGGGCCTGGCCTGGGCCCACACCCCGATGAGGATACGTGCTAAGTGTATAGTACTTTTCTGATCAGTCACCACATTTCAACAATGCCTTCATTTGATCTCATGTCAAACTTCCATAGATCATCTTCATCTCTTCTTATGTAGCACTTGCTTTTTTTTTAAATGAAATACTTGATCGTAAAAGGTCTTCCATTCCATAGCTCGTAAGGTGTTTTTGTGTGATTCATTCTTATCTGAACCCAATTAATAATATAAACAATAGTATGCACAACCTATTTCCAATACATATTAGGTAGGTTAGCATCCTTCATCATAGTTCTAGCCATTTCAACAATAGTCATATTCTTTCTTTGTACTACCCCATTCTACTAAGGGGTCTTAAGAGTAGTTCAAAATGTCTTCTAATACCATGCTCTTCACAAAATCTATCAAATTTGTTTGAAGCAATATCTCATCCTCTATCAAATCTTAAACATTTGATTCTAGCATCCACTTGATTCTCAACCATAGACTTGAATACTTTAAACCTTTCTAAAGCTTCAAATTTTTCTCTCAAGAAAGTAACCCATGCCATTCTAGAATGATCATCAATAAGTAACATAAAATGTCTTTCACCATTTAGTCCTCTTTTCCTTTTAGGTATACATAGGTCTATATGAACTAGCTCCAAAGGTCTTGAAGTTGAATATTCCTTATTCTTGAATCTTCTCTTTGTTTGCTTTCCTAGCTAGCATTCCATGTACATAGTATTGACGAGTTTGATGATCTTTGGTAAATGTTTTACAAGAGTAGAACTAATCTTCACCATATCTTCAAATTTTATATGCCCCATCGTTTTGTGCCACAACCAACATTCACTTCTCTATGCCAACATACAACTACTACTACTATTATCCTTCATATAGTAAACATTGTCATTAGTCCTTATACCTTCTACTACTAATCTTCTAGAACCTCCTTTCTCGATCTCACATTTAGACCTATGAAATACGACCTTATAACCTTTTCTATACATTTGAATCACACCTAAGAGATTATGTCTCAAGCCCTTAACATAATAGGCATCATCAATCTTATGCTTACTATCAATTAAAATAATACCTTTACCACAAATAGGTGCAACTTCCTCTCTTGCAAATTTTATAAATATACCATCATAATTCTTAAGATCAATGAACTTTTCTTTATCTCCTATCATGTGATTTGAGCATCTAAAATCAATTATCCATGCCTTATGTTCAACTTTCACATGTAGTGCAGTCTTCACATTCACTGGTTTTTCACTGTTCTCCACTCCTTTAATTACTGAACCTTTCAACACTCTTATCCTATATAGCTAAAAATAATGATTCTTCATTTGAGTCATTTCTATCTTCCTCTTCAAATGAATGAGTCTCCATTGAACAAAAAATATTCTTAGACTTGTCTTTGTTATCTATTCTCATATTTCAACTATTCCATCTATGATTGTCTCTTTCCTTGTTATCATCATTATATATTCTATCATGGTCTTCCCTATAAGTACATCTAGAAGCATAATGATCAATTCTTCCACAATTGAAATATTTGAAGTGTAAATTACTTTTGTAATTTCTAGATCCTTCTTTAGTCTTCTTAGAAAATTTTCTTCTATCTCATCCATGTCATTGCTTGATTCACTTTCATCTTCAATCTTCCTTCTAGCCTTGAATGTAGCACCTTTCTTCTCTTTCCGCAACTCATCTAGCTCGTCAATCTCAAAGGTAGAGAGTAAGCCATATAGATAATCCAAAGTGTACTTGTCCATATCATGGGTTTCTTCAATAGAATACTTCTTAGGCTTGTCACATTTAGGCAATGTCAACATCACTTTTCTCACAACTTCACTTTCTTCTAACTTACCACCAATACCCTTGATTGGCCTGGCAATCTTATTTACCCGGTATATAGATTTCAATTTTCTCATCATCAAAGATTCTTAGGTTCTCAAACTTTTTATTTAGATTTTTCAACTTGGTTTGCTTTGTCTTTTCATCACCTTCATATATAATACTCAACTTCTCTCAGACTTCTTTGGCAGATTTCAACCCAACAAATTTATGTTGTTATATGGAGCCTAATCAGAATTAGAGGTTAAATTTTCCCGTTTTATTGACGTAGTTTCCCCCCAAATTATTCAATGGGGGTTTGGGGGTAGCACCCCCAAGATGGGGTTTGGGGGCAACGCCCCTTCCAGGGGGTCCAAGGGAAGTGCCCTTGCGACACCCTCGAAAGCTCAAACGACTTTTATTACTTTATAAAGTGTCGAGAGTTTTTTTTCTATTGGCTGACATATACTAACCTTATTTTTTGTAACCAACATAAGTCTTGATAAAATTACTAAGGGTTAGGGTTTTCATTGAGATTTTGTAGCATTTTGCAGTGGTATTGAGTTGTAAGAGATTTTTGATTGTAATCGGTTTGATTTGATGGATAATAATATTGGACTCTATGTTTGGTGGATGTAGCCTGAGTTTGGGTGAACCACATTAAAAAAGTTCTCTTCACTATTATTATTTCTATTTTTTTCATTCTTCTATTTAATCTTTTTTGTATTTAATTGATATTTTTTGCATCCAATTCCTAACAAGTGGTATTAGAGAGGGCTGTGTTCGATTATTATCTATGGGAAGGTCTCACAGTTGAGTGGGAGTCTCACAGTTAAGTGGAAACAATGGAAGACAAGGGTAAATTGAAGGTAGATAAATTCAATGAGCAGAACTATCAGTTATGGAAGATGCATATGGAGGATTATCTCTATCAGAAGGACTTATGGAGGCTGTTGGAAGGAATAACCAAGAAAACAACAACAATGAGTGATGAGGATTGGAATTTTCTGGATATAAAGGCATTGGGAACCATTCGGTTGTGCCTTACACCATTCATGGCATTCAATATGATAGAAGCGAAGACAACGATTCAACTGATGAAAGCTTTGGCTAAATTGTATGAAAAATCCCCAGCCTCAAATAAGGTAAATTTCATGAAGCATTTATTTTATCTAAAAATGATTGAAGGTGGATCTATGACAAATCATTTAATTGAGTTTAATATGATTACCAGTCAATTGGCTTCTATAAAGGTAATTTCGATGAAGAAGTTAGAGCTATCCTGATATTATGTCTGTTTCCTAAAAGTTAGAATAGTTTGGTAATGGCGGTCAGTAACTCTGTTTCTGGTTCAAATACCCTGAAATATGATGATGTTGTTAGTGTTATTCTGAGTGAGGAAATTCATAGGAAAAGCTCAAGTGGATCCACATCAGGTAGTGTTTTGAATGCAGAAAGTAGGGGTAGATCAAAGGAGAGAGAAAAAGGTTCTAGAGGTCGTGGGAAGTCACAAGGAAAATCAAAGGACAAGAGGTCCCAATCTAGAGGATAAAAATATTATTGGTATTGTGGGAAACCAAGTCATCTAAAACAAGATTGTTGGTCTCGGAAGAATAAAGAAGGAGACAAAAAATAAATTAATAAGGCAACAAATGTGGTAAGTAATAAATCTGAAGATGATGATTTGATTCTTTTCCTAGATAATGCTAATGATTCATGGGTTTTAGATTCAAGGGCCTCATTTCATGCTATGCCCCATAGAAGTTATTTTATTGATTATGTCCAAGGGGATTTTGGGCTTGTTTATATGGTATATATTGAACCTTGTTAGATTGTTGGAAAGGGAAGAATTGAGATTAAGTTGCAGAATGTGAATCATTGGCTACTATAAGAGGTAAGACACGTTCCAAGGTTGAGTAGGAATTTAATTTTAGTAGGGCAGTTAGGTGATGAAGGTTTCACAATTACTTTTAATGATAAAAATTGGAAGGTTTCAAGAGATGCCTTGATAGTAGAAAAAGGTGTGAAAGTAGACACCTTATATCTTTGTACATGTCATACTGTTCCTTCTACTTTAGTTGTTGCAAAGAATACCCAAACAGGTTTATGAACAATTGCTATGGGTTCACAGGAAGAGCCTAAAATAGTTGTTGCAGGGTCTGAGACAATATTGTGGCATAATAGACTTGAGCATATGAGTGAAAAAGGTATGAAGGTACTTCATTCTAAAAAAGTTTTACTAGGTTCGAAATGCATTAATATGGATTTCTGTGAAAGTTGTGTGTATGGCAAACAAAAGAGAGTTAGTTTTCTCAAGGATGGGAAGCAAAAGAAAGATCAAAAGTTGGAGCTTGTGCATACAGATGTATGGGGACCGGCTCATGTATCTTCTCTCTATGGCTCTCAATATTATGTTACACTCATAGATGATGCAACTAAGAAGGTTTGGATTTATTTACTTAGGCAAAAATCTGTTGTATTTGAAATATTTAAGAAATGGAGAAGTTTGGTTGAGAATGAGATGGGTAAAAGATGAAAATGTCTCAAATCTGACAATGGTGGTGATGTTACTACTTATCAAATTGCCATTAATTTCTTATCCAAAGTCATACTATATATTCTAGTCGGTTAGTATTACCGAATCATGCAGTCAGTACACAGAGAAGTCGGTATGAACAGTCTAGTCGGTTACAAAAGAAAGCAGTCACAGAACACAGTGTTCACCAAGCTAATTATCGAGTAAAGTTTCATGGCTATCAAGTGGTAAAGTTAACTCATCGAGTGAAACGTTTTACCAGATACATTGAACCTGGACATGCACATGAAAACGTGTTACAAGATCAAGGCACATCTAACCGTTTTTGCATTGGGAATTGCACTAGGAGATTATGTATGATTACAAGGTCAATCTAACCAATGAGATATTTTGTTTAGTTATTCATTCGAAGAATCTTTTTGTAAGATCGAAGCAATGAATTAGATCACCGTTGTAAGAGATTTATTTAGCATGATTCTAGGGTTAGACATAACATATGCAACAAGAGATGTGAGATAACAGTGTGTATGCATGAAGGAAGACTGTTACAGAGACATAGAGAGGTCACCGAGAAGGTTATCAGTGAATAGTTGAAGAACAGAGTAAACAGAATGGTTTATCGAGTTTCGTTATGGGTTATCGAGGTATGCTACAAGCTAGGTAATCTTATTCAGAGCACATAGAATCTACTTTAGCATTTCAAATGTAAAGCTGTAGATATTTGTAATGATTTTATTGTAATATTTTGAAGTTGTAAGAAAAACCTTTAACAAGGCAAAAGACTCTAACCAAGTCTATAAATTGTAAATTCTTTAACCAGGTGCTACACTTATATAGTGTTGTAAAAATCCTTTAGTAAGATAGATCTAACTGATCTTGATACTCCTAACAGGGTAAGCTATCAGAAATAGCTAAATGTAGCTCTAACCGAGCATTCTTTATTATTGCAGTAGTGAAGTTGTGGGTGCCATCCCCACTACAGTTTTTCTCTCTAACCAAGAGTTTTTGCGTGACCAAAATATATGTGTTATGGAGTGAATCATGTATGATTGTTATCTGTTGATCTTAGTTTTATTTTATGTTACTGCACTATTAAGTCTATGCATAACAGTAAGGTTATTATCAGGGAAAAGTTTTGAAGTACTGATTCACCCCTCCCCTCTCAGTACATTAGCTTTCTATATTGGGCCTAACAGGTGAGTATTGCAAAAAATAATTTGAGGATTATTGTTCCTTTAATGGAATTCGTAGGCAAAAAATGATTCCAGGGACTCCATAAGAAAATGGAGTGGCTGAGCGAATGAATAGGACAATAATGGAGTGTGCAAGGAGCATGAGATTGCATGTTGGGTTGCCTTTAAACATGTGGGTAGAGGCTACCAATACTGTTGTATATTTAATTAATAGAGTTCCTTCAGTTCCTTTGGGTTGTGGTATTTTGGAGGAAGCATGGAAAGGTAAGAAGGTGAGTTATTCTTTTCTCAAAACCTTTGTATGTGAAGAATTTGCACTTGTAGATTCTGAAAATAGAACCAAACTAGATGAAAAAAAAAAAAAAAGTGTATCTTTGTTGGATATGGAATTGATGAATTTGGTTATAGGCTTTGGGATCTTGAAAATCTGAAAATTGTGAGAAGCAAGCATATTGTATTCAATGAGAAGGTGTTGTACAAAGATTAGTTGCAACAACATGCGAAGAAAGAAAATAATTTTGTGGTGTTGGATGATACTCCAGATAGTGATGTTCTAATGGTTCCTCATGCTCCACAACAACAACCAGAAATACCACAAACTCCAGTGAGTGTTAGATGGTCAACAAGGCTAAGTAGACCTCCTAAAAGGTTCTCTCCCTCTTTGTATTCTATTTTGTTAATAAATGTTGGTGAACCAAAAGGATATGATGAAGCTATGTAGGTGGATACAAAGGTTTAGTTGGATCATGCAATGAAAGAAGAAATGGACTCCTTAAAAAAAAATCAGAATTGGGAATTATGTAACTTGCCTACAGGTAAAAAGGCTTTATAAAACAAATGGGTTTATAGGCTGAAAAAGGAAGATGGAGGTAAGAACAAATTTAAAGCCATCCTAGTTGTCAAAGGATTTGCATAGAAAAAAGGCATTGATTTTGCTGAAATGTTTTCTTCGGTTGTTAAGATGACTTCTATTCACACTATTTCAAGTATTGTGGTTGCTAAATATTTGCATTTGGAACAACTAGATGTGAAAAACACCTTTCTCCATGGTGATTTGGAGGAGGAGATATATATGGAACAACTGTTGGCATTTCAGTAGAAAGAAAGATTGTTAGCATTTCAATAAGGATATTGAGAAGGTTGTTGGAGATTATTTGATATAACTGAAAAAGGATGATAACTATCTTTATAACATTATTTTGTCATTGATGTCAAGAAATTGATTTTCTGATTCAGTATGATTTTGCCATATCTTGAGAAGATTGATTTGAAGAGAATTAAGTTGTTGGTAAAAGACATAGAAAGAATGTGATAAGAAAGGGGAGAAATAAGATATTCAATGGGCAACTATTATCGAGTTAGACAATGATGAGATCATGATGTTTAGATTGTTTTGATATCCTACATATGTTATTGATTGTAAGGTTAATACTATACTATGTCACCGAGCAAAGAACCTAGTCAGTAAACCCTAAGGAACCTAGTCGGTAAACCCTAAGGTTATCGATATCAGTTAATGAAGGCAGAATGTCTACCGAGTAAAGTTTAGTATTTACCGAGTTGCAACCGAGTTATGACAAATCACATTGGATGGATAAAAGCATTATTTAATGAAGGACGATGATTAGCTGGAGATGTATAAATGATTGATATGCCGTGCATGAAGTTTGTTAAGGATCTATGACAATGGAAAATCAAGAGGAAGATCTACAACACAGATTGAACCGCAATAACCTGGTGCAAGTTCCTAGGAAGGAATGCAAGTCCCAAGGCAAGGTAAAATGTTTTCAGATCAAAGGATACATTGAACATGGTCAAGATTGAAGATCCGATGGCTAAGATTGATCATGGGAAATGTGATCAAGGAGATTAAGCGGTTAGGAATTGTTTATAAATAAGGAATTGTTGATAAACAATGTATGCAAGCAAGTGTAAGCATAGGGATGCTACATAGTGATTACCGAGCATAGAAGCTTGAAGACTTGTTTGAATAACAGAGTAGAGAGCCGAGCAGAGGGACAATATAAGTCCTATGACAAGATTGTTTTGAGCAAATAAGAATCTGCTTTAGCATTTTAGATGTGAAGTTGCAAATATATATTACTGTTGTTTATTTTGTAAGTGACAGAAAATCTCTTAACCGAGTGGACTTAACAGTCTTATTTGTAAACCCTCTAGCAAGGTAACATTCTAAATGAGTGTTTGAAATCCTTTGATAAGGTCACTTCTAAAAAAGTGAAGATCCTAACAGATCTGAGGAAAATCCCTTAACCGAGTCACATCTAGAAATGTGTTTGTAATCTTTAATAGGATTTGCTTTTAATCGAGCATACTCTAGAAGAGTATATTTCTTAGTGGGTCCGGAATCCCGTAGTGGTTTTTCCCTATTTGGGTTTCCACGTTAAATCTGGTGCTATATGTGTTATGATTCAAAATTTGTCAGCATACCTTTGCCTACTCATTTGAAATTGACTAAGGAGATGTGTCTGTTGGCAATATAGCATTATAACAGACAATGAGAGATTGTTGACATTTCAATAAGGATATTGAGAAGGTTGTTGATGATTATGGATATAACTGATTAAGGATGTTTACTGTCTTGATATTATTATTTTCTCATTGATGTCAAGAAATTGATTTTCTAATTCAGTATGATGTTGCCATATCTTGAGAAGCATGATTTGATGAGTATAAAGATGTTGGTAAAAGACATAGAAAGAATATGATGAATAAGGGGAGAAATAAGTTCTTCAATGGGCAACTATTACCGAGTCAAACAATAATGAGATCATGATGTTTAAATTGTTTTAGCATCATACATATGTTGTAAATTGTAAGGATAATACTATAGTATGTTACCAAGCAAAGAACCTAGTCAGTAAACCCTAAGGAACCTAGTCGGTAAACCCTAAGGTTATCACTATCGGTTAATGAAGGCAGAATGTCTACCGAGTGAAGTTTAGTATTTACTGAGTTATAACATAATGCATTAAATGGTTACATGCGTTATTCAATGAAGGAAGCTGATGAGCTGGAACTGATTATATGATTGGTATGCCATAAATATAGTTTGTTAATGAATCTATGGCAAAGGAAAGTCGGCATGAAGATCTATAGCGCAAATTGAACCATAATACCCTGGCACAAGTTCCAAGAAATATGTGCAAGTTCCTAGGCGGGGTAAAACATTTTCAGATCGAAAGATGCATTGAACCTAGACAAGATTGAAGATCTGATGGCTATGATTGATCATGGGAAATGTGATCAAGGAGATTAAGCAGTTAGCTAATTGTTTATAAATAGGAAACTGTTGATAAATAATGTATGCAGGCAAGTGTATGCATAGGGATGCAACATAGTGATTACCGAGCACAGAAGCTTGAAGACCTATTTGAATAATAGAGTATAGAAGCCCAGCAGATGGACAAGATTAGTTCTATGTCTAGATTGTATTGAACAAATAAGAATCTGCTTTAGCATTTTAGATGTGAAGTTGCAAATAGATTTTTATTACTGTTATTTTGTGAAAGTGACAGAAAATCTCTTAACCGAGTGGACTTAACAGTCTTATTTGTAAAACCCTCTAGCAAGGTGACATTCTGATTGAGTGTTTGAAATCCTTTAACAAGGTCACTTCTAACAAAGTGAAGATCCTAACAGATCTGAGGGAAATCCCTTAACCGGGTCACATCTAGCAATGTGTTTGTAATCTTTAACAGGATTTGCTTTTAACCGAGCATACTCTAGAAGAGTATATTTCTTAGTGGGTCCGAAATCCCACAGTGGTTTTTCCCTATTTGGGTTTCCACGTTAAATCTGGTGTTATGAGGTTTATGATGTTTATATGCTTTTGAGTTTGCATGTTTAACAGTTTTGGTTATATTACTAAAGTATATGTTACCAAGGTTGAATCTGATGTTTTTATGGAACATTAAGTTTGTATGATTCACCCCCCCCTCTCATCTTGTTGGCTATTGGATCTATACTTACATTTAGTACCAGAACTATCAATTGGTATCAGACTTTGGACTCTAGAAGAAAAGTTGAAAGGCACTTGAGTTAAAGATCCAAAGATGTATTAGAGGGATGCACCAAAGCTGAACAAGTCAAGTTTCTCTACATGGCAGAAAAGGATGAAGCTGCATCTATTAGGAGTTGGAGAATATGTTGTATACTATTTGGAGAATGATTTTTTTACACTGAGAACCTATCCATTGACTATGGAAGAGATAAAGGCAAAGAAAGAACATATTCAAGCAATGATTGAAATAACATCTGCATTGACCGATTCAGAGTTTAATGATCTAGAAGGTTGCAATGATGCAAAGGCAATGTGGGATAAGCTCATATCTGTGTATGGAGGAGATGAACATGTTCAAAGAGCAAAAGTAGATAATCTAAGAGGACAACTTGAATCTATGAGGATGAATGAAGGTGAGAACATAACTCAATACAGTACAAGACTAAAGGAGATTGTCAATCAAATCAAAGGAGCAGCTGGAACTATTGAAGAAAAGGATATAACAAGTAAGTTGTTGAGAACCCTTCTACCAGCTTATGCAATCCGAGTCTCTGCAATCAATGAATTGAGGTTTGTACCTCATATGCCGGTTTCTTTAGATACTACTATTGGTAAGCTACATGCATTTGAGTTAAGTAACTTTGATAACAGTGGATCTTCGGTAAATAAAGTTGAATCTACATTTAGTTCTTTTCATCTTGATGAATCTAATGATTACAATGAAAGAAAGTATAAGTACTCTAAAGGAGATCATAGTGGAGCAAGTGAAAGATTTCGTAAGAACATGGAAGAAGTACACAAACTGTATGAGGAAATCAGAAAGAAAGAAGAGTTTGAAGCACTATTAGCCAAAAGGTTATTGAGAGGCAAAGGTAAGTATAAAGGAAAAATACCTTTGAAATGTTTCAATTGTGATAAAATAGGACATATAGCTTCTAACTATCTTGCCAAAGATTCTACTGAAAAGAGAGATTACCGAGATGATAGACAGAAAGATAATCATTACAGAGGACATCGAGACTTCAGAAGAAGAGATAGAAAGACATGTTTAATAGCCGATGAGGAATCCAATGATGATAAATCAGACGAAACTGATATAGAGGAAGTAGTTTATGTGGCTATCAAAGATGGATTAGATGAAGAAAGGTATGAAGAAAAAGCCCTAATATCTCACATAAACACTAATGATGCTTGGATCATAGATAGTGGATGCTCACATCATATGACAGAAGATAAACACAAGTTTGTTATATTAGAAGATTATGATGGAGGCTATGTTAGATTTGGTAATGATGCACCATGTTCGGTGAAAGGTAAAGGATCTATAACACTTCTTGATAATGCAAGATGCAATGATGTTTATTGGGTTGAAGGTTTGAAATATAATTTGTTGAGTGTAGCACAACTAAACAACATAGGTTACTGAATATAATTTCAGAAAGGAATTGTCAAAGTTCATGACAAGAATGGAAAGTTAGCTGCTACCGGGACACAAACAAAAGGTAACACATTTCACCTTGACTCAACTTGTAACAAGTGTTTGTATTTAAAGATAGATGATACCTAGTTATGGTACAAAAGGTTTTTTCATGTAAATTTTGATAATTTGATCAAAATAAGTAAGAAGCACCGAGTAAGAGGTCTATCGAGTCTTAAAAAACCTGAGAATGCTATGTGCCGAGGATGCTAGATGGGTAAGATGACAAGATCAAGCTTTACAAGTAAGTCTTACACTTCTAAGGGAATTTTAGATCTAGTGCACACTGATCTTTGTGGTCCTATGTGTTAGAGTTCCCACAGATACTGAGAGGGGGGGGGTGAATCAGTATCTGACCAGTAATGAAATTTTCTTAAAACTGAATATGCAGAATATAAAGTAACAGTATACCGGTATGCAAGAATTAATGCAAATAACAGAATCAAAAGCATCCACATGAAAAGAACACCATAACACAAGATGTTTAACGAGGAAACCCGGTGTGGGAAAAACCTGGGTGGGATTTGTGACGCACAATATTCACTTACTAGCCAATAAGAGAATATTACTTACAATAGGGGCCTGCACATGCAGGAAGGTCAACTGCCTAGAGCTCACTGCTCAATAAGAAGTCACACTGACTTACAATGAGGATTTACACAAATCCAATATTCTGTACTGCTTTACAATAGCATCTTCAATGCCAGATTCAGTACCGGTTCTTGCTCTGTTCTTTACATATACCCTTGACCTACAATTCACACATTAGGTCTGCCTTATAATTTATTTATTGCTTTCTATCCATATCCTACAAATGCCTACAATGATCTCTTTTATATACAAGAGTCATTTTACAATTTGCCAAGTTGACTTACAATGATAAACAAAATATTACATATCAAAAATCCTGTCGGCCTCTGTGCCGGTATACATATTTCCTTCTGTGCCGCTGTACATCTTCTATGCCAGTGCCGGTGTAGATTGATTTTGTTGATGCCGGAGCACTGTTTTGTTTGAGTAATGTTTTGCCGGTATAGTGTCTTGCTGGTGCCATAGGATTGCAAGGTTGCTTGAGTAATGCTTTGTCGGTGCCATAGGATTACAAGGTTGCCTGAGTAATGCTTTGCTGGTGCCATAGGATTGCAAGGTTGCCATCAATGACAAAACCTTCAATCACACACAATGTCTCATTGGAGTGTCCATATGCGAACAATCTCCCCCTTTGGCATTGATGGCAACACTCATGAGAAATTTCAAAAAGATATCCAAAAATGTGTAGACCAAAAAAATGTTACCAAAAATGTGAGAGCTCCCCCTGAGCATGTGATCCCCGTGTTTTGAATTTTCTCATCTACTACTCCCCCTTTGGCATCAATGACAAAGGTTAGTAGATTTTGTAGTTGTACCAATTCATAACCTCAACCTTGTAGTTGGGTAGTTATTATCTGAAGAATATCTCCCAAAATTAAGTTTATGCCATCCATAAACTTCTTGCTCTCCTTTATTGCTATCTCAGTTCTGTATACTATACTGGTGAGATGCTGCAAGTACTCTGTCGGTGTTTTGCTACCCTGTGTTAGTGCCTCTGAGATTTCCTTACGCAGAGATGCTAAATAGTCCAATCTTGGACTTAGTTTAGATCTCAAAAATTTTGCCTTGTTTATTATTTTCTCTTTTTCTCTTTCTAATTTGAGCAATTCTTCCTCAAAATTTGTTATCTTTTCCTCAAAAACTGATAATGTATCGGGTGAGTTAACAAAATTATCAGCAAGTTTATTGATCTCTTCCTATACCTTGCTCATCTTTTTGTCTACATCCATGGTCAAAAAGTTTATCTTACAGGTGTCTTTGTATAGAGTTTTGTACTCTTTCAATAAATTGCACAGTTCCGGTAGAAGTGTGTCAAATTCCTTGTTACACTTCTTTATTCCTTCCTCAAAGAATTTCTGTTTCTCTTTTTCTACACTTTCTTTTATAGTTTCTACCTTTGTTTGCTCAAAATTTCTAGAAATATATTTACAAAGTGTATCCAACTGGCCTAAAGAATCTTTGTTGGCTATATTACAATTGGGAGCTATTGATTTCAAAACTGGAATTGAATCATTTATCGCTTTATAGGCTTGTGAGCTATAATTAGTTATTTTCTTGATAGATTCGAGCAATACCTCTATTACATTTGATGGTGACCTAATAAACTAAGTGCCGGTGGAAGTGACCATGCTGGTATTGACCTCTAGTAGGTCTGTTTGTGTCTCCATCTCTTTAAGCACAATTTTTCCTACATCATTTCTTACCGGTGGCATCTGTTCTGGAGCCTTTAGCTCTGTTGGTTGCTCTGTTTGTGTTTCAGATTCCATCTTTTTCTCTGAATCTGCTGCCGGTTTCTCTTTATTTCCTATTTCCGGTTGCTCTTTGTTTCCTATTGCCGGTTGCTCTTTGTTATCAGATTTATCTGTGGTATCCTTATCTACCACTATGTTGATTTTTTGAGTATCAACATTCACAGTATATAGGACTTCAGGATTAGGATTATTATCCTCTGTGTCCATGCTCTCAGCTACCGGTTGATCTTCTGCAGTTGTTGTTTTTATCGGTGGAGTATTTAAAGGAGGTGGGGGTAAGTTGTCTCTAATCTTGATACTTGGTGGTCCACCAACTTTACCTTTCCCTTTGTCCTTTTGATATACTAGAATGGGCTTGGGATTCTTATATTCTTCTTGTTTTTCTTTTTCAACCAAGAATGTATCCCAACCATCTTCTGTTTCATTTGAAACTTCAGTAACTCTACCTGCCATTAGTGATATTTGCCGGTGTGTAGTGGAAAAACTATCCGGTTGGCCTGAGCTATCAAATCATCAATTTCCTTAGGTGAGTTGACCGGGTATACTGCAAGTAATTTTTCTATTTTAATTTTTTATCCAACTCAACTATTCCTTGCCTTCTGGCCTCAAGTCTTTTATATAATTCATCAGGAATTTCATTTAGGACTTGCATCAAAAACTTTTTATACATGTCCATGTGTAATATAACACTTTCCTTGACTTGTCCTTTCTCATCATCTGATAGGGTGTCATAGATTTTCCCTATGTTTTTCAATTTACCTTCCTCTGTGATCTCATTCAGTAATATGTCAAAAGGGGCCAAGTCAGTGTTTGTCTTCTTCTTCTTTTTGGGGGTCAGCTTTTTCTTAGGTGTGGCTTTCTTGACTGGAGACCTCATAGCTTGTTGCTTCTGTCTTGTCCTTCTAGGTGAAGGAGTGGATACCGGTGAGGGGTCTCTTTTCCTAACAACTCTTTTGAAAGTTGTTGGCATATCTCCTTCTGAGGAGGTATCTACGGTGATAGATGAGTTTCAGGCTGTTGGGTTGCCAACTCTTCTTCTGTTATGCCGGTTTTCTTTAATACATCATCTTTTATGGCTTTTGCTTGCCTGGTTCCTTTCCTCACAAATGCCTCAACTTTCTTTACTCTCTTTTTAGATTGAATTTGACTTTCGATGGTCTCAGCACTACCAAATACTTCTTCCTTTGGTTCATTAGGGGCTTCCAGAAGTGCTTTGGCATAAGTTTCCACTATGTGGTCATCTGTTTCATACCCCATCTCTATAACCCAGATTGTTCTTGGGATGACTGCTTCCATCTAGATCTCATCCTTTTTGATTACAAAACATATATTATCCTTGTATTTGTTGACAATTTCTTGTGATAGTCTGATTCTTTTATTCATTTTGACCTTTAGTGCTTGAAAATACTCATTGATATTCTTTTCTCTATTTTCACCCATGTTGTTGAATAAGTCAGACAATTGTCTTCCTATCGGTATGTCGAATCCAAAATCCTTATAGCCTATACTGGGAGCCTGTTTGGTTATATGTAACATTAAGCATACAAGCAAATTTCCAAATCTAAAGGTTCCTTTCTTATCCTTCTTGATTTTTGCCAAATTGTCAATTAACTCATCTTTTAACCATTCATAGATATCAATTTTTACATTGTCCTTAACCATGTCATAAGCACTTTTTATGCATAAACTGGAAACAGAGTTAAGCCTATTTGCATGAGTTGCTTTGTAACCTAGAATCATGCTAATGAATCTCACATTTGTATCGGTCACATCATTAACCCTCAATGATATTTTGTCGGATGTTGCACCAGTTAATTTCATTACTAGGTCATTGGAGACCTTCTTGGTTTTGTCGGGTTTGGTACCAGTGGAAGGTAACCCTGTTACTGCTTTCACAGCTACCTTTGTAATTTTATGCACTGAGTCAAGCCAAAAGAATGAGCCATGTACCCTGCTAAGAACTATTCTAACCACTTCCTTGGGAAATTCAGGAATGTAGAGGATTTCAGTGAATCCTAGGGTTTCAACAATTTTATGTTCAGGTTTCACATTTCCAGCATTGTCACATATAACATATTTATACATGTTTTTTATTTCTTCATCACCTAATTCCTCTATGTTGCAATGAATATACATTCTAGGGTCTTCTGCATAAACAACACCCTTTGGAATTTGGGAAAAAGCACCTGTGTTGTCATCTTTCTTAGCTACCTCAGGAACTAGCTGAAACACGGGCCTAGGTCATTTTATAACCTCGACTACTGTAGGGTTTGCTATAAATTCAGGTGCAGAGGAGGATGCCATGATGATAAATACCTTTTTCTGCCTTTGGATGGATTGATTGCTGAAGTGCTTTGCCTCTTTGCTCGGAATGCCTTAGCTCGGAAATCTTCACGCTCTTTGAAAGTTTGAATTCACGGTGAAATGAAATGGAGCCAAAAACCTTATTGTATAAAGTCTTTTCTGCTACCTACCACATTAATTGTTTGCCGGCAATGTATTAACTCAACTTTATTTGCCGATAATGAAGGATTTTCAACTTCTTTTCTCTAACCGAGGGAATAATAGCACATGTGTCATTAAATTACCAAACCCTCAAGATAATTTTCTTCAATTTTATGAAGAACATCTTGCCGGTGAAGCATTTGTTGGTTCTACCGGTGGAGGAGTAACCCCAATATTTAGATCACCTTTTCTAATCCATTGCTTTGAAAATTCTTGCTTAACCTCTTCAACCTTTTCTTTACCTTTCAAGCTAGTACTTTTGTTATCTACCGGTGTACCTTTACTTCTACAGAATTTAGCAATATGACCAATCTTGTTACATGCATAACAAGTTACATTATTTTTTTGAATAGCTTTCCCATAACCTATGCCAGTTTGTGTTCTGCATTTATTTGATAAATGACCAAATCTTCCACAAACATAACATCTTACATTCATTCTGCAATTTTCAGAGTTATGACCAATTTTGTTGCATTTGGTGCATTGATCGGTGGGAGGATTGATGTTTTGATAATTCCTAGATCTACATTCATTTGCCCTATGACCATATTTATTACAATTAAAGCATTTTCCATTGAATTTGTAAGTATTAGAGGGTCTTACCGGTTTGCTTTGATCTTGGGTATTTGCAGTACCAAAGCTTTCTCCAACTTCAAATCCAACTCCAGAAGTGTCACCTTTGGGTTTTTGATTCTTCAATAAGGTACCAAGTTCTTCTGAGCTTTTCTTGAATTTTTCTTTGTGTTGATTTGCAGTTTCCAATTCCCTTTCCAAGATCTCTTTTTGTCTCATTAGTTCATTCGAGTCATTTTGAGTATGCATCAGATCTGTCTTCAACATGTCATTTTCATAGCTAAGTCTTGTGTTCTCATTTGCTACATCACTTAGTCTTCTGGTCAATTCTTCTTCATTCTTCTTTCTGTCATCAATCTCTTTGCAGAATCTCATAGTCATATCCTGCATTTCATTTTTTGTTGTCATGATCTCTTGTTTCAATTTGCTTATCATATCATTTAGTGATTCCTTTTCATCATTTTCATTTTGCAATTTTTCACAAAGTTCTCTTCTCTTGTTTCTTGTAACAGTAAGATTTTCTTGAAGTGCCTGAATAATGTCCTGAGCTGCTTTTAAATCATCTTCTAATTTGATATTTTTTAACTTCTCTGCATCATAGTCAGTAAGAGCTCCTTCAAGTTGCTTCATCAGATTTTCCATCTTTATCAGTGTCAAGATCTTCCTCAAGCTGTTAGGCTTCTGAAAATAGAGGACCAAGCTCTGATACCATTTGTTAGGGTTCCCACAGATACTGAGAGGGGGGGGTGAATCAATATCTGACCGGTAATGAAATTTTCTTAAAACTGAATATGCAGAATATAAAGTAACAGTATACCGATATGCAAGAATTAATGCAAATAACAGAATCAAAAGCATCCACATGAAAAGAACACCATAACACAAGATGTTTAACGAGGAAACCCGGTGTGGGAAAAACCTGGGTGGGATTTGTGACCCACAATATTCACTTACTAGCCAATAAGAGAATATTACTTACAATAGGGGCCTGCACATGTAGGAAGGCCAACTGCCTAGAGCTCATTGCTCAATAAGAAGTCACACTGACTTACAATGAGGATTTACACAAATCCAATATTCTGTACTGCTTTACAATAGCATCTTCAATGCTAGATTTAGTACCGGTTCTTGCTCTGTTCTTTACATATACCATTGACCTACAATTCACACATTAGGTCTGCCTTATAATTTATTTATTGCTTTCTACCCATATCCTACAAATGCCTACAATGATCTCTTTTATATACAAGAGTCATTTTACAATTTTCCAAGTTGGCTTACAATGATAAACAAAATATTACATATCAAAAATCCTATCAGCCTCTGTGTCGGTATACATATTTCCTTCTGTGTCGGTGTACATCTTCTGTGACGGTGCCGGTGTAGATTGATTTTGTTGATGCCAGAGCACTGTTTTGTTTGAGTAATGTTTTGCCGGTATAATGTCTTGCCGGTGCCATAGGATTGCAAGGTTGCTTGAGTAATGCTTTTCCGGTGCCATAGGATTACAAGGTTGCCTGAGTAATGCTTTGCTGGTGCCATAGGATTGCAAGGTTGCCATCAATGACAAAACCCTCAATCACACACAATGTCTCATTGGAGTGTCCATATGCCAACACTATGAAAGTTCAAAGTTATTATGGTGATAAATATTTCATATTATTTGTGGATAACTATTCAAGGATGATGTTAGTAATATTTTTAAAAGATAAATCAGGAGCTTTTCAAATGTTTAAATGGTATAAGGCAAGAGTTGAAAATGAAACAGGAAGACAATTGAAATGTCTTAGATCAGATAGAGGAGGAGAGTTCACATCTGATGAATTCAACTTATTCTGCAATGACCACGGTATTAAAAGACAAGTCTCTGCACTGAGAACTCCACAACAGAATGAAATAGCTGAGAGAAGAAACAGATCTATTGTGGATTGTGCTAGAACACTGATGATTGAAAAGAAGGTGCCACAAACATTTTGGAGAGAAGCAATAAGCACAATAGTTTACACCTTGAACCGAGTACAATTGAAGAAAGGTACTTTGAAGACACCATATGAAATCTGGTATGATAAGAAACCTAATGTAAGTTATTTTAAAATCTTTGGAAGTAGATGCTATATACACAAAGATGATAGAAATGGCAAGTTTGATCATAAGAGTGAAGAAGGAACATTTCTAGGTTATTCTTCTAGAAGCAAACCATTTAAATGTCTGATCAAATCATTTAACAAAATAGTAGAAAGTGCAAATGTGAAAATTGATGAATTTGTAGAAAGAAATGATGAAGGAAATTCCAAGGAACCAGAAGACTATGATGAATTTGTCTATGTTCAATAGAGAAGTCTTACCGAGAAGGCTATTGAAGAAAATGAAGAGAATATCCAGTTACCGAGTGATGAAGAAGATCATACAGAGCCTACCGAGCCTATATTAGCCAAGTATGTCAGAAGACATCATGCACCAAGTCAGATTATAGGAGATAAGGATGATCCAGTGATGACAAGGAACAAACTGAGACAGAACACATGTTTGATATCTGAATTTGAACTGAGAATAGTGAAGGAGGCATTTAACAGTGAAGATTGGATAAATGCTATGACAGAAGAGATTGATCAAATCAAGAAGAATGACACATGGACACTAATCCCAAGACCAAAGGACAAAAATGTAATTAGTACAAAGTGGATTTTCAGAAACAAGATAAATGAAAAAGGAGAGGTCATTCGAAACAAAGCAAGACTAGTTTGCAAAGGTTATTCTCAAGAAGAAGGAATTGATTATGGTGAAACTTTTGCACCTGTTGCTAGACTTGAAGGAGTAAGAACATTATTGGCATATGCTACTTTCAAAAATTTCAAGGTATATCAAATGGATGTCAAATCTGCATTTCTGAATGGAATATTAGAAGAAGAAGTTTTTATTGAACAACCTAAAAGATTTGTTGAAGACAATAATAAAGATCAGGTATGTAAATTGAACAAAGCTTTATATGGTTTGAAACAAGCACCTAGAGCATGGTATGAAAGATTACACTCTTATTTGATTAAGATTGGTTTTATAAGGACAAGTGAGAACAACAATATGTACATGAAGAATTATGAAAATGGAATACTGATCTCAGCCATATTTGCTGATGATATTATATTTTGTGGAAATGACTCTTTATGCAAGAACTTTGGAAAGCAAAGAATTTGAGATGTCATTAATCAGTGAGATAAAGTATTTTATAGGTTTATAGATACTGCAAATGAAAAATGAGATTTTCATTACTCAATCCAAGTACATAAAGGAAATCTTGAAGAAATTTGGAATGGAGGATTCAAAACTAGTAAGTACTCGTATGACTACCAACTGTAAATTATCAAAGAATGATGAATCTGCATCTGTTGATGAGACACTTTACCGATCCATGATTGGAAAGCTACAATATGTTATTCATAGCAGACCAGACATAGCACATGCAGTAGGTATAGTGGCAAGATTCTCTGCAGATCCTAAGGAAACACACATGACAACAATCAAAAGAATTTTTAGATACTTGAAAGGCACTGAGGATTATGGCTTAGTATATCAGAAAGGAAATAATTTTGATTTAAAAGTTTATACTGGTGCTGATTGGGCAGGCAACATTGATGACAGAAAAAACACAAGTGGAGGAGCTTTCTTTTTAGGAGAAAGACTAGTGAGTTGGCTTAGCAAGAAACAAGGATGTGTTTCACAGTCAACAGTAGAAGCTAAATACATTGCTGCAACATTGAATTGTACCAAAATTGCATGGATCAAACAACTGTTGGAAGGTATAAATGAGAAAGTTACCAAACCAGTAACTATATTTTGTGACAATACTAGTGCCATTAACATTTCAAAGAATCTTGTTATGCACTCTAAGACAAAGCACATCTCTATCAAATATCATTATCTTAGAGAAGAAGCTCAAGAGAAGAAAGTGGTGTTGGAGTATGTTAGCACAAAGGAACAAATAGCAGATATCTTCACTAAGCCACTACCAAGGGACACTTTTGAATATCTCAGAAGTAAGTTAGGGGTCCTACCCCTATCTTCTACCCACTGACCGAGTTCGGTGAAAGCATGAATCCAATGACTCTATCAAATATCTTTTGGGAGTTGATGCTGATTTACACACTTTAGGATGTTTTCTAAAGGTGTACAAGAAATATTACAAGAAACAATACAGGGAACAAGAATTAAAGACAAAATGCTCTGACCAAGACTACATTGACACATTACAGCAGGAAATCACCTCATACAGGCAGAAATTATGTTTTAGTTCTTTACTTTTTGGCATTGTTGTCAAAGGGGGAGAAGACTAATATAAAGGGGGAGAAAACTGAGATGACAAATTGAGAAGACTGAAGAAAAGAGAAGTCTAATGTATGGGGGAGAGCATTTTAGCATTTCAGAATCACAACAATCCGAATTTTTTAAGGTCAAATCAATTGGTTTTGCCATCAATGCCAAAGGGGGAGATTGTTGGCAATATAGCATTATAACAGACAATGGGAGATTGTTGACATTTCAATAAGGATATTGAGAAGGTTGTTGATGATTATGGATATAACTGATTAAGGATGTTTATTGTCTTGATGTTATTATTTTGTCATTGATGTCAAGAAATTAATTTTCTAATTCAGTATGATGTTGCCATATCTTGAGAAGTATGATTTGATGAGTATAAAGATGTCGGTAAAAGACACAAAAAGAATATGATGAATAAGGGGAGAAATAAGTTCTTCAATGGGCAACTATTACTGAGTCAGACAATGATGAGATCATGATGTTTAGATTGTTTTAACATCATACATATCTTGTAAATTGTAAGGATAATACTATACTATGTTACCAAGAAAAGAACCTAGTCGGTAAACCCTAAGGTTATTGCTATCGGTTAATGAAGGCGGAATGTCTACCGAGTGAAGTTTAGTATTTACTGAGTTATAACTGAGCTATAACAGAATGCATTAAATGGTTACATGCGTTATTTAATGAAGGAAGCTGATGAGCTAGAACTGATTAAATGATTGGTATGCCGTAAATATAGTTTGTTAATGAGTCTATGGCAAAGAAAAGTCGGCATGAAGATCTATAGCGCAGATTGAACCGCAATACCCTGGTACAAGTTCCAAGAAATATGTGCAAGTTCCTAGGCAGGGTAAAATATTTTCAGATCGAAAGATGCATTGAACTTGGACAAGATTGAAGATCTGATGGCTATGATTGATCATGGGAAATGTGATCAAGGAGATTAAGCGGTTAGAAGATTGTTTACAAATAAGGAACTGTTGATAAACAATGTATGCGGGAAAGTGTATGCATAGAGATGCTACATAGTGATTACCGAGCACAGAAGCTTGAAGACCTGTTAGATTAACAGAGTATTGATGCCCATCAGATACACAAGATTAGTTCTATTTCTAGATTGTATTGAACAAATAAGAATCTGCTTTAGCATTTTAGATGTGAAGTTGCAGATTGATTTTTATTACTGTTATTTTGTGAAAGTGACAGAAAATCTCTTAACCAAGTGGAATTAACAGTCTTATTTGTAAAACCCTTTAGTAAGGTGACATTCTGATTGAGTGTTTAAAATCCTTTAACAAGGTCACTTCTAACAAAGTGAAGATCCTAACAGATCTGAGGGAAATCCCTTAACCGGGTCACATCTAGCAATGTGTTTGTAATCTTTAACAGGATTTGCTTTTAACCGAGCATACTCTAGAAGAGTATGTTTCTTAGTGGGTCCGAGATCCCATAGTGGTTTTTCCCTATTTGGGTTTCCATGTTAAATCTAGTGTTATGAGGTTTATGATGTTTATATGCTTTTGAGTTTGCATGTTGAACAATTTTGGTTATATTACTAAAGTATATGTTACCGAGGTTGAATCTGATGTTTTTATGGAAGATTAAGTTTGTATGATTCACCCCCCCCTCTCATCTTGTTGGTTATTGGATCTGTACTTACATTTAGTATCAGAACTATCAGTGTTGAAAGACACAAGAGGAGGAAGACAAAATGTACAAGTTACCATATGCTTCAGTTGTAGGAAGTTTAATGTACACCATGGTATGCATGAGACTGAATATTGGACATGTTATTGGAGTCGTAAGTAGGTATTTGAGTAATCCCGGATTGGAGCATTGGAATGCAGTCAAATGGGTTCTTGGGTATTTGATAAGTACATCCAATAAACATTTATATTTTGGGGGCTCTAATAGAGATTTAATAGGTTATGTAGACTTAAATTTTGTAAGGGATATTGATACCAGATGAATTACTACAGGTCATGTCTTTAATGTAGGTGGGACAATGGTGAGTTGGATCTCCAGGTTGAAAAAGGTGGTTTCTTTATCCAACAAAAAGGCAAAGTATGTGGCTGCAACAAAGGAAAGTAAGGAGATGATATAGCTGCAATATTTCATGGAAGAATTGGGAAAACAACAGGCTAACAATTATTTATTTACGGATAGCCAGAGTGCCATCCATCTTGAAAAGAATTTTTCCTTGCATTCAAAGAAAAAACACATATAGTTGAGGTATCACTTCATTTGGTCAGTGTTGGATTATGGACAATTAAAGCTATAAAAGATACATATAGATGGAAATCCAATAGATATGTTTACAAAGGCAGTGGAAAGGGAGAAGTTGAGCTCCTCTTTAGCTTCGGTTGGTCTTCAATACTGAAAACAATAAGAACAAAATAGTAGGGTTCAGTGTGTTTGATTCCAGTGGGAGATACAAGGTCAACGGTGTTATGATTAGTCTCCAAGTGGGAGATGCTATGTTGTGGAGTTTGATCAGTCTCCAAGTGGGAGATTTTTGTTATATGGAGCCTAATTAGACTCAGAGGTTAAAATTTCCCCTTTATCGATGCAATTTCTCCCCAAATTATTCAATGAGGGTTTGGGGGCAGCGCCCCTGAAAGCTCAAATGACTTTTATTATTTTATAAAGGTGTCGGGAGTTATTTTTCTATTTGCTAACATATACTACCCCTATTTTTTGTAATTGACATAAGTATTGATAAAACAGCTAAGGGTTAGGGTTTTTGTTGAGATTTTATAGCATTTTGCAGCGGTATTGAGCTGCAAGAGATTGTTGGTTGTAATCGGTTCGATTTGCAAGATAATAATATTAGACTCTATGTTTGGTGGATGTAGCCTGAGTTTGGGTGAACCACACTAAAAATTGTCTCTTCACTGTTATTATTTATGTTTTTTTAATTCCTTTGTTTAATCTTTTTTGCCTTTAATTGATATTTTTTGCATGCAATTTCTAACACTTTAGAAAATACTGGATCACTTAAATGGCTAATACTTGTAACTATAGCCTTTACATTGTTCTCATGTTGCTTAACCTCATTCGGATTCTTAAGATCATTTCTTGGAGCACTATACCCAATTTTTTATGCTCTCCTATATTCCAATCGACAAAGATTCCAAGTGACATTCCATTCTTTCTTTCCAAAAAGAGCAACTTGAACCATTTAACCTTGGTTCTTTGAAATTAACATCCCACACCATTCCAAATCTTCCTTAAGGGGTTAATCCTCTTAAGAGGAACCAAGCTCTGATACCAATTGTTGAACACACCACAAGACTTAGAGGGGGGGTGAATCATTCTAGACCTCAAAACACTTTACTTTTGATTAATTAAACTTCAAGTCATAATTATCTTTTTACTGCAATTATGAAACATGAAAGCACAAAGCATAACACACACATGAACACTATATTTATGTAGAAAACCCTAAACATGGAAAAACCATGGTGAGAATCACACTCACAATATCAATAATTGATTACAATGTTTAGAGTCAAGGCCAATGAGCTCATAGCCCCTAAAAGGACTTGCAAGACTAAGGCACACAACCTTAGGGCAAGATACAAATGCACAAATTTCCAAAAGGAGCACACCTTCTTTTGGCAAGTGCAAAGGAGAAAATGAACTAAAATGGGTCAGATCTCCTAATCATGAAATTTTCCGTAAACCGTTGTGTCAAGCGACTAATATCATGGCAAACACATTTGACTTCAAACTCTATCTCAATACTCTTCACAACTATATTTCAGACTTTTTCTATATCATCCTCTTGCACATCATTCAAATCCACTTCACATCAATTCACATACATCCCATACTCAACTCATACATTCACACTCCTATATATACAAGATAATTTAGTGAAAACTAGGTTGGCCACAGATAAAATATACAAAATTACATAAATTCGGTCACCCAAATCTATAACATCTATTTTGGCCCACCCCAAGATATAGAGAGGGCCCAAACACATCACAACACATCCTTTCCAAATGATTCTAATGAACCACACATGCTAACACATCCTCCAAGGTCATCGCCAAAATAAATGTGTAGATAAACAATGTAGCACGCTAACTAGTTGGACCAAAACCATTGTCTAATGTAAAAAACATAATAAAAATCTACACACGCCATGGTGAGACCCATGCCAATATCAACAATCAACCATAAAAGTATATCTAGACCAAACATGCATGATCCAAAAAGGTACACCACCTCAATCAATCAAAAACCAAACCAATTGACAATACTGAACTCATAACATCATAACTTCACTTTCTAATCAAACCATCACCAAAAAACTATATTGGAACACTACAAAAACCAATTAGACATGTCCTGAAGATGCAATACTTGAATCCACAATTCAGGGAATTGCCAAGCATTCTCTAGATCAATTTTGACAGATCACCACTATAAAAAACAACAATAAACTCCATCATTTTAGCAACAAAGGACCTATAAAATTGATAGTACAATATACATAGATCATAAACATTATAGCTAGAACTATACTCCATAATCTTCACATACCAGACGAATGCAAGGCATTCTTCCACATGGATGTATTAAAAACTATTTCCTACATAAATACTATTTCCTACATGTATTTGAAACTTCCACTACACCAATCTTTTGGAAACACCTCAAATATCACTGCTAGATCACACAACAACATTAGAACATACATTTTTGCACCATCTGCAACACATAGTGACATCAATGACAACACAAGATAGGTTGACATCAATGACAATACAAGGTAGGTTGACATCAATGACAACACAACATAACAAATCAAGTTTCCAATATTTAAAGGACTCGATTAATTAAATAATTAGATAAAGTGTCCTAATTACTCCAACAGTACCCACCTTGTTGGTTTTGTGGGTCCCCTCAATTATGATAGTATATTTTTTATAAAATCTATATAAACCTCATTTCAAAGATATTACAAATGTAGGAGTTGATAGGTGACTCTCCAACACCTCCAAGATTCTTGCAAGAAACAAATGGCTTCCACAAGAGAGAATGACAAGATAACTTGCATAACAATGAATAGATTGATAATGATTGAATATGAATACAAATGTACATAGGCCTTGCTTATATAGGAAAGGGATGATGAGGTAGGTACAATTACTTTTGATACAAAATTAAATTCCTAATATACTCTAAATAAATGAGAGATTATTCATTTCTTGTAGTATACCACTTAGGATAACTAACATCTAGTATGCTTAAGTAAAATTAACATGTGTGAAAGGAAGTAGTTAGTATATAACCACATTCACACAACTTATGGATTAAGAAATATTATGCAAGATGATGACACACTATGTAATCATGATATGATGATGGTTCTTGATAGCTAGGCCATGTTAGGTACCCATGTAAAAAGAAAATGATCTCTCACAAATGGAAAAAGGGAGAAAACCTTATGGGAAAAAACTCCTCTCTAAAAAAGAGATATTGCAAATAATATCAAGTGATAGAATGAATAATGTATGGATGTCTCAACATCAATAACTACCAAGAACTACATCCATCATGAAGACACAAGTGATAGCCCTTCATAGGAGGAAAGTAGAGAGCCCCAAAATAATGAATAATATCCTACAAATTGGTAAGTGTTTGAAAACATGATGCCATGCATACAAACAACTTCTCCCATTGAAAGAAACAAAATCAAGGATGATTGCATGAATGTACCCCAATTCAGATGGGAATGAGTAGGATGATGATGTCTTGGTACAATGCTCATGTCTCCTTGTCCAAGTTGATGATGCCACAATCTAATTAGGTACATTCTCAATCAATGAAGAAGGTGACAACCTAGAATTGATTTGGAAATGGATATAGAACAAGCTCCAAATATGAATAGGACAATGAGATTGGTCATCAATGAATGTCCTCCATCACATTTGAAAGACAAATAGATCCTTCTCAAGTTTAATAAATCTCCCTCCATATGAAGTAACAATACAAGAGACACTACCTCTCATAATAAAATAAGCTATTGCAAATAACGCTACAAGCACTATGTGGAGTAAACTCTAGAACCCTAAAATCACAACAATCAAAGGACCAAATACATCTATGTAGAAACACTAGAAAAATATTGATCAGGGAGTCTTATAGTAATCATGATAGCAAAAAACATTAGTCCCATTGCAAGGACTAACTAGAAAACTCACAATCTAGCGCAACCTTGGAATCTATGATACACCAAGTGATTTACTAATGATCTAGAACATATATGAAGTGCAAAGATCAAAATGCACATTCTCAATTAAAAAGATATCTAAGTAACACATTAGGGATCCATGGGGTGATATATGATAATAAAATGGCTTGGGGATGAATTTAGAAAAAGTGCATGGACTAAATGATAGAGCTCCTCAATACCTTTCCAATGTCACAAGAATCAAGAAAATTGGAGATCGAGGAAAAAGTTACAAGCTTGTGAGTCCAAAATGTAGATATGACTTCATCTGCAACAAACATAAAAAAATGGATAAATAACTAGGCACTCCATCACAAAGGTGGTAGAACTAGCTTTCTAATGATATCTTGTTTGTGAAAAATCGACACCATATGCCCAAGTTATGTTGATTTTCCTATTGGGAGTTAGTTGCACAAAAATGAATTTTTTTTAGCACCTAGGGGCTGGCCCCATAGGTGCCCATGTGTCCCTATTGCTAGTAGAGGCACAAAAATTAGCTTGCTACTAGCAATGAGGGGTGCCAACAGGCCATAGGCTATGCCACCTTGAGTTATAAGCTTGTGCATATGCATGCGACCTCAAGATAGACATGTAGCACATAGTTCATATATCATATAAACCATGCAAAGCAAGGAATAAATCATGTTAGACAACCAACAACAAAAAAAACCCAAGCAACTAATATGTTGGCCCAACTAACCACATAACCATGTTGGCTAAGCATCATCCAAGCAATATAACCAATATTTAATGAAAGGAAAATAGAAAATTCCAAATGATAGAATGTTGTACCAATTGTAATCGCAACATACCATGCATTGAATGACTTGCAGTACTGACCTGAGTTGTAATGAGAAGGAATGCCTATCAGAATGACTAAGTGATAGCATCAACAAAATCACACAACATACAAATCGCCAACCAAAAATAATACATGCAAAACCAAGCTATAGTATTAATGATGTTATCCACACGTATATAAAGTGCTTGGAGCCAATCACACATAAATCTATTGAAGAAAACAATGTGAGTGGCTACCATGGAGAACCAAATAGAAAAGATGATGAATCTAAATCAACTCAAGTTATGGAGAACCATACATAAACCCTGTTGTTGAACAAAAGTTATTGGTGAAGTTTAATTACAAGCAAGGTAAAATTTGATTATAATGCATTGTTGAAACATTGTGTGAAACACAATATAATCCAAACAATTAAAAATGGGCCAAACTTTCCAAATAACATCCCAACTCCATAATAATGGAAACAAATGATGACTATCCTAGGAAGTAGGAATTCAAGGCAACTTGAATCATGATAGGAGCCTCTATAAACTAAGGATAGTATTGTAAAGGGGAAAATTTGATTTGACAATTTGCAACATAGAAGGAGAAATCACCAAATCAATTTTCTCTTTGGGAGAGATTTCCTTTACATTCAAAAGAGGGGAATAATCCACTAAATTCAATCACAAATCAGATAAGGATTGAATGCTAAGTGGATTGATTGATTATGATGTGTTTTTCCCTCTTTTGTAAGTTGAAATGCGGATATAGGGTTAAGTGCTGAAATTGAAGATAAAATTGAGAAAATAATGAGCTACAGGTTCAGGATTTTGTCCTGCACCTAGATTTGAGTAGTATGAGCTGATTTGGATCTTCTTTACAAAAATTCCCTGAAAAAGCAGGGACTGTGGCATTGCCTCTTGGTCCTCCAAATTTTCCATGCATCGAAAAGGGTTTTTTCATCTCTACAAATAAAGCTTAATTCTAGAAGAACAGTTGCGCACCTATTTCCTACACATAGAAAGAAGTGGAAAAAGGTTGGGAATATGGGTTTGCCTAAGTCAAACCCCGATTGAGGAATCAACCTAGAATTAAATATTGCAAATGCTTGAAATAAAATGATGGAAAGGTATACCTTTAGATCTGCAATGAATGATGATGACACTTTGCTTCTTGAATATAATCACATATGTTGTATGAAATGGCATGAACATGACAAAACCCTAACACATACACATGCTTGCAAATGAATGATCTAAAGTTTCTCCACAATGGATAGATGAAGAATATGCAGCCTTGAAGACCTCTAGAAATGATTGATGATGAATGATTGAATGCTTGATTGTAGTTCTCCTTACCTTATCACTTTATGCTCCTTGTGTATGTTATTGTGTTCTACCAAATGAGAGGGGAAGACCTCATTATATACTTTCCTATCATCAAACTTATTAATTTTCCAACATAGGCCAACACGAAGAGGCAATTCTCACTCAAGTTTGAGATAGGGCCTAGGGTGTGAATTGGGCCCCAACTAGGGAGGACCAAGGCCCTGATCCCAATGAGGCCCAAGGCGCCACGCCCTGGTCCTACCCCAAATTGGGCTAGGGTAAGGGGTCCCAGAAAGACACAAAGTGAAAATATGAAGTTAATTACATGGCAGAGGCATAAATGGGTCTAGATCAAGTAGGAGGATGAGGACACTAAGGTGATGGCCCTAAATGTGGTCAAAATTTCCAGGGGTACAATTTTATGATGCTACATTTAACCCCCAATTCAGTGAGAGTATAATTTTATGCAAATACTCACAGTAAAGTAGAAGAAAGGGAGATGAAGAGATGAGGAGTGCGGATCAAAATCACAAGGAGAATAAGATATTGCTAATCTCAAAGAACCAAGCCCCCAATATTAGGATCTTAACTCACTCAAACATATTCAAGGGCATACAGAACAAGACAAAGACAAAAAGGCAAACAAGGACAAACAAACGCAAACAACACAAAAAGACACACACCAAAAGCTAATAACCAAAAACAAGACCTTAAGTCAACTAGCCGAAGAGACCTCAATATCAAAATGTCTCAACAACTAATATCATTCTTGAAAAAAATGCCATTTCACAAACACAAGTGATCACAAAAAAGAGCAAAGCAATCATCATCCATGAACTATCAATAGTAAAGCTACGAGTTCATGAGAAGAAAAAGAGAGAGCATGAATACATGCTAGATGTGTTTATCCAAGTGATCCATGAGAAGAATGATGATAAAGGGAATGGACTACTTGCCCCTAGATGCTTTTATCTAGGTGATCCATGATGAGAAAGGACATGGAATACTATCCCCTAGATGTTTTTTATCTAGGTGATCCATGTTGGGGAGGAGAGTAAGAATAGTCTAGCTGTTTTTTAGCTAGTTCCATTCATCCTCGTGCGTGTGTGCAAGTGATGCGTGGTTTCAAGTGTATAGCACCCCGTATAAGAGTTTGTTTCCTTTGGCTTCGATTGTGCTTCAACTTGTTTAAGACATGTAACATAAATGAAAATGCAAAGGGGCGATTGTGTGTGGAAATGTGTGTGCTAATGCCAAGGGGCTAATGATAGATACATGCCTGGTTTCGAGGACATCTCGTGTAAGAGATTTGCTTTGGTTTTGGTGATGTGTACCTTCATATAAGATACATATCAAATTTTGCATCTGGTTTTGGGCATGAAGCATCTCATGTAAGAGTTTTTCTCTAGTTTCGAGAATGAACACCTCGTTTAAGAAATGCAAAAATGATATGCAAAAACTATAGTACAATATTATACAAAGGGAGCGATATGGGTGCCCCCCCCTTAATATGTCAACATAGCCCTATGTTGATGTCTTAAGGAAGCTAGAAATAGGGATACTGTACCTTCAACACAAAGGAGATATACTTTAGGCAACAATGCCATAAATCTAAGCTAGAGAGGGAATATTCTCCAAGAAAGGATAAGATATTTGAAAAAGAGATATCTTGCAACAAGTGTAAAGGGGATCTTTGGAGGAGAAGATATCTTTGCTCAAAAGACATCTACCTCCAAGAGGTTCTATCTTGAACACAACATATCTACCAAAAGAAGGGAAGGAAAACAAGAAATCATACCTTCCTCCCATTTCTAGGTGAAAGGGATTCTTGATGAAGGATGACACACTTTTGACCCAATGTGAGGGGTAAGTTTATGATAGATGTACATTGCCAAGTGAAGAAGAGGTTCTAGCCAAGAACTTACACCTCTTGTATAAGAGAGAATCCTTGAGAAAACAACAACTTCACAAAAGGAATGACACCGAATCATGAAACAAACACCACTCAACAAAGGAAAGGTGTGTGTGTGTGTGTGTGAGAGAGAGAGAGAGAGAGAGAGAGAGAGAGAGAGAGAGAGAGAGAGAGAGAGAGAGAGAGAGAGAGAGAGAGAGAGAGAGAGAGAGAACATTGACCCCCAAGTATAAGGACAATGAGAAGAATTAAAAAATCTTCTAAGGAGAGAGTAGGCATAATAAAATGCACAATATACTTAACATGAATAAATATCCAATGCAAGAAAAGACATTAGTATATGTAAAATGCAACTCAAAAGAAGATGTAATCTTCAAGGAGAGAGAGAGAGAAAGGGAGGAAGATCAAATATTCCATGAAGGAGGGATTAATCATAAGAGACATACCATTACAATAAAGGATATCAACACATGACAAATGCAACCCCTAAAGGGAATAGTGATATATTATATAGAAAGAGAGAGATAGAAAAAGCCATCCTTGCCCCCCAAGCAAGAGGACAAGGAGAAGAAATACATAGTCTAAAGAGAGGTTATTCATAAGAGACATGCTATTTCAAACAAGGAATAGATCCTAATTAAGGAAAAATCATGTGCTCGCATGAAGGATAATCCTATGCAAGAAAGGACGTCACATTATGAATAATGAAACACAAAAGAAGAGGTAATACCTTCAAAGATAAAGATCGAGATAAAAGAGGGATCACAAAACTTATCTAAGGAGATATCATTCATAATTGATGTCCTTTCTTGCAAGGGTATGTGCATGAGAAGAAGATGGAGCCATGTTGCTCTTCAATGATTTCTCTCCATTAGAGAGATCATTGATAGGACTATTAGCTCATTCTTAATTCTCATTAAATACCCTAGGAGAGGTACAAGTATTAGGTTTCTCATTGTTATCTCTAGGATTAGGATCTACAAAAGCTTTTAGGTGATCTACATATGAAATGCATTTTCCCAAAAACATCACCATAACACATCATATATGATAAATGCAAAATTTGAGATCTAATTGATGGAAAGGAAGCAACTTGGAAACAGGGATAACTTTAAGAAACCACCCCCTGGGCAAAAGTGTAAAATCCTAACAAATCAGACATTATTTTTTGGGTGAAAATTTCATATTGATGGTGAAATGTTTTTCAAATTTGGAAAAAAATAATAATTTGTGTTGGCGACTTTTTTTCTAGGGTATGAAAATTCCATAAAATCCTACTGAACAATTCATTATTGTGTGGGGAAAATATATAATGTTGGAGGCATATGTTTTTTGTTTAAAGGAAAATATATGTGTATGGGCGAATAGTTATACTCGAAAGGAAAAATTTATTTAAGTGTATTGGCGATTTTTATCTACCATTTGAAAATTATTTAATTTTACTGGCTAATATTTCATTATTTATGGAAAAATAATTATTTTATTGGTGATTTCATAAATTCATTGCCATTTTCCTTATCTATTAATAGCCATTTCATCATCTAATTAATACAACATTATGTTGAGTTCGGACTCTGCACGATGTATCAATAAGCGTGACCTCATCGACATGTCACACATACCTAAAATCCATCAATGATTTAAAACCATTCAATGATCGTAGATCAATGGCTGAAGTTTTATTTAGGTCCAAATTTTTGAAGAGAACATAGTTCTCCAGAAAGTCCCCGAAAAGGAATTGGAGACGGTAGACATGTATCAAATCTAATCGAGTATTGACATTTTTTAATGTCTTGTCACTGACATTCTCTAACTGTGATCCACTCAACACACATGACTTACAATTTGGTAATTGGTAGTGGTTTACGGTTGTTTCCAATTTTACACACTCGTTCATTTATGAGAAAGATTTATTGAGAGATACAAAATATTTATAAAAGTTTAAAGGACAAAGGAATTAATACGATTGGTGAATTTCTAGTATCAAGAGATATTTATAGATGATCTCCACTTCTTTCTTCTTCAATTTGCCTTTGGTAGATAAATTGTTGGAGTTGACAGTAATTAAAATTCTGCCTCTGGTTTAGGTCTTTAGGCTATATAATTTGGTATTCAGATTTCTGAAGATGGACACTCCTATCCGGTTGAGAACCACGTCTGAGGAGGACCATAGGGCCTTTTTGGGCTACCACAAAGACCCAACCCTCCAATCAGTTTGTAAGGAGGTCGGGATGTTCACTAACGATGCTGTGAGGATGGTGTTGGGCCGAGAGTTTTTAAGAAATGATAATAGATACTGTGTTAACATGAACATTACGTCTCAATTCTTGGCATCTCTTCTGGACCTCAGAGGAGAAAAGGTGGATATGTTGATGCTGTTAAGGACAGTGTTCAAAGAAGAATTCCTTGGGGACAATGTTACTGTTGTCAACTTTGCAGAAGTAGGGGTGGGGTTCCCTTGGGCAAGTGATTTACCCAAGCTTCTCCTCCCTGACCAAAATGTGGCTAGGAAACCTTTTCTTTTGAACTTGAATGCTAAGCAGTTGACACGCCATAGGAAATGGGCACGGATTGGTAGGGATTTACTCTGAAAATGGTTTCTCTGGGATGAATTTCAAGACTACAGATGGCTCGAAGAATTCTTAGACCTTCTCTTCTCTGAAGATTTGTACTTAGACCGAGGGCAAGATCCTTAGGGTTACCCATGAAGGGTTTCAGTTTTTTGGATACCACTGGTCCACCATCCACTGCCAGTGCCCTAGCTCCTAGTAGTTTTGTTTTTTTGGCTATTTCCTCGTAACCTCCCTCATTTTGGCTTTAAAGTTTTGGAAGGATAGGGACTCGAATCGTCGAAAATTGTAAATTTGTGCAACATATTAATGAAAATTTTGCAAATTCCAGTTCGTTTCAATTTGCCTTTTATGGATTTTAAAATGGTTTCTATTTCATTGTATTATTAGTTCCCGCCATGGCAAGATACTTAGCATAATAATTATGTTATGAAATAGCTTAAATATTTATTAATTTGTGTGGATATAAAATTTAATTTTCACCATTAAAAATATATAATTTTAAAGAAATGTCAAATCTCATTAAATTAAATCTCGAGCAGAGAGATAGGGAAATTCCATTTTGAACACAAGTTGGAATTAGAAGATTCCAGATATGGGATAGTAATTAAAGGAGGGAAGATAGTGTCAAACATAGTAGGTCTATTCTAATTTCTTATCTAAAGTTAAAGAACAAACTCAGTGTCACTTCTGAGATGGCCTTTTCTAAAAGATATTTGAAGTGCTTGACAAAGAAGTATTTGAAAAAGCATAATGTCTATGAGCTATGTTATTTCAACATTGCTAAGAATGAGGTAGAGGATGAAGATTAAATTTAAGTTTTGTTAGTATTTAGGTGTAAGTGATACTGATTTTTTAACTATAAAGAGTCGATTGCTACAATTCTATCATAACTATCATGCTAGATTTGTGTTTATTTTGTTTGCTTCTATTTTGGCAGGCTGTTTACCTCTACTATGTAGGTAGAGAGATTACATGTTGAAGTTTGGGGACAATTTTTTGTAGTCTTTGAATTGCAAAATCTTAAATAAAAAAAGTTAAAGATTATAGAAATTTAATTTACATATTTTAATATAGGATTTTTAAATTTTAATATAAATTTTATACATTAATAAATATCTAGAATTAAATAATACACTTCTTAAATAAAATAAAATATTTTGTTAAATAAAAGTTAAAATTTTATTAAATGTAAGATTTTAAAGATGACAATATATTTAATATCTTATACATAAATGCGTTTAAAATATTTATATCATACGATGCTTGTAATTTATAATTAAAATTATAATTAATTTAATTAATGATAAATAAATAAATATATTAATTTATTTAATATTTATTTTGAAGTATATTGCTTTATTCTAAATCTTTTTAATCCGTTTTTGTTTAAATAGATTAATTTCTAGTCACTACTTTGAATATGCCTATTATAAATATTGGGAATACTTTTAACTATTTATTACCATTATAATTTTCAACATATTAAAAAATAAAATATAATCAATATAATTTAAAAACTATTTATTAACATTTTTAATAATATTATTCTTCATATATAATTTTGGGCATGGATACCATCGTCCGTTGGATGAGCATAGATCAACGACGTAAGGTATATTTCGGGCCGAATGGGGGAATGATAATTTTTTTGCAAACTTCTACCAGAAACATGTGTCATTGAACACTGACACGAACGAAAGGCTATGGGCCATGGGATGATGAAGTGTCAGGTGATGTGGCATTTGGGTGGCAAAAATCCTATGTATAATGGGACCCACGAGAACTAACAATGGATATGCAGTGATATTGCATTATGGTATGCATGCCACTGAAAGTGAATGGTTAACATTTAGCCTTTAGGCAACTTTAATGCCGACTTGTGCAGTCGAATTGTGCGGCTGAACTAGTACATGCAGAGGAATGATGACAGAGTTTGTGATTAATACCGACGACCGTCACCATTGGATGTCAGAAATTAGAATTGAGTGTGAGGTGTTTAAAGCTTGGGTGGATTAGAAGCTGAAGGGTCACATAGTGTATTGGATTGCCATTTTCTTGGTATCATACTATCTGTACTTGCAGCGCTGTCTTGGGTTTCTTAAGCAACATGGAAGCCAATTTCTCCTTTCATGGTGATAATAAATTAGTCCCATTTCTCGGATGATTTATGGACATGAGGCTGAAAGGTTTGTTCTTGTTGAAAGATGAACGACTGTATGAGAGTGTGAAAATGTTGCTGGGAGAGGAAATTGTCCATGTAGGTCATCACTATAGGACAAACATGGAGGCATATTCATTAATTGCTACTTGGGGTTTCTAGTTTGAGGATGAGGTGAACAAGGTAAAATGCCCCGAGAGTTGTAATTGATTCAAACTACCTATTAAATCTGGATAGTGTGTGTGCTCATGTGGTCCTGAAGGTGGGTATTGTTCCTGAGGTAGGGGTGGCTGGTCCAGTGACACCACTACCACTCATTTGATGGGATGATGATGATTTGAAGGCAAGATGTAGAGCTCTTGCTTGGCGTAGGTGGCAGGCCTTCAAAACGTTCACAAGGTTGATGCAGTCTGATGAGGTTTTAAGGGTCCTTCATGAAGTGGCATGAGCAGAGGTGGGTCGAGAGTTGCGGTCGAGACCCAAGACTACCCAAGCAATGAAGCAGGTCTTAGAATTCTATGATGATCCGGAGTACAGGCCATTTGTGGGTTAATCCTGCTATGGCCGGTGGTATTTGGTGTTGTCTGTTTGTATCTTTTTGTTCCATGTTCATTTTCTCCCCAACTTTGTATGTATGAGGGGATGTCTGCTAACAATTTTGGTAGGCCGAATTGGAATTGTGGGGTTTTTGCATGTAGTAGGGACTAGGGTTTTTGTTGTTGTTGTTGGGAATGATGGTTTTAGGGGTGTTTTTTGCGGTGGCAGAACTCTGGTGGTTTTACTATACCACCTATACTTGCATATTTGTAATATTTTAGTTCCAAGTAATACAATACAAAAATTATTGATAAAAAAAAGAAATATCATGCAAGTTTTAAAATTACATATTTAATTCATTTTACTAATAGATTATATGTTTAATTTTAAAGTTTTTTATTTATTTTAATTATGCCAAGAGGCATCTA
Source organism: Cryptomeria japonica (assembly GCF_030272615.1). NCBI lineage: Eukaryota > Viridiplantae > Streptophyta > Pinopsida > Cupressales > Cupressaceae > Cryptomeria > Cryptomeria japonica. Next base: position 687,584,386 of record NC_081413.1, read on the forward strand.
CAATGACATCAAAATGTCCGTAAACAAAAATTCTTTTTTGAAACAAATTGACATGCAAATGATGGGTAAATGCATGAAATATGTCATCTTTTGGTTTTTATGGAGGTGTTATTTTATTACTCCAAATAAAATAGAACCCTCGCCACTTGTCTCCAACTAAATGAAACCGTTACATTCAAATGATAGTGGAAGAATGCCATAATATTTAAAAGGGAACAATCAATTGTGAGGTTCCCTTCTATTATAAGATATCTCTCTGCATAATTTACCTATATTTTTTAAATATAGATATACTACTAATTATTATATTATAATATATAATATCAGTAAGTGATATTATGACATATTATATGGAAATTTTAATAACATTACCTACATATGCATTTTGAAAATTTAAATAATCACATTATTAAAATTTTCATATAGCATATATTATATAGTAATTATTATTATTATTATTTTTTAATGGTAAGTGCTATTGTTAATGGGGATAGTGCCCTATATTAATATATAAAGATTACAAAAATTGGCATCAAAGCCTAATAGTAAAAACACAACAAACACCACTACCCATCCACCACCATGTATACATAAACCCGAGCCCTAAACCAACACACCAAAAGGCAGAACCAATCTTAGTCCAAGTACAAATCATGCACCACCATTAAAGGTTTGCGTGATGACCCCAACAAACTCTCCGATATTAATCACAGTTTCAGTAGCCCCAGCCGAAAACCACCATCCCTCTGAGTTTGTAATCCTGCGAAATGGAGCCATATTCCCATTCTGCACAGCACACCTAAAAACTTCCCAAGCGTTCTCACTAAATGTTCTCATCATCTCCCTTAACTCTTCCTTCTCTAAACGTTTATGTTTGGCCCTGCTCCTTTCACTGTTGTTTGAATCATCACTCCCTTCATTCTCAGTCTCCTCCCCATCATCTTTAGAATCAGAGGGCAAAAATACATCCGGCTGGAAGTAGCTTTTCAGGATACTAATCCATTCATTCTCCGACAAGCTTAAAATGGAGTCGGCGATGCTATTCCCATTGACGGGTTTGACAAAACCGCACAACAACTCCATGACTCTCTCCCTAGACTCAATGACATCCACAAGAGGCATAAGAAAAGCTTCATACACAGTGGAATCACACCAGTGGCGATCGAAATTGATTGTGATCCCAACAAGACCCTTTATCGCGTCGTAGGCATGCTCCTCTGAGATAAACAAGTTGTGGAGTTGAGCATCCAGTGTCTCCTCATAGTTCATGCACCCAATGTTGCCGAAGTGTGCCATAGGAGAAACCTAAATCAAGCACGAGCACAACCAGATGCTTGTGACCCAACTAGCAACCTTTCCAAACAATGAGGCCAAGACTTGAAGAAAGCCAATTAATAGGCACTTAGATATCTAGAAGATTCCATATGGATCAACACATGCCAAATCAACCAAGATCACACAAACTGCAAAAATCTGTCCTTCTATCACTCTTGTCTATCACATGTTGCTTAGACTGCTGTCGATGCAAGTATGAGTAGCCAGCCTGCCAAAATTGTGCGAATCCTCTGCCACCTATCCTAAATCTGTAGACCTAACTACAAGGAACATTATCCAATACCATAACATTTCTTTTCCAATAAGTCTTTTCTGCTCAGATCCGTAATCTCCATACTTATTGATGTAGAATCCACTGACACTTCTGCCATTTCCGAATTGACACCAAGATTAGCAAAGAGATCTGCCAATCGATTACCTTCACGATGGATGTGATATTTTATAGTAATTATAATATAATAATAATTTTTAAAATAATTTAGAATAAAATTAAAAAAATTAAATATGTAATTTAAAAAATAATTATAATATATATGTATTAAAATATTAATATTTAATATACATATTAAAATCACTTAATTAAATATTATACATGTTATATAGTAATTATTAAAATAAGTATAAACAACACTTAAAGAATCAACATTTATATTATTCGCCTATATATATATTTTTAAAGTTAAGTAATGACTTTTTTTAAATTTTCATATAATATATCCTAAAATCATTTAATTATATTATATATGTTATAATATAATTAATATTAACATAGATAACAATAAAAAATTAAACAAATATCTTATTTAAAATATATATATATATATATATATATATATATATATATATTTAAATATTACAATATATTATATTTATCATTTTGTTAATGTAACTTTAAAAAACAATAAGAAATAATTGTTAAAAAAATAAATTATTTTTAAAACTGAAGAATGTAAGTGTAAAAATCTAAGTGGAAAAGTGTCAAGTGACGTGACCCCCAAATTGGCAAAATTCCTATTGATAATGAGACCCACGACAATTGACAACGGATACTATCATCTGTTGAATGAGCACATATCAACGAATTAAGGTGTATTTCGAGCCGAATGTGGGATCTCTAATTTTTTTTGCAAGCTTCCACCGGAAACACGTGTCATTGAACACTGACACGAAATAAAGGTTATGGTCCATGGGATGATGAAGTGTCAGGTGATGTGGCATTTGGGTGGCAAAAATCCTATGTATAATGGGACCCACGACAACTGACAAAGGATATAGTTGTCCATTCGATGAACACAGATCAATGACGTAAGGTGTATTTCGAGCCGAATGTGGGAACAATAAACATTTTTTGCAAACTTCTACTGGAAGACTTCCATAAACGATAAACATTTAATTAAGTATAGTTAACTTCTAAATTTATAATTGTATACTTAATTAATTGTAATAAGCTCTATTTCGGGCAGAAGTTGTAAAGGATTAAAAAGTCTTCAAAAATATTCTGAAAAAGTGACTCATGTGATGTGTCAGACTGTCAGTCCTCACAATTTAGAAAGAAGCAATGTATTTTTGCTCTGCAGTAGTGAATAGTTATTAATAATAATTTATAAAATTACAACACGATTCTAGAAATTTTTCCCTTTAGGTTTTACTTTTGAACTTTCAAGGGTTTTCAAACTAAGGGACTCATATTGGTATTTTGATTCTTGGACAAACCAGTAAATCTAGGGAGATTCAGAAATGACTACTAGATTGAGGAATGCAAAAAAGTCTGTCTACGCCAGTCTACTAGAATAAAAATTTTGGGTCAAATCTAGAACACCTACATCCCACATTTTTAATTTTTGAATCTCATGGTTTACCATTTAGATTGTAGAACTAAAATTAGGGTGTCAACTTGAGGGTTAGCATTATTTTGAACCATTAACAGTACCAATGATGGGGAAACCAGATCGTACAACTAAAACCCAAGTGAATAAAAAAACAGACTTAACTGAACTAGTTAAAACAATAGGTTTCACTGATGAATACCATGATATTTATGACCCTGTTATCCATGGTAGAAAGCAAATCATAGAAATTAGATATGCATTGTCTAATAAGGCGAGAGATCCAAACAAGGCAAAATATATTGTCTTTAACACAATGTTAAATGAAAGTACAAATAAAATTGCATCGTGGTCTACTGGACTTGCCATCATGGTGTTACCTGAAGTATTCCCTTGCCCATAAATTGTCATGGTCTGTGCCCAAAATTATGATGAAGATAGAAAACCAATTGTCAATAAAAATACTCAAGAGGAAATTTTGTCCATAACTGAGGGAGAATTTGCTCATTTGTTGAACCTAGGGTTTGAAGCACAAAACTCAAACGTCCACATTGACCTAGGAAAGCTGGCAGAGGAATATGATAGAGTTGATGCAAATTATAAAGAATCATTTATCAAAGGTCTAACAGTGCATGGTGCTCAATTGGATCGAAATCATAAGCCTCCTTATGATTATAATATTTATTTTTCATGGGTTCAAGATACTATTTCCTTGCTAACATTTTGTGTGGGATTGGAAAATGATAGGGAAGTGGGTGCCAACCTTCTTGAAATGATTTTTAATATCCAATGCGTAGCAGAACCAGTAAGATTTAATTTTGTTAAGCACATTGTTCAATCCATCCAAACATAATTACTAAAGATTAAAACAGGTTCCCGTAAGAAATTTAGGTTCACATCCTTCTTGTGCTATCTCCTTCTATCAAAGTATCATCAATATTCAAGACCAACAAGCTTCACATTGAGGTCTATAAGATTGATGAGAAGACTCAGAAAAGAAGAGAGTGTCCAATCTATGAATGAACACCTAAGATAAGGATGGATAATAACATAAACAATTACAACCATTTTGTAGACTTCTTTTTGGCACCAATGTATAATGAAATTACAAGCACTCCAATGCCTAGATTGCATGTGTCTTGTAGAGATTGAATTCAACTTGGAAGTCAAATACAACTGGCTAACTGGTTCTTCATGGAAGAATACACTATGTTAAGGTTTTATGGATCAACAGTAGAACCCCATAAACTTCCAATACATGTGACAGAGAGGGTTTTTGCATTGGAATATGTATGGTAGTTGGAGAGCACAGATGTACTCTCGTATGGTCAGCAAAAGAAGAGCCTATTTCCTTCCTTGCCTTTCTCATGTGGAGGGTTCACATTTGACAGAAAAGCATTCAAAGTGGCACATGATTTTTTGATAATTTTTTAGCTTTGGTGTTGAGGGTCACTGGTAGTATGATCCACTCAGCATCATTCAAACAAGGCTTAAGAAAAATAGGAACTCTAAAAGGTTATATCAACATGAAAGTAAACCATTGCTAGAAAAGCTTAGAAACATGGACTCCTGGGATGAGGTAAAAAAAAAGATGGAGAAAATTACTGGTGATAATAAAATTTCAATGAAGAATTGTCATCACAAATTATGGCATTGCACACACAGAAAACAATAGAGCAGGGCATCCAAAATCAAAATGAAAATAGGAGGTCCTATAATTTCTACCAAAAAGTTGCTAATCCATCTAACAAAGCTATTCCCAAAAAAATACTACAAGAATGTAAAGACAGACATTGGACTCAAACCAAAATAAATTTTTTTTGGACTATGAGGAAGAATCTCGGTGAACCAAAGACCAGTGCAGACTTTGATGAAAATGACGAGGATATCGAGTTTAGCAAATTGTGGAATATGGAGCATCCCACAGAAGGATATGACATAAGTGATGATGAAAATGAGTATGAGGTTGAGGTCACACCAATAGCTACTACAGTCTCTGCAAAATTGAGTGGAGTCGATATTTCCATGAAAGAAAAATATAGCAAAGGGGCAAATATTGTGGAAAAATGGGTTTTGAAGGTGGTGGTCTAGGTCCCAAAGGAGAAGGCCCTTGGTTTCCACTTGAGGCACCACTTCCATCAAATTCAAAATTAAAACATCTTGAGAAACTAGTCATTGGACTCGATTCATCAGATTCATCACATAAAGGTACTACTCATTACCCTGCATCTCCACTTCAATTTGTTAGAGCTTCAAATCCAACTTGTGCAGACACTTAGATTCAATCACAACCATTACCACAACATGGTATTCCTATTGGTGGTGAATCAAGTGCCACTTCCACTAGTGGGGAATCTTGGGATAGTATTCCTATTAGTGTTCAGTCAAGTGCCACTACCACTAGTGGGGATGGCATGGGTACTTATACTAGTTGTCCTGATCAAGTGCAACAAGAAGATATCTCTCACAAGAGGACAATAGTAGTAGATACTTTACAAAATCCTAGTGATCAAGGCAATGTGAAGAAGCAAAAGGTTATGACAAAAATGGCAAGTACAAAAACACCTTCAGAACAAACCCCTCAAAAGAGTATAAAAAATACACTTGTAAGTGACAGTGGGACAGAATTAGGAATGACTTTTGATACTCCTCAAAATGCATTAGTTAGAACCACATGCATAGGTGGAGCCTCTTATATCACTACAAGTTCTATTTCACCTTTCAAACATTCAATTACTTCAACAAACTTTGATTTTCATTACAATAATTTCTGTAATAAATTTGCACAAAAAAAAATGAATAAAGAAAAAAAGAAGACATTGAAGAGGGGTGCCCTTACTGTAACTTTAGAGGACTAGCCTGCATCGAATAGGGTATTTACCAAATATGACCCAAACAAAGATATGATGGAGTTTATGGTTGTTATGCCCCCAAATAAAGATAAAAATCCACAACAGTGTCAGATAGATCCCTTTGAATTTCACGTTAGCACCGTCCAAATGGATTTTTCCAAAGTTCAAAATGTGGACAAAATTAGTGTGTCAAAAAACACCAACGAAGTGATCTACACTTCACTGCTAAAGATGGAGAGAGAGAAAAATAAGGTGGAGAAACAAATGGAAAATTTACAGGCAAACCTGACAAATGAAAAAGCAAAGAGGAAAGCAACAGAAAACAAGTGCAATTAATTACAGAAAAGGATAAAAAATTTGGCCTTTACCTCAGCAATAACAAAGCAGGAACAAATGGAGGCAGATCTGAAGGAATTGATGGAAAAATTGGATGAAAGCATTAAAAAATTTGATGATGAAAGAGCCTCTATGATAAAATTATTAAAAAACCTAGAGTCTACTGCCACCTTGAACAAAAATTTACAGAACCAACTAGAGCATGAGATGAAAAAAGCAAAACATTTGGAAGAGAAAGTAGAGGAAGAAAGAAAAAAATGTGCACAAATGAAAGAAGAGCTGTAGAATGCAAGTAGTAAAATTAAAACTTTAGAAGACAGATTGAAGGACAATATGAAAAATACAATGAAGTATATCAAAAAAAACATTTGGGGGCAAATAATGCAGAGGAATGACAAATTGTGTGAATGGTTGGAATTGAATGAAAATCTGATAGTATTTTTTTGGAAGCTCAAAGAGCACATTGAGAAGAACATAAATGTTTATTCAAAAGAGAATATTGTAAAATAGATTTTGCAAGAAGTCTATAGTAACAGTGACAACTATTTGGCATCCAAGGGAATTAAGAGCCACATTGATGCCTCAGTTAAGGCATTATCTATCATTTAAAAAAGCCAAAAACTAAGGGAAGCACATGAAATTTTGGATAAAGTTGGGAAAAAGATATTGAAGCTGCAACAAAAGACAAACAATTTGTTAAATATTGGTTTGCCGAAGAGTATTGACACATCAAATAAATTCATTGGAAAAGAATCTTTCAAAAAAATGATGGAGGAAAAAATGAAGTCTGATTTAGAATTGCTTCCTAAGGACACAACTCCTCACAGGTTTCTGCATTTCATCAAACCATTGACAAATTTGAATGCAGTATTGGGTGAAACAGTGGTGTCAAGTAACTCTTCCGAATATGGATTGCTGACGAAGTTGAAATTGGCTTACTATGCTTTAAAAAAAATTTGAACTTCCATTAGACGAAGAGTGGAGCACCCTACAAAAACTGGCACAAAGATCTCATGAATCATAGTATGTATTGCATAGTTTTCTGCATTTACTCTTAATTTCAAGGTTTTATGCTTTTTTCTATTTGGAATTTGGCATTGCTTGAAATAACTCTATTTCATGAACAGAAAAAGTGGAGCACTCACTATTACTAATCCAACCTATGATGCACACCTTCAGCCTTGTAAATTTGTATTCTCAAATTCTCTCAGGTTTTAACTTTTCTGCATTTCTCTATTTCTAATTTATAGGTTTTGTGCACCGCTATTCTATATATTTAATTTATCATGGCTTGAATTAAGTTTTAAGTTTGAACTCTATTTTTTGAACAGGTGTCAGGAGACATGTAGCAGTTACTAAATTGCTAATCCGGCTTATGATGTTCATAGATACCTTCAGCCTTGTAAAATTGTATAGAGTTTCTGATACTAATGGGACAATAGATTCAGTTCCTGGGTAATTGATTTTGATGTTGAGTCTTCACATGTTGTAAACTGACCTGAAGCTGCTATTACTCTCTTGTTCCTATAAAAGTGAATTTAGGGTCATTTGCAAAGGGTTTTGAAATTTGGTATTGACTTTTGCATAGAGAATCACATAGAGTTGTGTATTGAATGAATTGTATCTTAGGCTATATTTTGAAAGAATTAATGAAAATATCAACATGTCTAAATAAAAATCTCTCTATCAATAAACACAATATGCTCTTTTATTCTGCTATTTTCTATCTAAAAATAGAAAGTTGAAAAAATGCAACTGCAATTCAATATTAAATTTTAATTGCAAAAAGTTGACATACACATAAAATATCATCAAGTTATCAACCACAATAGTATGTTTTTGTAATATGAATGATAAGATACATCAATAATATTAATAAACACCTATGAATTGGTAGTCCTAAATCTCTTACAATTGCCATTCCTCATTAAAATCAGAGCTTCCTTGATTCTTATCTATGTTTTCTTCACTACGAGTCTGCATACCACCATTGAATTTCATCTCAATGCTACTGGTAGGTCCAGTACATGAGTCAATTGTCCCACTAGCACTTTGGTTTGAAGTGTAGAACACAATATGTCACTAAGAGGGGGGGAGGGTGAATCAGTGATTTCAAACACTTTCCAACTATGTGTGTGCAACCGGTAAATTAATGAAAACACTAGTAATCAAACACACACAAATAATGCATCTCATAACACCATATATATGAGGAAAACACAATGTGGGAAAAAACTTGGTGAGAAATGCTGTTGGAGTCTACTGCTCCAATCTAGCCTCACAATAAAACACAGTATTACAAAGATTTAGGGAACCAACACAAGGGGCACCAACCCCTACTGATTTAGGGCACCAACCCTACACCGAGCACCAACTCAGTGATATACAATGAAATACAAAATTATTACAATGAAAGCACCTTGTTACAAATGAGTTTTGTAACACCTATTCGACTTCTCTCTTTCGGTTACAGCTCTTCTCTGTTTCATCGATTCTTTCATTACCGGTTATCAATTTACTCTCTCTGATCCCTTACCGGTCAACCTTTGCCTTTCTTAACTTCCCCTGATCCTCAATCTGCACTCTTTCAGTCTGTGATGCCTTCCTACTGGTT